>NC_080049.1:2617959-2987959 GCF_026212465.1 Amaranthus tricolor | reverse complement strand
GTTTTTATCCTAGACAAGATAGACTTTTATATAAGACTTAGAGTTAGAAAGAGGTCCAATACTTTAATTCAGTAATAGTGTCATATAAGACGAAAAACACTGCTTATAAATTTCTAAATTTAATTTTTCTAAACACCTTCTTAAGAAAAGGCTCATTTTTTTTTATTTGGCCTAATATATACTCCCTTAATAGTTGATATGGGGTACCTAGTTGGCCTTCTTGATTCAACCGCCTTCAATGTTGGATGGGCAATTTCCATTCGTACAGGCATTTAAAGCTTTATTGTAGATTTCGATCTGTATACAAGACATCAAATTAAACCATAGGCTTTTTTTATATTTTTTTATTTTAGAAATTGTTAATTATACTACTCTTAAAGGCAGCGAATTAATACAAAGAAAAGTTTGTGTCACACCATATCTTTCCATATCAAACACATGCTAAACACAATTCTAAAAAAATTTCTCATGTATAAATATCAAACATATTATTATTACTAATGTTTGTTAATAGTAGCCGTAAGAAGATTTTGAGAAGACCTTGAAAATGTTCTACATTTTCCTATATTTCCAAAAATTTAAGAAAGTTATTATTATTATTATTATTATTATTATTATTATTATTATTATATTTGTTATTATTATTTATTTCTATGGCTACTTCAATATTTTTTGTTTTCATTATTTCCGTACATGAGAGCAACTAATGTTATATGGGTAATTGAAGGAGAAAAATGATAGAAAAGGGGCAAAGACAAAATGATGATAAAAAAATTTTAAAAATAACTATTTGTTATAACTCCTTTTTCTGATTCAATTTATATGGAATTTATGTGTCATGGAGTTATGTGAGTTAAATATAGTCAATATATGTTTGAGTTTATTTACACTTTTATTAGTAAGATGGACTAGTTAAATTGTTGTTAGTATATTATTATTATTCCTCTTAATTTTGTAACTAATATGTAGGCATTTGATATCATTTAAAATTTGATTAAAGATGATCACGCTAGTAAAGTTTTAAATTGAAGGTGATTTACTATAATATATGACGTTATTATTACTAATTTCATAATGGGTGTTAAAATTACTTTTAAGAGGGTAATGATTTGGTCATCTATTGTGATGATTATGATAGTTTTATTACTTGGACCTCTTTAAGGACTCATTAAATGATAGATAATTTTAAGTGTTGATTAGCTCATAATGGCTAGTTTATTACAGCTATATTATAACGGCTAGTTTTTATGGCTATTTAAATTGAGTTTTTATCATACTTTTATATTGTAAGAGTTAAAGTTGTTTTAATTCTTAATTAATAATAAAGATTACTTCATGACCAAATAAAGTGGTTAATTATTAAGTCATCTTATTATTTTTATTGGGTATTAAGTATGTTGTTGTAAGTTGCAAACCTTAAAATGGTGGTTTGTTAATTCTTAATTAGCTCCTTTAATTTTTTTGATGGTGTATATGTTTATGAATATGAGTAATAGAGACTTAATAAACATTGCATGATTATTTTTGACATAAATATGGATTAGTTTCTTCCAAAAAACTAGTGTTAAAATCTTCTTATTTTAAGTGGATTATTAAGCAAATTGTTGTTATTGGAAGTTAGTCATAAATTGACTAAGTGGCGTGGTTTTTATGACTTTTCAGTAATCAACTTTGACTTTTAAAATATCTTATATGTTGTGTGTCTGGAGGTTATTTGTATTATTTACTACTAGTTGTTTCTTTCATAAATTAATTTATTGAGTAAAAATTCATATTTTTAATATGGTTTAGAGTTTACTCATTATGGTTAAGATATTTTTGAAAGTGAGTTATTCAAAATAATTTATTTCTTGATGTTTAAAGACTTGATAGTACAAGTTTGCAAACATTATCTTGTCATGTAGATTGAAAGCATCAAGTTTCGTAAGGTTTTAAATATGTGGTTTGAAGCTTTTATAGCTTGTGTGTGGTTGAATCTTGATGAGTTAAAAATGTGGTAATTATTTAACTTTTAAATTGATTCATAAAATTTAGAGTTGCAAGCATCATGACTTTTAAATAATGTAGAAACTTTTTAAAGATAAGAGGGATAGTAAAACTAGGGATTAAAATTGTGGAATTTATCCCATAGTGACCATTATGTGATCTTCTTAAAGTATGGTTGAACTCCTTGAATGTGGGGGTATTATATAAATATTCTCTTGTCAAAATAATATTTATTTGAGTATTTTTGATGAAATTCTTTAAAAAGTATTTACTAAAGGTTATTAATTACTGTGTTTTTAAACCTCTTTAAGTATGTGATGTTCTTTGTATTTTTCTAAAGTATTATTAATAAAAGTATTTCTAATAATTGGGAAGAAGTTTTAGGAACTAAGTTGAGTTTGAAGAACTTGTGAAACCTTTAGTAATTGATGAGTCCCTTTGTGATTTTGTTCATGATTTTGATTGAGTCACTTGTTTGTTATATGAATATTTGTTACTATATTTGATGAGTTGCAAGGTATTCATAATATGTTGTGTGACTTATGTTGTTGGTTGAATAAATATGAAAAGGGATAAAGTATGATTATCTAGATTATGCATATGACTTGAAGGTGGTGCCTAATTTAAATTTAGACTTTAAGTGTTCGAGTTAATTTTTAGATGCATGAGTTGTTCTTTTATAAACATAATGAGTTTGGAATACTTATGTATTTCATATTGTTTTGAATATCATACTTAAGTTGTGAGCATCAAACTATATGTTACTTGAGGTAATTGTATGATATTGTTTGATGATGTTTCTTAATTTTGAGATAAGTATGATATTGTGATATAATTTTTCGAATGGGATTAGTTCCTCTAGGAGGAAGTAAGAATACCATTTATTACTTTATTAAAAGGATATCAAGATAAGTAGTTCTTGATACAATTTTCTTCATTGGGGAAAAGAATACCATGATTCCTGTATGAGGCAAAAGTCCTAAATAAGAAATATGAATACCATGCATACCATATTCAAAATTTTTATCAAGATAAGTAGTTCTTGATGTGTCGAGGGGGATAGTGCTGAAGACCAAGCGTGGATGAGCATGCATTTCAACTATCCCTGTGGCATTTGTTAGCATTGCTCTATATTTGAGGGATGAATCCTTGGGCTCTAATGGATGTTGTAGTACTTTGTGGTGTGCTACATGAGACGATCCACCTATATGAGTATGGGGGTTGGCCACCTCCTATGTGGAATTTCAGGCTAATATTTCACTAGAGCGCCCATAAAAATCAAGGCAGGTGCATAGGCCATAAAAATGTACCATATAACTTAACCGAAGTTTGTACCTCTCTAGGCAAGGCATGTGGTTTGAGGGTCTTAATTCAAATCTTATAAGTTCAAGACTTAATTCACTTGTTTGATCAAGTGTTCTTGGAGTTTAAGACTTAGTTCATTCACAAGAATTTGTGAATTGTTGCCTCCTTTCACTAAACAACAAGTTCAAGGCTTTGTCCACTTATCAACTATGTGCCAAAGCCTTCTCTTACACAAGTATTTTTTTTTAAATGGTATTTGTGGGGGATTGTTGGAAATGACCATTTAAAGCTTTCTCTAACAACTATAGTTTTATTTATGGAGTGTTTTAATTCTACTAGAATACATTTATACTCTTTATTAGTCCCTCTGTTTTTATATGTTCTTCCCATTTACTTTTTGCACAGATTTCAATGTAAACTTAAAAGTTAAATAATTTTACTTGTAAGTTTTTAAAAATTCTAAAAAGTTGATATTTAGAAAATATATACTGAGACAACTCTATCAAGATCCCACATGAATATATTTTTTATATAGATCAATGAGAAATCATACTCAAAGTTTGACACTAAAATTCTTAATTTCTATTTGAAAAGAAAATATGAAAACAGAGGGAATATGATTTATGATGGTTGAAATAGAGTTGTTGAAAGTGACTATATATAATGGGTGTTTCATCCTTTTTAAGACACACAATTCTTATTCTATTATCTCTTCTTTTATTCACAAGTGCGAGAGTAGTATTTGCTCTACACCTCAAATAGTGAGTGTACATTGTTTTTGGTGGTTATGTTAACCTTTGAAAAATCTTGTCTATTTACACTTGGGATAGTCGAAAAATAAATTTCTTAATGCAACAACAAGTTCGTGTCACACCATAATTTTCCTTATCAAACACATGCTAAAAAAAACTCTAAAAAATATTTATTATACATAAATGTTATACATATTCTTATTATTAATGTGTGTTAATTGTAACCATGAGAAGATTTTGAGAAGACCTTCGAAAAAACCTATATCTCCCTATATTTCCAACACTTTGGATTAGAAGTATGGATGCAACACATACAGGTCTTCCACATACTTAGCGCTAAATATTCTACTTTAAATGAGGAATGGTTGAGATTCGAACTCGTGACCTCATGTCAAGAAACCAACTCAATTAAAAACTTAAGTTAATTGTTGAGAGCTCAAGATAGTTACTTACTCTAACAAAATGTCAAAGATTCTATTATTACTAACCTTCCCTTTCCTCGACCTATCTTGCAATAAAAAAACATAATCCACAATGACTGGATGATGGATTCAATCAAATCTATCAATTTGATAATAACTAATTAGCTAAAGCGTCTAATTGGCCTTTTCCATGTTTCAAAGAATTCGATCCAATCCAATGACTGAGATTATGTATTACTATAAAATAAAATACATTATTTTATCCAACTAAACTTTTGTTGCTTCCAATTTCTTTTTGGATATTCTTTTTTTTTTGAAGTGTTCTTTTTGGATATTATTGTTCTTGATTCCTTGTTTTATTGAATTCCTTTTTTTATAAAGTCCATAGACCTAATATTTTATGAGATTTTTTTTTTTGAGATTATAGACTTAATATTTTTGACAACCTGTGATTTGATGGCTGTCCAAATTAGATTATTAATTTTATTTTATTTAATTTATTTATTAGTAGAAGCAGACCTTCTCTTCAAAAAAATTTTCTTGTAAGCAGAACGAATATTATTTCACTCCTATTTCGTTAAAAAAAAATCAACTCAAATCTATATGGAGAATATATTTTTATTATAGGCACTTTTTTCTTTTTTTTAAAACATAATGTGAATAGAGTAAGTCGAACTCGATACTTTTCATTCACTCCAGTGATATAGATTCGATTATTACGAATTGATTAATTACACTCTTTCTTGATGTGATTACAAAGCCTTACACATAAATAAAATAAAAAAAAGGGTTTGTCTAGTCTACATTCCACAACGCAAAGGTTAAGAGTATGAATTATCTCATTTAAGTAACTTCATTAAGTACATGCTTGAATTCGACGTAAATATATAAAGGGGTGAAAAAAGTCAATGTAAGAAAATGAAATTGATAAATGAAAAATTAGTGAAATTTGATTGTTGTAGAGATGGAAAAATAGTTGTAAAGTGATGAAAAAATGAAGGGAGTTCTCAATTTTGTGGAGTAGATATTTATCTTAGGGGAGGGTGGGGTAATGTATTACCTCCATAATAGGAGGAAATCATTCCTTCATTATTTTTATTTCATGTTTATTTTACCTTCTTTAAAACTATTTTAACTACTTCAAATGCATCTCTATTTGTTTTTATTTCATTAATTTGACTTTATTTCTCCCCTTTAATATTTACACTCAATCCAAACATATCCTAAAGAGTAACGTATTAAATAAATTATAGGACAGTGCTACAGTTGAACATAGTGATATTTTATATATACTACTTAATTTAAATATGAAAACAAAATATTTAGAAAAATATTTTTAAACAATATTTTTTAAAATGATGTAATTAATGATTCTTAACCTATACCTTTGTGGCATAAGTTAGATAAATCAATAAAAAAAAATTGTCTACTATTTTTCTAAGGGTTTTTCTAATATGCCTCAATGGCATAAGATTAAAAGCATTATGAGCTTACTTTAATCTCTTAAATATGTTGTTGGGAATAATAATTTTATATATACATTAATTAAAATAAGTAAAAAAAAAGAAATAAATAAAAAAATCCTTGAATAAAGTTGAAAAAAAAAAAATAATACTTCCTTAACCTGCCTTATCATATAGATTTAGATAAGCACTTTTTCTATCAAAGAATGTGACATATTTTGATGTGTATTCAATTCCCATCATATCTTTTCCGAAATCATGCCGTTATATAATGATTCTAATGCTTAATATTTCAAAATTACGGCCATATAAATTGTCGTAACCCTTGTTTATTTGTGACCATTACATGTTTTGATTTGACTGTGTATCAGACCCACGTTCATCAAGCAACGTAATTAGCTACCCTTTTCATTCAAAGTTTTGCTACTAATGTCTCCATTATTTGTGTATTTTCAAAGTTTCTAAACATGAGACTTTATAAAAATGATGATCTTATTATCTCAATAATTTTTTTTAAAAAATGTTTCATTTTATCGTTTCATTTATATTTTAAATAACACGTTTTAAAAATATGTACGCTTAAATTAAGAAATATAGGCTCATTATATCGTTTCATTTATAATTTAAAAAACAAGAAAATATTTATAATATCATTCCATTTCAAAATAACATAAGAAATACAAGTACTTATATATACACTTTTTTCTATCATTTATATTTTAAACGCTTGGATATCCCAAATACTTCAATACTTCATTGAGAGTTCCTTTAAACCTAGCTAAATCAACGGTGACATTTTGTCCATCGATAAATAGTGCTTTTGCTGCCCTATACCCGTTTTCAAACACAACCAATGGATCCGAAACAATTGGATCATTTGGACCATATACATCATATAAAGAGCTCTCTTTGGGCCCAATTTTGTATTCCATGTACTTTAAACCCATCTGATGGGCCGGGCTTTTAAAGTATGTATCAGAAGCCCAATCAAGGGCTAATGGTACAATTTGGATCACCACGGCCCCATCTCGGAGAAACACTTCATTTGTTAGTCCAGCCCCGTGGGCCCCAATGATAATATCACATGAGTTGACAATTTCAACAAATTGATCCAATTTAATTGTTTGGTGGGCCATGGACTTGTGGATCTCAAAGCCCATATTTGACATCATCTTAACCATTTCATCTTCGTTAAGTATGACTCTTGTTTCTTTGCGAGATATAAGGAGAATTTTGGGCCTTTTGTTGGGCTTGATTGGCCCGTATATGGTTAAGTTGTAAGTTTCACCAATGAACTTCCTGAAATCAGCGATTGTATAGCCTCCTGGAATATCTGAGCTGTTGAGTGCTAAATTGTCATGGTACCTGTAACATGTCAATTCATTCAATATCATATTCACAAATTCTTAAATGAAACGGTCGCACGATGAGACTATCTCTATTAGGTTGAGCCAATGTACATCCTATACCATACAATCTTAAAGTGATCAGTAGTCTTAAGTGAGCACTTATGACTTAGAGTGATGACTTACTATCTTAAAATGATCAATTAGATCGTCTCATAGTGAGATGGTCTCATATAAGACTTGTTATATCATAGTTGTTACTCCCTCCTCTCCAAATTAGTTATAATATTTGGTTTTTGGGCATATTGTTCATCAATAAGTCTTAATTTGTATTCTATTATTAATCTAACTATAAATTAAAATATAGTTATTAAGATCTTATTTGATTCGTCTTAATTTATTTAATATTTTGAAGATAAGGTGAATTCCCTGCAAAAAGGGTAGAGAATAATGATTTTCTATAGGTGGTAAGAAATAAAAAAAAATTTCATAAGAATAGAAGCAACTATCTTAAACCCTTAGCTATATGAATTTATACGTTAGTTAAATGACCAAGTAACTTAGAGGGAAGAATGTTTAGGAGATAAGTAGTGGTATTCAAGTTGTGAGGCCAAAAATAAGAGGGAATGGATGCATGACACAATAATGTACGAATGATATTATTTATTGTGCGAATTTTTCTTTTGGATGTTCCATTTTGGGATGAAGTTTGAGGGTAAGAGAAAAGAAGAGAGATACCCCGAGTAGCACAAAAATGGTGAAAAATTTTATTTTCAAATTCACCCCCATGATCACATTGAAAAGATTTGATATTAAGCTCAAATTGAGTATTGACAAAGGTGTTAAATTGCATAAAAATATCATACACTTGAGACTTGCGAAATAACGGAAAAGTCCATAAAAAATTTGTATAATGATCAAGAAAGAGGACATAGTATTTGTAGCCCGAAGGGCTTGAAACGGGAGAAGACCATACATCACTATGAATAAAAGGTTTAGTACTCACAAATTGAGAATTAACAAAAGGTAATCTAACATATTTACCCAAAAGACAAGAATGACACACAAAAGATGGAGTTTTATTACATCGGATAGAATTAGAATATACGGAATGCAAAATGTCATTTCCCTGGTGACCTAAACGGAAATGTCAAATACTAGAAGATAAAAAAGCCGAATGTGGAGAGGACGGGATGGTGGCTCCATGCGTCGAATGGAAAGGATAAAAATCACCAGTGCTATTAGACTGTAAGAGGATAATCCCCGTGCCCAGTTCTTTCACGGAAAAACCAAAAGGATCAAACTCAACAGAAACTTTATTATCTAGAATAAACTTACGAACAGAGATAAGATTTTTAATGAGTTTAGGGGCATGTAAGACATTTTTGAGAGTAAGGGAAGGACTAGAGGGATAAATGGGTAAATCACCGTGACCTTGAACCAGAATCATATTACCATTACCAACAATTATGTGATTATTGTGGTGATGCTTCAATGGAAAATACTTAAGAAAATTACCTTGAGAGTGAGTCATGTGGGTAGTAGCACTGGTATCCATGTAAAAATGTTCATCTAGAGGGGAAAAAGAAAGAGTATGCATAGCTTGATTGATATTCTTCGGAAAGTAGTCCAGCTAGGAAGATGACCCGGTAAAGAAATTATGGGCTGGACAAGGCCCAAGGATACCCAGAGATGAGTTAGTAGTGGGATGAATTTAAGGAGAAGCCATGGAAGAAGCAAGAGAGGGGGCGACCGTAAGGGTGGGAAACGGTTGTCATGATAGAATCGGTAAAATGATTGGTTATTATTTCATTTCAAAATGAGAGAATAAATGCAAGAGTAATCTTGGAGAGTAAGGAAACTAGCTACAAGAGTAATCTTGAGATTAAGAAAACTAGCTAATTACAAAATATTATGTTTGTGACTCATAATCTCGTGTCTTGATGTTGAGGAGTATATGTGCTTGTATTAAGTGGGTATATGAAGGAACATGTGTTTAGGTACAAAAACAGAAGTTGTTAGAGTGTTGGGGCTAATGTTTGCTCAACCAAGCTTCATGGCTCGAGTGAGTCGAGCAGAGGTCAGAAAGGCCAGGACGCAACATTCTGTTTTGCTCTATGAAGCTACTATTCTATGGTTCTTTAGAGACATTTTCTCACTTTGTTGTTTAGTATATATATACACTCTTAGTCAACATTAAGGGTGGGAATTACATTGTATTCAAGAGAGAGAAACACAGTGAGATTGATCTAGATAGAGAAAGCCACAAAATTAGGGTTCTTTTCAACCACTCTTGTATTTTCTATAGTTTTTCATCTCCATTGTTAAAATTGATTAGTGTGTGTGATCAAGAACTAATTAATACAGTTGCCTTCATCCATTGGGTGGGTTTTATAATCTAATATCAATTTGATCTTAGGATTTTCCCACCTTCTAATTCTTGGTGTGTTTGTTTATTATTTCTTTACATTTTTGCAATCTTTATCATTCCTTATATATTAGAATCTCCTTTGAAAAAATATTTGCTCTAACATAAAATAATTATCAAAATATAAAGATTTACAAGATATACACAATATTCTATTCTATAAATATTTAGCACAAAATTTTCTACTTTGATGGGTGAGACTTCCAATATCACATCAAAAATCAAAAATTTAAAATTTTTTGAAATTATTAGTTATAGTTATATACTCTATTACAAGTGGTGATTGATACAAAAAGGCATTATGTTATAGGTTTACCAAGTTAGCCTAATTCTTCACATTGACCAGACTGACAATTTATTACCCAATAATATTAAGTGGCTCCCACTAAGTGGCTTTTAATTTAAAGGGTTAAATTTAAATTAATAAGTTAACAATATATAACGATATATAATAAGAATATATAATTAGTATTAAATTTACCTGAGACCAATAACAACACTTGGAAAGCAATGAATTCTTCCATCAGAATCACCATCTATAACTTCAAAAGAAGATAACTTTTTGATGAACTTATTAAACTTATATTTAACCCACCAATCTGCATAATCTGTAATCATAAATTGCACTTTTGAATCAAAATGTCTTGATGTGATGAATAATGGAATTATAATCTCATTTAATTCATGAAACATATTTCCAATAAATCCACCAGTTGAGAATATCACAGCTGGAACACCATGATTAACTTCACAATAAGAAGAAGCATTTTTTCTGGTTAATATATTTCTTCCATGAAGTATTTGTATTGGTGTAACTTCAACCATAGCCGTTGGATCTTCTCTTCTTGCATAGGGCTGCACCGTCTGTTTTTCTGATGGTTGATCAGACGGTACGTATACAGTCATGGGTTGATTGGATGGGATGATCACTGGTTTGTTGATGATGCATTGTTCGAAGTGAAAGTCATAGATGCATGAAACTCCTGTTGAATCAAGTTGTGCTAGATCTTTCCCTGATCACAACAATTTATTAGGGCCGGCCGTGTGCTAAACATAAAAATGCTTTTAAAATTAAAGGCGTAATAGATAATATAAACCCTAAAATGTATGAGATCCTAGGCGAGATCGTGCTTCACCCTTGCTAATTGACGGACATGCAATTTTAGGAAGGTCAAGTAACTATTTTAAACATTTTAAATAAATTTTAGAAAAACAAATTAAACAATAATTTCCTTAAAAATCATTCTTGTTCTTCAACTAACGCCCTGTTTAGAGTTTTAATTAGTAAAATCAATTTCAATAGGTAAAAATCAGTATAATAAGTAAAATTAGCTACAATCAGTAAAAAACAGTTTAATGAGTAAAATTTAGTTATAATTTATAGCTAAAAATTAGTTACAATCAGTAAAAATCAATTTTAATCAGAAAATGTCAAATTCAATTACTATAAACCAGTTGAATCAGTAAAAATTAGTGAAACTAAACATGACCTGTACATAATATGACTTATATAATTTAACAATATAATTAAGGTTGAGTATTTCTATGTTTAACTCAGATAGATTTAGATATATAACTCTTATGGTTATAATATTTCTTAGTTGAAAATTAACTTCTCTAAATATATGAGGGGAAAAGAAGGAAATTTAAATAACAAGGTTACCTCTTACTAGTCTTCTTAAGTTGTTAAACTTCATTGCTTCTTTCTTTCCCATAGGATTGATGCCATTTTCCTTGCTCCATATTTGATGTTTTCCTTCATTTAGGTCACATTATCATTTTCTTCAACATTAAGTTAAAACATAAAATTTCCACAAAATATCATCATTATACCCAATTTGTCCCGCTCATAAAAACTATGATCAAAGTCTAATTAGGTGGTATTCATTTAGTTTTTAATAGTTAGTTTTCAAAATTATCATATTTACAATAAATATAGTTTTATTCAAATATACCATATGACTTTGAAAATCAAAAAAATTAAAAAAAAAATTTTAAATCACATATAAATTAAAATATTAATACTAGAAATTAAATTCTAACTTACTTGAATAACCAAATAATGTGAAAGAATTCCTAGAAGGAAAAGATTGTTGAAAGAAAGGAAAAAGGAAGAAGAATAAAAGTGCAGCAATTGCTAATGTTTTAATTAGCTGCCTTCTCTTTGCTGCTAATTTCTCCATGATTACTAAAAGCGTCACTTTGAAGTTTACTTAAGTGTCGTTTAATCAACACTTTTATTATATAATTTGTTGACTTAAACAGGTTTATTAAATCGAGGCTAGATCAAGGTTTTATTTTTAAATTATTTCCCCTTCATTAATTAATACTCCTAAAAATCTCCTGATTTTACTCATTAATAACTTTTCTACACATGCTTGGGTCATCTCCAAACTTTTAATTGTCTAGAGCGAAAAATTAATAAATATGAATTTTTTCATTTACAAAGGTATATGTTTATATTTTACGTAATAATAATAAATTACTATTTTATTTTGATTAAATAAAGTATTGATTTTTTAAATTAATTTAATTAAAGAAGAAAATACAATAAAATAATTATAGCAATAATGCTTTTTTATAGGAATAATAGAATTACTTAGTTAGCTAGATTGAATAATTATCAAAAAGAAAATAAAAATTACTTAATTATTAGCCAGAAAATAAAAATATTATATTTTCATTATTGAATTTAAAAGTTGGACACATATTTTTTGGGCGCTTAATAGACGGGATCCTAAACCATTGCTCATGTTGCTGATGTGGTAGAGTCGGCTCTGATTACAAGGTAGGTGGAGAGTAATGGAGAGAAATAAAAATTAAATGAGAATTAAATTTAGAATCTTATTTGAAGAAGACGGGCGGTACTTGCTTAAGACAAAACCAATTCTCTATGCTGCAGACTTCTTTATGTTTCTAATATTAAAATCTACTTAGTATAAAAAATTGAGGTTTTGTCAATGGCGTAAAATTCTACTTCACTTCTATACAGGACAATGTCAGTTTTTTTCTATTATGAAAATCATACTTCATCTACAATAATAAATTATGGAATCCACAAAAATAAATAAAGGAATCTACAGTGATATAGGTTTAAATTTAAAAAAAACGTAAACTTAAATTGATGGTTAATGTCTTTGGATATGTTACATTCATTCACATAAAAAAGCTGTTTAGGCTAAAATTGTGAATAAGGCACAAGTCCTCCTCAAATTTAGCGCGAAATATTTTGTTTTAAAATAGGGGTGTGTAAAATTCGAACTCATGACCTCTTGTCATGTTGATTTCAATTATTATGTCAAGAAATCAATTTAATCAAAAACTTAAAATCATGGTCGAGTGTTATGATAGGTTAAGAGTTAACGTGAAGAAAAAGGAGGATGCTAAAATGGATGGTAACACTCTTGTGTGTCATTGTGAATCCAATTGTAGAGAACTAAAGATAATAACAAAATATAAAATTTAATTTTCATGGCCTTTTGGACTATGTGTAGGTATAGATTACACTTTGATCCCTTTTCTATATACTTCTTTCTAATCGAAATTATAATGTTACGTAAATTTATATAAGAATTTCAAGAGAAATAGTAAAAATTTTAATAGAACGACGAATGAAATATATTTTTCGACAGTTTGTACAATATCTATGTTTTTTAAACATCAAGATGAATAATTTATGAATTACGTTATCTTGCTTGATTAGGGTCCAATTCAAATGGTTATATTATTATTACAAAGTAATAATGTAAAATACAAATTAAAATTGGACATTTGTATTTTCCCTTTATTGATGGCTAAAATAAAACTTATAAGAATACACTAAGAGCAAATTGAAGATTATCTTTGTAATGACAATCGTTACCCGGAAACTTAATTTTTTTTAGGTGTATAATATATAACTTTCTTTTTGTGATATTTCGCCCACAAAGGTACTTGGGTTTTGACTTGGAAATTCACAACGAGATACAAACAACACAATACACCCTTAGTACTTAGGGTATGTCCCTTAATGACAAAGTGTTTGGTGAATTACAAACTTTGGAAAAATTCTAAGAAGTTTATAACTCTTTTTGAAAGAACACAAGTAAGAGAGAAAGCAACGACAAGAATTCAGAAACTTTTTTTGGTGTGTTTTTCATCCTTTTCCAAGCCCCTATTTATACTAGTTCAAGTATAGTCAAGGGTCATGACACAATTAATCACCCATTGATGATCAACCTTAATGACCACCAATCAATACCATTATAACTATGGTATTCATAAGCATTATTCTTCCTCATTAAGCCTTTGTAACATCAGATTTGATATGGAGTAAGAGAAAGAATCCAATGCACTTAACTCAAAGAAAACGTAAAGTCACAACGGTATGATCTGAACAAAAAGCCGAGTTGGCTTTTGCTCCAACCCCAAGAAAGTTGACTCGGCTTTTCTTGCTGGAAAAAATATTGATTCCAGTACCTAAAGCCGAGTCGGCTGTAGGTCCCATCCCAGGAAAGTCGAGTCGGTTTTTCATGCTGACTCGGTTTTTCAATTTTTCTTTTGGCCTATCCTTTAAACCCCATTTGAACTTTATATTTTTAATACATTTTATCCCATTACTATTTGTAGTATTTGGTGATTATTTATTTAGGATTATTATACACTAAATGTTCAAAGTTATAATTTTATGTACTCCAATTCATAAATCTAAATAGAATTTCAAAGGTTTACACTAATTGGTATTTGATTTTTTTTGAAATTTTTGTTGTTTTTTATTTTTCGAGTTGAGTTGTAGGGGTGAATGTTTTGAAGAAACGTGAATCACAGGTTGTATATATGTAGCATTTCAATAGCTATTTACTAAATCAGTTAACATTCTCGGATTTTATGTTTGGTAAATCTGATTTCTCCACAAATGTTTGGTGCCGATTCTCACTTATCTCTCGGCCTTTCCCCAACTCGTCCAATAATTAAAAAAAATATTCTCTAATTTCATGTTTGATATATCAAAATTTTTAGTCGTACTTTATTTCATCCCACTTCATAGATTTACTTAATGTTATATTTGAAAACGATGATTTCATTTGAAAATTTGAAATTGGTTTAAATTTGTAGTTTAGCAAATTAAAAATTTTCAAATTTAAATTTAGATCAAATTCTACCATTATTTTTAAAGTTGTTAAAATTGAAAATTTGAGAATGACTGCCCAAATTTTTTCATTCTTAAATTCTTCATTTATGATTTCATAATTAAAATCTATAATTTAAAATAAAATACTTGTTTCCAAACACTACGTAAATTTATTCTCACTCTAGACGACATTATAATTCTACTCCTTATCCAATCAAATATTTACACATATGTACTTTTTGTAAAGTTAAAAATTAAGAAGTTACTTTTTACACTATTATCAGTCAATTTTTGCTTTTTCAAAAAAAATAGTCAGTTTTTGAAATTTTATGTTAGTAAACTAAAGAAGAATATATTAAAAATTTTAGGAAGCACCCATCTGATCTTCGTCTAAAATTGATTGTTAAAGAAATATATCTAACTAAAAACTTACGTTAATATTTGTGGCTCTAAAATATATTATGTTTTATCATATTCCTTCACATGATAGCTTTTTGGACTAGATTTTTGAATGCAATATAAATTTCTCTCGTATTTGGCACTAATAATTCCACTTGAAAAGAGGGTTAGAATTAAATGAGATTCAAATTGATGGTAAAAGCTCTTATTCATGTTACACCAATTTTTTAATGCGGCCGCTACTTCCATGTGACCCCACCCCAGCCCAAAAACCTAAATCCATTCTTTTTTTTAAAGAAAAAATAGTTTTTTTTATAAAAAAATTAAACCTCTTTTTAAAATTAATTTTTTTGAGTGTTCATGTTTGGAATGGACATTTTAGATCTTGAAATACACATTTATAAAATATTTAAAATGTTGAAGTAGTCATTTTAATCCTTGATGAAGGAAGGTATACTTATTTAGGCTTGGATTAGGGACATTAAGCCTTGACGTTGGGACCTAACACCTTGAAATGGACATTTTAATTGTTAGAGTAATTAGTTAAAATTAAAATTAAACTTTTAGAAAAAAGGTTGAGATTTAGAGTTGAGGTTTTAAGCATTAAAATGAGCATATTAGTGAGTGTTTTAATCAAGACCAAGCCTTGGAAATTGTAATTTAAGGCTTGAAGGTTGTATGTAAAAAAATGAATGGGATGGGACGCTTGGGTCGGTCGCATGAATGTAGCGGTCTTACAAGAGATCTAGTGTTTAAGTTTTATACTCTTATCATTGTTTTAAAATGAGCTTGGACAACTCAAATTAAGAAAGCAAGAGATACATCACAAGCTCAAAGAAGGTGGTTTATTACTAAAACCAATTAGTAACTTAAGTTACTCTTTAAGTTTATAAAGTGGAGTACTTTTTTCTTTCTTAATTAGTGGTTTGAATAAATACCTACTTATTAAGGCTCAATAACAAATCTGACTCTAATACTGTTATAATATAAGATCTGGGTTTGAAAAATTCGATTAAAAAGGAGAAAAAATAACTCACTTACAAGACCAAAAAATAATCAACTATTAATAATAGTAAGAGTTAACTCATCAAAATTACAAGATGATTTACTACCTCTCTTTACTTTTTGTTTGGCCTGAGAGAACTCACATGCGGCCATATAACAATAAACACTTCAATATATGATTTATAAATTGAAGATGTATAGGTAATTAACGGTTATTTAAGAAAGTAGTAAATTACCCATATGTGTCCTCATTTTATAGGACTTTTGAGATTTCTATTTTATCTCTTTTCTAATATGTTTATTTTAATATTATGTATTTTGTCCTTTTATAGTTTTTTGCAAATAATCGTATTATGTTTATAATAGTTACAGAAATCCATATATAGTGTTTATTTAAACAAGCATCGAGTTTGATGTATTTTTAAAAATAAAACTTTAAGAGGAAGGGGTAAATAGGCAATTGTGGAAATTTTAAGTCACTACATATATACTAGATACATTTATACACAACCAAAGCCTATTATTTATACTCATCACCATATTTTACAACTATAATGTAACTAAAATATAGGTTTAGACAACTGCAAAATTATACATGCGTGTTTTATAATCTTAACTAAAACCGTATTTTTACATTATGCGTCACCTATTTTTTTCCATCCTCTGTCTTTTTTGTGCTGCCCAGCTTTACTAACATTGAAGGCAGTGGCACCAATTTATAAGGTTCAATCTCCTCGAGCATTTGAACCACACTTCTCATGGTTGGCCTACGTTCCGGAAGCTTCGACGTGCAAAGGATTGCAAGCCTTAACATCTTCACCATTTTTTCGTTATGTGATTCCAAGATGGTTGGGTCTATTATGCTTTGTATTATGTGATCTGTATTTGTAAGCTTGCTAGTTACCCAACTAACAATATCCTTGTCTCCAAAATGTGGCTCAATTGCCTTTCTTCCTGTCACCAATTCTAATAAAACGACCCCAAAGCTATAAACATCGCTCTTTTCGTTCACTTTCAGTGTATATCCGTATTCTGCACATGAATGAAGCTTTAAAATTATCATAGAAGTACAAAAAGCTTAGATATTGTAGGCAGTTTTAGGTGGTCGGATGTAGGCAATCTTATCCTTGTAAAAACAAAGAGATTGCTACTAAATGACCGGTAACAACAAACATCATCCACAACTATACATAAACACGAAATGCAAATGAATTCACGACCCAATAATCTAGTGTAAGACATGTAAAGGAACCAACTCAACCAAAAGCTTAGGCTGATGGTTAAGGCCCCAAGATATGTTATATACTGTAACACGCCCCCTCACACGAAAGACGATCTTTGGGCTAAAAGTGTGGATACACTGAATATTCCACTTCAAACGAAGGCACTTTAAACGAAGGGTGGTTGAGTTTTGAACACGTGGCTATTGTCACATTAACTTTTGATACCATGTTAAGGAACCAAATCAACCAAAAACTTAAGCTGATGGTTGAGACTAGGATATGTTATATATTCTAACAAAGCATACCTGGAGCAATGTAACCGTGCGTTCCTGCAACTACATGACTTGAATCGAGACCAACACCATCCTCTTGAACAATCTTTGCAAGTCCAAAATCCGCAATCTTAGGCTTCAAAGAGACATCCAATAGTATATTGCTAGATTTAACATCGCGATGAATGACTGGTTTCTCATACCCATGGTGAAGGTACTCTAGCCCTCGTGCAGCACCCAATGCAATCTCATATCGACCTTGCCAATCCAAACCCATGTCACTATTATGCAACCTATCCCATACGCTACCATTCGAAAAGTACTCATACACCAACAAGCTCGAATCCTTGCTAGTAATACTACAATACAACTTCACAATGTTGATATGTCTTATACAACTCAATGTCTCAATTTCCATTTCAAATTCCTTGATCTTCCTACTCTTAGTCCTATTCCAACTACTATTTTTATCCAACATTGGAGAATAAGTATGAGCAGCTGCATTATACTGGCTATAATTAGACAAATTGGTATACCATACATGCTTCACAGCAACCACTTTCCCATCTTTAAGGCCAACCTTGTAAACATTCCCACAACCGCCTTTTCCGATCAAGTTCTCTAGCTTGATCGATTCAAGTATCTCTTCTTTGGTGAAGTTAAGCACATGATATGAGTTCATTTTCCAGCAATTATCATCCATCATAAAAACAGGAAGATTTTGATCTATTTTGGCACTATACAAAATCTTATACATGTAAAAACCCGTCAAAACTACCAACATACATAATCCTATAACCACAAAAACAACAATCATGTGATGATGCTTTTGAGACCTCCATGAGCATGGCCTTAAAAAGTTAGTATTCTTTCTACTACAAAGCCCATTATTTCCAACAAAACTATCCTTATATGCCTCAACTGTAAGCGAATCGGGGATCGAACCCGATAACTTATTATATGACAAATCAAGAACACTAAAATGCAGAGATGAAACACTATTAGGAATCATACCAGATAACTGATTGTGTGACAAATTCAAAGAATACAAGTTATTTGAAGATCCAAAAGATGGGATTTGACCAGAAAATGAATTTCCTGCTAAATTAAGATCACCCATTTGAAGACAGTTCTCAATAGAATTAGGGATATTACCAGAAAGCTGATTTTCTTGCAAATTAAGGGTACTTAAGTTCTTCAGATCACCAATACTTTCTGGGATTTCTCCTGTTAATTGATTATTACTCAAATCAATCAAACCCAATGAAGAAGCACCAGAGATTTCCACAGGAAGAAAACCAGATAATTTATTGTTAGACCCATAAATTTGGAGCAGATTTTTTGCCTGATTGATATCTCCTGTGATTGAACCGTGAAGAAAATTGTTAGCAATATCAATAATATCAACATTTGGTAATCCCCAAATCCCATTAGGAACTTTCCCAGTAAGTGAGTTCTGGCTAACTCGAAACCGAGTTAAGGTCTTACAGTTAGCATAACTCACTGGAATTTCACCAGAAAAATTGTTCTGAAGCATTAGAAGCTTTGTCATGGTCCCTTTTTTGCACATATCAGGAGGAATTGGACCTGAAAGATGATTCGTCGAGACATCGATGAAATCAAATTCAGTCCATGAACCAAGTTTCATAGGAAGTTCTCCTGTGAATTTGTTATTGTATAAAGACAGATTTGCTAAGCTTTTGAATTCCCCAAATTCTGGTGGAATTTCACCCGAGAAATTGTTGTTGTATAATTGAAGCCAAACAAGCTTATTCAAGAATTTCAGCTCAGATAAATCACCTTCTAATCTGTTATTACAAGCATCAAATTGCTCCAAATTTGTCAGATTTCTAAACCCAAAGGGTAATTTTCCGGTAAGATTGTTTCTCCAGATTTTAAGGTACTTTAGATTTTTTAAATTTGAAATTTCTGATGGAATTGACCCAGATAAGAAATTTTGTGATAATTCAAGATCAATTAGGTCTGTTAAATTTCCAATTTCTGACGGAATTTGCCCAGAAATGCTACAATTATACAGAAGTAAGACATTTAAATTCTTTAATTGAAGAATTTGTTTAGGAAATGGAGTAATATCAAAAGGGTTATCTCCAATATTAAGCTCAACAAGGGTAGTGATTTTAGTGAAAGAATTCCATGGAAAAACCCCAAAATATCCACTAAATTGTAAGTATAAGAACTTCAATTGGGTTAAACTGGAAAAATCAGGGATTAAACTAGAAAAGTTGTTGTTACCCAAATCTAAATATTGAAGCTGAGTACAGTTTCTGATATCTTTTGTGATGTTTCCAGAAAGAAAATTATACCCAAGAGCTAGTTTTTT
The DNA here is from genome assembly GCF_026212465.1 of Amaranthus tricolor. Taxonomy (NCBI): domain Eukaryota; kingdom Viridiplantae; phylum Streptophyta; class Magnoliopsida; order Caryophyllales; family Amaranthaceae; genus Amaranthus; species Amaranthus tricolor. The sequence continues at coordinate 2,967,907 of NC_080049.1, read as the reverse complement.
AAGGGAACGCAATGAACAGATTGCATCGAAACGAAGAGTGCCTGATAATCCCTGGTTCGAGAGGTCGATTTCGATTATATTTCCTAATTTATTGCAGGAAATTCCTGTGAAATTGCATGTGGGATTTGAGGGATTCCATGAAGAAAAGAGATTGGAATTTGAGGATTGAAGAGAGGATTTGATTGTAAGAAGGGAATTCAGTTCATTGGATGAAGATAAAGTGGAAGAACAGAGTAGAAGAAAGAGGAGGTTCGAACAGAGTATCAACGGAAGCATAGTAGATTTGAGTAAGACTACAAGGGAAAAGGAATGGAGAAAATATTAGCGGGAAACGGAAAAGTGAAAATAAATTCATAAAACATAAAATAGAAGAAATACTCGATTATTTGTTAACCAGAGATATTGACTTAGGTCATTAGTTTGATTTCGGGTCTAGTATTTTTGATCGGTTTTAAATTGAATTTTCTATCCATATTGATTTATATAATAGTAATTTTTTTAATTCAAGTCGAATCGAATTCAGTTACAAAGTCCACTAAATATTGAATTATTGCGTCTGTTTTAAACACTTATCAATATCTCATGATAGAATAAGAAAACGAACAAGTAGATAAAATATGTTTGTAGATGAAATTAAAAAAGAATTTAAGATTTTTGGTGAGACTAAGATGGAAAAAAGAGTTCATATCCATAATATTTAGGAAAACCAACAAGTTAATCATGCATAGAAAATAAAGCAAATTAAGAAATAGTAATTCTTTCAATTTGGTTTGATATTATGATGTTTAAATTTAGATTGCTTCAGATTAAAAATATATATAAATCAAACTTTAAATGTTTAATAGAATTAGGCAACAATAGTATTTCAAAATTGTATAGACATTCATATTCAAAATAGAATTGCCTTGAAATTCAAATTTTATAAATGATGTGATAGTTAATAAACCGATAAATAATATTTACTTATAGATCATTAATAATTCGATTTATTTAAAATCAAATCCTACCAAGTTTTAATTTCAAATAAAGAAATTTGGCTTATTATTAAATATATATTTGTTATTCATGTATTTTATTTCTTTTTAAGTATCGTTCAATTAGAGTGTCTTTTGATTTGATTTCTTTAAAATGGTTCAAATTCTATCTCCCTCAATTCTAACTATTGTGCGTTCGTTTTCATATGGGATACCTTTTCATTTCTAAATATTAAAGTATCTATTATGACTCAAAATGAATTAGTTCATATCGGAAATAGAGAAGATCAGGATATATCGCTTTTTAAAGTCGAAGAGTAAATTCTACGACTACCACTTTGAGTAGTGAACCTCATTTGCTTTGTATGTGAAATACCTCTTATCCTCGTTGATTGAGTTGCCAATGCCCGAGTGTTAAATTGTCCTTTATTACCAAATTTTAACATGGTATTAGAGTTTGATCGTTGTTGGGCATTTATGATTGAATATTTAATCTTACTACTGGTTAAGAAGCCTTAAATTGGTTATTCATTCCCAATGAGGTTTCTAATTCTTTTGATGGGCTAAAATTTTAAGAACACTCACATGTCAGAAGGCTGTTAAAATATTTATTATTGCCCATATTTAAATTGTCTCACATCGAAAATAAAAGAGATAATATGTCATTTTATATACTTGAGTAACTTTTACTATTGTTAGTTAATTTTAACGGTAAACCTTTTTTAATTTATATATGAATTACCTTTTTTCCTTGTCAATTGGATTGCTATGCCCATTTTCTAAATTTTAATACCAAAGGCTAAAAAGTTTGGTTTTCTAAAGAGTCTCATTCGAAATCATATACGAATACATGTGTTTTGTCTTGAGTAGGCGTTTTTTAAGACTTTGAAGTCAAATTTTGCGACCTAAATAAATGAAACGACAAGATGAAACTTCTGCATGTAATAAAATTAGTACTTTTTCGTCCCTATATTTAACAATATTTTTTATTTTTGATTTTCTATTTTATTTTGCTTCATTTCAATTTTATTAAAATCACACACAATTTCTTTTAAATTTTATTTATAATTTTCTTTTAATTTCATCTAGACAATTTATTCACTCTTTATATATTACCAAAAATTCCTATTTTTCTTACACCAGCAACAAAAATATCACTCTCAATCCCAAATGATTGGGTCGGCTATATAAACCATATATTAGTTTCAATGGCCGGTGTTAGGATGATTATCCCACACCGACAAAAATAAAGAGTAGTGTGCTCATTTTATAAGTTATTGGAAGCTTGGAGCCCTTCTTCCCATTATCATATAGTTTTGGGATGATATATATCTCTTTGGCTAATGAAGTGTATACACCTCGTGATTCCCCGTTAATATGCTGACATTGACAATAAGTCCAATCTATTTAACAGTTCACCTATATATTCTTCTTTTCCATACATTCTAATTTTCTATCCTTTCAAATTATAAGTCTAAGTCATTCGTATCATTTTTTACTCATATTCTTTAAGTCATTTTCAGTATTTTTAGCCCTATTTTTAAAATTTTTAAACTCTAGCTTTATATCATTCTTCCGATTTGCTGATATCCTGTCTTTGCACAATTTCAAACCACATTTTTTTTAAAAAAATATTAATTTTCTCTTTATTATTATTTTATAGGAGAGGAATACTATTCTACTTAATGACTTTAGACTGAAGTGGACACTACTGGCCACAAGTCGAGACTATCGTTAAAAAAGAGATATATGAAAGTGAGTTGATTTGAACAAATCCATCTAATATTTACTTCTTAGTATGTCCATATGTCCCTTCCTTATCGACATCTCCCGGAAATTCAATGTCAAAGTACTTAAGTTCAACTTCGTGGTTGACTCTTCATTTTTATCAAAAAATATTACACTCCCATTTCATAGTAAAATATAATTTTTTTTTCATTTTTAATGTTAAATATTTTACTTAAAAAGATGTGGATGAGGTTTAAAAAATATATTTTCACTTTAGTTTTGATACTATGTTAAAGATTCAACCGAGTTAAAAATTTAAGCTGATTATTTTAACTAAGTATTTTGTTAGGCTATTTAAGTTTTACATAAAAATTTTAAATTGATTCAAAACCCATGTCATCCCTAGTTGTATACAAATACAAGGCAATACTTTTAAGACTCTTGTGATAGATTATCTCACGCAAACAAATAACCCACGAAATCATAACAAATATTAGACGGGTTATTTAACTCATATATGAGGCACGTCTCATGCTGAGACTGCTTCTTATAATAATTTTGTTTAAGAGTGCATGCACATTTATTAATGTAAAACAAATTCTTTATTAAGATTGTCTTACCGTGAGACGGCTTAATTTAGGCTGGATCAATTTTTATTTTCTTAAAATTTAATGAAAAAAAAAAACATTTTTATTTAGTTATTTGTGTAAGTTAACTAAATTAATTTTATTTTGAATAAAAATCAGAGACAGTCTCATACAAAAATTGCTGAATAATGTAATGGATGCATGGTTTAAGTTGAGGTCACGAATCTTCTTCTAAGAAAATTTGAAGTAAATAAGTAAAATAAGATAAAAAAATCTCAAAATGACCATTGGGGAAACTTATTTCCCAAAATAAGCACTTTTAGCCTAATGTTGAGGTTTGGTATTTGTTCGCACTTACAAATAGTGGTCAATTACTAAGTTGAGTGAAAGGAATTCAGCTCAGTAATCGGCCGCTGTTAGTAAGAGCGGCACATTGCTGAGCTGACTTTCTTGTATTAACAGCGGCCCATTACTAAACTGAGTCAAAGAAAGTCAGCTCAGCAATGGGTCGCTCTTACTAACGGCGGTCGATTCCTGAGCTGAATTCCTTTGACTCAACTTAGTAATGAGTCGCTGTTTGTAAGTGCGAACAAATACCAAACCTCAGCATTAGGCTAAAAATGCTTATTTTGGGAAATAAGTTTCTCCAATGATTATTTTGAGTTTTTTTTTATATTATTTTACTAATCATAAAAACTTGAACGAGATCAACTCAAGCTGAGACAATCATTATGGGCCGGCCCATCTTCGCGCATGTATTGCACTATCCCCCTTCCCTCGTTTTTCCTCCCTTAATTGTTTCAGTTTCCTTCTTCATTACTACTGTTTTTAAAACTTTCCATATTCACTGCTTCTTCCGTTTTCGATCTTCTTTGTTTCTTCTCTTCATCTGTGATTACTGGTAATCCTCCATTAAAGCTTTACATAAATAGTTTTAATGGCGGTGGGGCATTGGATTTTGATTGATGGTAGTATATATGGCCTGATTTAACCGCCAAAATAACTGGAACTTTTTTTAATTTATTAACAAAATCCCAAAAATTTATAATGTAGTTGTGGGATTGAAGATTATGTTTTCACCATTGTTAAACACGTTTATATATAAATGTAAATTGACAATTGATATTTTATGATCTAACTCATTTTTAAACATATAATCTTCAATTATCGTTTTAAAAATAAGTATTCAAAGTCTATAAAGATATTGTATAGGTTTTAGTTCAAATTGAATATATTAAGAGTTAAATTATGACAAATAATTTGACAATTGATATTTTATAATGTAACTCAATTTTAAACTTATAATCTTCAATTATCGTTTTAAAAATAAACATTCATATTGTATAGATATATTTATAGCATATTAGTATTTTTAGTTCAAATTTAATATGTTAGTAGTAAAATTGTGACATATAAATTGACAATTGAATCCTCGTCTGTATCTCTTCGTAATGTCTGTAAAGTTATTTCCATGTCGAATTCATCCATTAAATCCTCCATTAGCAAGATTTTTGGAGTTTTACAAATGAAATGTCAATTTTCTTGATAGTTTTTTGAAGATTTACAGAGATTTATGAAGAATTAAATGTGCAAATCTTTTTTATTTTCTTTTCTAAATGTCGAGCTTGAAGTTTTGGCAGTTTTAAGTTTATTTTCGTGAATAGCGCTTTCAAATATGACAATTATTATATTTTTCCTTTTTTTTTAATACTGAAAGTAGAGTTGGGCTGGGGAGGAAGATGGGCCGTCTCATTATGAGATGATCTCGTCCAAGACTAGTTGTTTACTTATTTACTCCAAATTTTCCTTCTTCTAAGACCTCACTGATTGAGGCCCAGTGAACACTTGGCCCAGGCACAATTGTGGAGAAAACAAATTAAACCATTTTCATTGCAAAGCTTCATTTGAAAATTAGAAGTTCTTTAAACATCCAAAGCCCCGATGTATAGCTTAATAAAATCCTCTCTTCTAGTTTTTTTTTTTAATAGACTAAAGAAATTTTAGTTATTTATTTATAGCATAAGAAACAGGTTTTAAAAATCTAAATAGTTGAAAAATATTTTCAGATGAAGGTAGAGACAAATTCAAAGTAATAGTATAGAGTGGATCGAACATTCATCTCTATATGTGTACATAACCACTTAGTTGTTATTTTTCTATGAATCTTGAATTTTTCATGAATAAGAGTAAGAGAGAAAATGAGTTTCTTGAAGGACTAAAAGAAAAAGTGAAACCACAATTAAAACTAAAAACTAGTAGAAGTTGCCAACTTATGATTTTGCTACATAGGAAAAGGAATTTGAGCCAAGGTTACCCATTTCAGCAATGATATCAAGAGCATACTTCCTTTGACATAAATAAATGCCCTCTAAATTTCTGGCAACTTCAATACCTAGAAAATATTTAAATACACCAAGATCCTTCATATGAAAGTACGAACACAAATATTGTTTGAAAGTAGTAAGAGCAGCAGAATCATTCCCAGAGATGATTAAATCATCTACATAAATGAGAATATTAAGTTGAACACGACCTTTCTAATAAGTGAAAAGAGAATAATCTGAATAAGATTGCCGGAAAACCATAATTTCGAAGAGAAGTAGCCAACTTAGCAAATCAATATCTGGGTGCTTGTTTCATGCCATAAAGATATTTCTGCGACCGATATACCTTACCAGGCTAAGCACCGTGAAAACCAAGTGGCATTTTTATATACACTTCTTTAGAGAAATACCCATGCGCGAAAGCATTGTGGACATCCATGGATGAAAGTCCCAATTTTTAGCAGCAGCTACAACTAGAAAAACACGAACTGTAGTTATCTTTACTACCGGAGAAAAGGTAATCAATCCCTTCAACCCGGTGATTCCTAAACACAACTAACTGAGCCTTAAGATGCTCCACACTACCATCTGAGTTGTATTAAATTTAATTAACCTATTAACTATCAGAAGCTTTCCTCCCAGGAGAAAGATCTGTCACACGCTAAGTACCATTGTTTTCTAATGCTTGAATTTCTTTTAGCATCGCTTCTTGCCAACTGGGGTCTTTCATGGCTGCCTTAAAGATTTGAGGTTCTGAGGTTGCGATAATAGCTGCAAGAAAATCTCGATGCCCTACAGAAAACATATCACAATTAACAAAATATACATAGGATAAGAAAATAACTGAGGTCTGAGACGAATTAGATGATGAAGTAGAGTAAGACAGACTGACTTTTTGAATTGTATTAGTAACAAAACCACGCAACTTTGTAGATGGATACTTTATGCGCTTGCCTTTCCCTCTTTGATCGTCATCAACAGCAGTGGGAGTAGCTACAACCTCCTCCCTCAAGGAACTATTAGACCCAATACTGGAGACCACATTATTACAAGGAGCAGTGGCCGCAATCTCACTACCACAAATATCGTGGCTAACAATGCTTGTAGGCTGAACTTCCGCGTTGTTTCCCTTCCCCCCCCCCCCCCCCCCCCCTACTTGTAGGATTAGTAATAAAAACCCTCTCATGAACTACACCTCTATCAATAACATCGTCATTTCTACTTGCAACAAGATTAGGAAAGTCATCAAAAGAATCATCAATATAATCAAAATTAGGTGCTATAATATTCGTTGGAGAGGATAAGGTGGAAGGAGTATTATGAGCAAAAAGAAATTTGATTTCAAAAACTTCACATCCATAGATACAAAATATTTATCTATTTTAGATCACCCCAAAATGAAATAGGCAAATTAGTCTAAAATCGTAAAGCCCGAGCTACATTCAAAATGTGACGATGTTTACGTTCAACCCGTCCATTATGTTGAGGTGTATCAACACAAAAAGTTTGAAACAAAATGCCATTATGCTGAAAATAATCTCGCATACAATTGAACTCTGTGCCATTATCACTTCACACCAGTTTAACTTTAGCATCAAATTGTTGCTCAATCATGGAAAAAATAAGAACTAAACATCTTATAAACCTCGGTTTTGTCAAATAGGAGATACATCATACCACTCTAGAATAATCATCAACCAAAGTAAGAAAATAAGTAGCACCACATGAGGAGGGAGTATAATACTTCTCTCATAAATCACAATGTATAATTTCAAAACTCTGTGATGCGTTGCTGTCGCTAGTAGGAAATTTATCTTTAGTTTGTTTTGCTTGGTGACATATTTCACACGTCTTGCTAGAAAAGCTACAAGATTAAACCAAAAAAGGAAGTAACCTCATTACTTTATATGAAGGATGGAAAGACATTGATGCCATAAATCAGAAGATGAGAACCCATCGATATTCAATGCACCAATCCTGGAAGAGTCACGAAAATAGTACAGTTCGTTTCTCTGTCCACCCACTCCAATCAAAGTCCTCAAATGTAGATCCTGTTAAACACAAAGTGTTTTAGGGAAAAGCAAAATACAACTCATATCGTTAGTTAATTAGGTAACAAGAATCAAATTGCAGTGTAAATCAGGAACATAGAACACATTTCGTAGAATAATATCGGAACACAGTTTCACGTCACCTTTCATAGTGGAGACAACATGCTTAGCATCTGGTAGCCCAATCGAACAATTGGTAACAACATGAATATGGCTCAACAAATCAAAATTACCTGTAACATGATGGGAAGCACCCGAATCAATAAGCCAAAAAGAAGTATTATCATTTAAACGATTGCAAGAATCTCTTGTTGACGAGTGGCTAAGCCAATCAAGAAAATGTTGTCGTTGTACTTTTGATATCCAAGACAGAATGTCATTAAAATGTTGACCATAAATAACTCGTCATTGTAGGGACGTGATATCGACACTATCAGACTAGGTATTTGGTTTTCACACAAAAAGTGTGTTGCATGATAAATGAAAGAGAGAAGACAAATTACCTTGAACTTTTCGAATAAATACCAATCGAGCACCAATTAAATTTCACTTACACTTACTCAAAATTGCAGATAAAAAAGGGATTAATAGTCTTGCAAAATAAAATAATACTGACGCCAATTACAGCCAACACCAATTCTTCAATACAAGAAACCAAATCACCTTACTGTGAGAAGATACAAGAAATTGCCCCCACTTACTATGAAATATGAATCAATCTAACCATAACAAAAGTGCCAAAACAAAAGAAACCTACTATTCGATTCTTCTGATACGATTAAGGCTAACGGTGTTTTTTTTTTAAATAATAATATTGTGGAAGGCGAGCAAAAATTTAACCTAGCCTAATACCATGTTGAGAAACTTAAACCTCTTATTCTATTATTATTCATATACAAGGTATATTATGTGCAAATTTTAAATTAACCGCAAGCGCACGGTGTACGTGTAGCAATACGCGTCGAACTCAGGGAAACGAGTTAACAAATTCGTTTAGTTTATAACTACGAGATACGGACAAACAATATAATCGATTTGAGAATCTAATGCTACTATGAACAAAAATCAAAATGATGCAAATGGAACTAATAAATAAAGTTAAGACAACAATTAATATGAAGACGATGATAATAAAGCAAATCTAGGATGTCGAAAATCATCTAATTCTAACATGGGAGTCAATTACTCTCATAATTATATGAAATTGAGTCTTTAGCATAATTAAACGTGATCCAATTAATCTCAAGCTTCCGCTCTATTGATCAATATCGGTTTAAAACCTTACTAGTATTAATCCTCAAACTTCCGTTTTAGTGGTTAAACTAATAGGAATTTAACTTAAATATACCTCAATCCTAAATTAATCCTAATCTCAACTTCCGTTTTATTGAAAAGGTTAATAAAGATATTTAAACTAAGGTTCATTAAGCATGAGTTTAATCATAGACCCAAATTTCACACAATTAATCGATCAAATATCATTTTATGCTTCAAATTAGGGTCAATCTCATAATCTTAGAATAGAAATATACTCATTAAACAATATAACTAACATGAAATTAATAATAAGCAAAACCCTAATTTAGATGATGAACATGAAGAAAATAATAAATTAAGGACAATTTAATGAATAATTAAAGGACAAGATAGAGAAACTTACAAATTGGAACATAAACAAACCATAGGTTGCATAAATAATTGAAAGTTGCAATGAAAAACATAAAAAAAAACTAAGCTTAATAAACTAAAAACTGAAAACCAGAGCATTGGGGCATCTAGGGCACTAAAAGCACAACAAAAATGAAATATACTAATGGCTATTTATATTCTAAGGTTACTTGGGGAACAATCTCCCCAAAAATAACTGATTTCGTATAATAGAATAAAGCTAAAATAAATAAAACCACTAAAATAGTGAAAGAAAACCGTCAGATGTTGATATCAGCAGTTGGAGACGAGTCGTAGCTTTCAGGAGACGACTCGTCGCTTTGCTTCTCACTGGCGAACTTCAAACAGTTGCCATTTCTTGCTCGATTTTCGGAATTGGACATATAATGTACCGTTGGAAAGCTCTTGAATCTACTTTCCAATGCCGCAAACTTTGCATTAATGTGATCTTTCTATTAAAAGTTATGACCAAAAGAGTGAGCATGTATCAAATTTCACCTCAAAATTTTTGTATTTTAAGCACTTTTCTACTCTTTTGCCCATCTTCATTGTAAAACATCTTCAAAAGAGCAATAATCTCCTTAGTAAACCGTACAAAATCAACATGAATAACCAAAATGGGTAAAGTAGCATAAATCTTCAAAATTAGCACGGAATTACTTATAGTAATCATCATTAAGGAGTATAAAATCATATAAATAAGTACAAATAATTGCACTTATCAAACTCCCCCATGCTTAAGACACGGTCTCCGGTTCCTATACTACTTCTTATGCCTCCCTTTCCTTGACTCCTCTAATTCCGGTGTTTACCAAGCGTCCAAATATCCTTACCACTTGTCCCATTCGCTTGGCTAACACTAACACAACACAACACAAGAGTACCAAAAAGGAAGTACTCAAAATCCCTACACTTCAACCTCCTTATGTCTCCTAAAGAATATGAGAAAGAAAAATTCTACACTTATCTATCTAATGGTGACTTACCCAAATGCCTACTTTATATCTCTCACTTCTTATGTCGCTAGCTCTAAGTACAAAATGAAATGTATAAATATTTGAATCTCTCTTTTTCTCTCATTTTGCATAGGAACTCGTATTTGGGTTTTCGTCCTAGCTGCTCATTTTTTTTTTCAATTCTCAGTTGCTCATCCACTCAATGCCGCTCTTTTGCCTAGGTCACCCTTTCGGGTTTTCAACCTACCTGGGCTTTTTCTCTTATCAAGCATTTTTTCTTTTTTCGTTTTTCAATGAAAAACAAAGTACAAACTCAGCTATAATGAAATTGAAATTACAATGCATATGCCAGGTAAATCTATACAAAAAATGTGGAATAGAAAACATGAAAAAGGAAGAGGGTGTTCAGCAACCCTTATAGGTATAGGGTCTTTAATAACCCTGGATATGACAATCAAAGCACATAATGTAAAGAATGCAACCTACCTAATGAAACTCCAATGTTGAATCGAGATAGCACCATTGGTTACAATTTCACCTCTTAAAACATGAAACACCGACTCTACTTATGACTCTCCAAAAGTAATAGGCTTCCTATCTTAGTCTCCCTTTCTCTCATAAAATGATCTCACATGTAAAACCATAAAATTCCCAAACCCCTTATCAACCTCATACCCATCCCAACGCACAACTCCATCATCACAATCAAAGCATAATGTACCAAAACAAACACCCAAACTCCATAACATTAAGGCTCATATAATAAAGCTCTTGCATCTCGCAATCCAAGAACTTACTTTGGATGTCTTGAGCATATGTCATATCCTTATCATACATAGAGTCCACTACTATTATATAAAATAGGCTTTTTTATAATACAAGTTAAATTTTTATCACCTACATCCCTCCCCTTTTAGCTATAGGATATTATCCTTTATTCGGAAAGTAAAAGGAAAGTTATCATATGGTATATAGATGAGTTATTGTCACATTATGCAATCAACGAATATCATGTCCTAATCTTTTGGACACATTCACTTCTTGTTTCGACATTAGTGTTATAAAATAAAATGTAAGTATGTTTCATTTAGCATCATTTAAGTCTATTCTACTAATTTTGCTCTTATTTTATTTGTAATGGTTTCATTTTTTAGTTTCAATATGTAAACTTATTTTTAATTTTCATTTTAAATACTAATTTTTATTATTCACGTGTTTTTTCTCTTTTTATTCAGCATAATTTTCTTTTTTTAATTAATTTTCAACTATAAAAAAAATAAAAATAAGTGCTGGATTCTGATAGAGACAGAAATATAATAATACTTTTATTAAACTTTTCCTTTAGGTTAATACTAGATAATCCTCGTGCGATGCATTTTTTTTTTCATTTTATTGTTTTTTATTATTTTAAACAACAAAGAAAATAAATTGTAAATTATTGGTTATTGATTTTCAATGAATTATTAATAGCATATAATTAATAGCTAATATTTAATTTAAATTATGTATAATGTTAAATAATGTTATTTTTAATATTATTTAAATTTTATTGATCACTATAAGATTATAAGTGACAAATTATTATTAGAGAACAATTGTTTTTTTTGGTTTCCAAAATGAAAGCTAGCAAATTATTATTGACCTACATCTCACTCAAACAATTTAATGAAAGCTAATATAACAATAAGTCACATATTTTCTACACACTTTATTAGCAAATAATGACATTATCTTTGATAAATGGAGGGAAAATATTTTTTAAGAAGTTGACAAATCATCACGTTTTGAATTTAGTTATATCATCCGTATTTTGCTTTAGTATAATGTAAGATAGATGGATTACGTCCGTTGCAATCCCCACTAATCAGTTCATCATTATCTTGTTAGTGTAATCGATAATATCAACTAAGTTGTGATTGCGACAACAAATAAAGTCTTGTTCACGGTCTAATTTTTCTTACCAACACAATCTTGTACTCCATCTTTTTTATTTTCACTTACTTTTTTATGTTTGTGAAAGTATTAATACTTAATAGCAATAATTATGTATAATTAAAAATTATAAAAATTAGATTTTAATAAACTTTAGGTTGAAACGAATCAAACAAGATCTCATTTGACTATCTTTTAATGCATAGATTAAGAATAAAATATAAATTAAGAATGTTTGATGAATAGTAACCCAAAAACAAATGGAACATTTAAAAAGAAACGGAGAAAGTATTTATTTTTCAAAAATACAAACCGCCTCATTATAAGATCATATTTATTGGACTAATTTAATGTACATTTACAATCTTAAATCAATTATGGTATTGAAGTGATTACTTACATGTATAATGTGATTAATTTTGATAGTCTTAAAGTGATCACTTACAATCTTAAAATGACCAATTAACCTTAAAATGATCACTTTTAGTTTTAAAATAATCTTTTTTAATAGACTTAAAGTGATCACTTATAATTTTAAAGTGATCCTTACAAGCTCAAAGCGATCAATTAAGAAAATTGGTTGATTGTATTAGTCCGTCTCATAGCTAATTGTATGAGTCCGTCTCATGATGTGACAATCTAATATAAGACTTCCTGGTTAGCCTATATCTCATCCCGAGACCATCTCTAATAACCTACAACAAGTCTTGCATGTGATCTGTCTCACCATTAGACGAGCCCATATAATAATTAGGTTATTTCTCTAAATGATTACTTTAAGATCGTAAGTGATTGTTTAAAAGTTTATAAGAAATCATTTTAAAACAATAAAAAATAATCAGTTTAAAATTATTAGTATATCCCACAGAAATAATTTAACCGTAAAACTATTTCATTTGAAAATTTATATAAAGTGGTATGGGTTTATGTCCAAATATTTCAAACGTTGAATGTGGGTCTACTTAAAATAAATGAGACTAAACCTAAATCCAGTTGGACTCGATCCATCATCATGCTTAAATTAAGAATAAAAATATTGTTAATATGTCATTTTACTTTATTCAATATTGATTTTGTGGTAATACATTGGACGATTAAGTTTACCCTTCAATAAAAAAATATTGAGAGCTTTATCTTGTATGTCCACATTTCTATACTTGATTTCATAAATTATGTTCTCAACTATGAAAATAGGTTTTATATTTCATTTGACCGGTGTCGGTACTAACGTTTTCTGGATCTAGGCCAAATGAAAAGAAGGCTCCTCTTATATTATTTCTAAAATGTAAAAAAAAATTACAAAAAAAAAAAAATTACAAATTATATATCAATTGAAAAAATTTCAATAGAATTATTGCTTTCAACATATGACATCCACACATTTGATCGATGAACACACTATCAGTCACGTTTGCGGGGTTATTCTATTATTACCACATGTAACACCACGACCCCATCTGACTACCGATGACTATCTAAGGACGCTATATATTGGCCTTGCAGACTAACAAAAATCCTGTTTTAAAAACTAAGCAAAAAGTAAACGGAACAAAAAAAAACTAAGGGAGTAATTGATTAGATTTTGAGTAGGTTGGGTAAGAGGTCTTTTTTAAAATTCAAAAATAATAGGCTTTAATTGACTATGTTAATTAATTTAGTTTATTCAACTTAATTGAGTTTCATTAATGCTACTAAATTTGATTCAGTTTATTTAGTTTTTATCTAACTTTTGAACATATTTGATGGTTATGGTCACCAGTTTAATATCCTGTACAAAGTTCGAGTGCAGAAAATAAATAGCTAGCAGACAGATCATATTTATACCCTTTCGAGAAAGAGGGCAGGAGAATTACGCACAATCAATTTAAACTCCAAATAGAGAAAGCCTTGCAAAATGTAATAATGTCGGACTGAGAGACGTTGACCAATGTAATAATGCTACTCTTTTTACTACCAATTGGTTTAAGGTTGGAACCTAATCATCAAAATTGTGTGCAATTAGCTCTCCGCTTGTGCAAGTCTTGCTATGTACAAGCCCAATGACAGATTTATTAATGTTGTGATTTGCATGTAACTTTTCTCAAGAAATTTTGGTATCACTCATCTCTCTCTTTGCATAATTTTTTTGGGCAGTTTAATTTGATCTGTACATTTCCCGTTGCTCTCTCTTTGAATATTAACGAGTATAGTTTGTTTGCTATCTTTCCTCCAGTCCTGACTTTTTGTAGGAATATTAAGTTGATGATCATAACTATGACTATGATATATATTTTTTTTTATATAAAAGTTTTTGAGTAATGGTAATTTTATAATAATTAAAATACGAAAGTAGGCTAGTAAAAATTAAAATGAAATAAACTAGAGACAAATTTATAATATTGAAGTAGAGCCGTACAACATTAAATATGGGTGTACTTATATACAAAATTGCATTAGATTAAATAGTGAATGTGAAAAAAAAAATCATTTATGTTAAATGGATGTGTGATCTTTGAAGAAGTATAACCTTATATATTTACCATTTGCCTACCAAACAAATAGGATTAAATGGAATTTGGATGGTAGGAATTAGAATGTTCGCGCAAGCCAAGAATGCATTATTGCTCTTTGATTTTGTGTTTAACCTTTTGCCTCTTGGTCCCATTATGAAAGTGTATACACACTACTTTAAAAACATGCTTTCATTTTAAATTTTGATTATGACGTGTTTGATAATTGACTAATAATATACTTGTTTGATCAGCTAGTAATATAGTTTTTTTTTTTTTTAAGATATTAAACGAGTTATATAAGTTAACTATTATAAGGATGTTTTGCAAAATTAGTTTTTGTATGTTAGATGTTTACTATAGACGAGAAATAGGTCAAAAAGCCAAAAGATAACAAAAAAGCTACTTAATACAGATTTTAAATTTTGCCTTAACAGTCAGATTTTCACTTTACATAATAGTCATTTAACGAAATATGTTATTTGTGTTTTACCAATCAACAAACCAAAACTAAAAATTAATTAAAAAGTTGCTTCCATGGCATTGTACTAAACATCCATATCAAATTTATTTGGTATAAATGGTTTAATATTTTTGACTGCGCAAATTTAATATTCTTTTTTTTTAAGTTCACAAATTAATATTTTAAATTAACTGATATTTTAAAATTAAAATGCACTGTGGTCTTATACTAGAGAAAGAGGATAACATTGACTTATAAGTAAAGGAGTTTTGTCACTAGATAGTGTTGAAACGGATCACACCCATATTATGAGAATTATATAATGTGAGATTAGATGTATAAACATCTTACATTGTTGGATAAAGTAGTTTTTGGATTTTGATAGAAATAAATGGTTACTTGGTTAAATTATTTAAAGCTATTGTTTGATAAATTAGTTGGGTCGGATAAAAATATTTATTGTTATAAATTAACTATTTTTAAACAAGTTGTTTCTAGCTGTGAATTCAAAATCAATTAGTCGAATTAGTTGATAATAAATTGATCAATTGGTCAAATCAATTACTTCAATTAGATGCCATTTTCACCTACCAATCAATTGTTAAAACATCCTATGGTATTAGATTAAAGAAGTACGGAACTTTAAAGTAGAAAATATATAAATAAGATCAGTAGCTAAATATTAAAAGTTGAATTAGTATATTAAATAAATAGGCGAAATCAAATAGCACATTAATAGTGAAACAAAGAGACTAATGAGGATGTAAATAACTTCAAATTAGCTTAGCCTCCAACATGAAATAAATTAGTATATGCATATAATTAACATGTTGACTTGGAAGATCAACTTAACAATAACATAATACTTCCTTAAAAATGTTTTTAAGAAGTATTTACAGGTACTCCTAATTTTTATATATAAACCCTTATCTCTTCTATTTTTCTCCTAATTAATTATTTAATAATTTTGTAAAATAAAAAACTAAACTAATAAACACTTAACCCATTTTCATTATTATAGTGATGAATATTATTCCATAACTCTTCCTTACTTTGCATCTTCAATTGTTCATAAAAATTGACAATAAAAGTCTCAGCCTTTACAAACAATTCCTCCTTTTCATAACCTTCTTGATCATCTTCTTCTTCCTCTTTCTCTTCCAGCCCTCTATCTTCAAATTCAGGTTCGGGCTTTGGTTCGGGCTTATCTTCGTCTTCATTACATGATCCAATATAAAACATACTTGGTGTTGAAGAACACTTCTTGATCATCTTCTTAACTTGATTAGCACAAACCATAATTTTCTTTTCTTTTACCAAAATCTCATCCTTAGTAATTCTCACATTTTCTTCCCCTTCTTGAGTTTTTCTTAATGGGTTATTCTTATCCATTTTAGGGTTTTTAACATTCGACGAATTCAAAGAAGGAGAAGAAAGAAAACCAGCTTCAGCTCCAAGAACAATGATAAGAACATTAATAATGAAGTAAACGTAAGTTGATCTAAATGAAGGAGATAAAAGGGGAGTTAAGAAAATGAGTGTTGTTACTAAGGATAATGTTAAAAATTGAGATTTCTTTGATTTTTCCATGGCTATGGAGGAATTTTTTTCGTAATTTGGATTGGAAGTTTGAGTATGTAGATGAGTAGTAAGAGTAGAAAGTAAGGTATAATTGTGTATGCCTACTTATAGAGGAGATTTATGCTAGCTAGCATAAGATTTTTTTTTTTTTTTTAAAAAAAATTTTATAAAGTGAGATAATAGTTTATAATTTTGGAGTTTGGACAATAAAAGGAGGGAAACAAGAATAAAATAGTGTCGGATAAAGATTCTTGAATTTTTGTCAAGGTATGACTTGGTCTAGTCAAAATTATTCAAGTAAATATTTAAGGGAAAATAAAATTAAATTATTAAAATTAAATGTGAAAATCGGATTGAATCTCACTTAGTTTTTCATTTAATTTGCAAATCTAGTATTGGATTAAATTTAGTGTTTAGCAAATATAAAAAATTTTAATTTTGGATTTGAGTCAATTCCGTCTTTATTTTCAAAATTATTAATTTAAGAATTTGATAATGACTTGCTAAATCTTATCGTTTTTAAATTAAAAAAAGGCAAATGCAACTAGAACAAGACTAAAAAGAAGAATAGGTTCATTCTTTAAGGAGAGGGAGTATTCTAGAACTTGAGAGTGTTTAGATTGCATACAATGATACAATAACAAATGCATAGCATATAAGGACTAATTAAGAGTATAAGTTAAAAAAAATTATCCAAAATCGAACATTCTTAATAAATAAAATTTGACAAGAATAAAATAATGAAGAGAATATAGTTTATATGTTGTTATCCACCAACATTACTAAATTAGAATAGATGGTTTAGCCTTGACAAAAAAAAAAAAAGATGGTTTAACCAATTGAAAAAGAGCTTTTATGATAAAATTTCAAATTTAAGAGTCATAAATAAATTAATAATTTAGTGGGCCAAAAGAAATATTATATTTTATATGAATATTTAGCTAGATTGGACCACGAACAGGTTGTCAAATTCACAAAGAAATATAATCCATCCAATTTATAACTATTCCAACAACTAAATTTGGTAAGCAAAATAGTGGAGCATATCAAACAAAATGCATAAAGCCAAGTTTTATGTTGGGTTGTTATATGAATATGTCCTCCATTACAATCTATTGCCAATTCCAATGGCAAATTTATTTGAAATTTTCTTCATTTTCTCGCTTTATTTTTATTTGTCCACTTTATTTTTTATGTATTTTAACGTAAATTTTGAGTTTAGATATCTTATTGTACACATAATAAAAATTGTAAAAATCATATATTAAAATTCTTTGCATCAAGACGAATCTAACAAGATCTCACATGAATATATTTTTTCTTGAATATATACTTTAAAAATCAAATTTAAATTCCTCTCTCATAAAGTGGACAAACAAAACGGAACGAAAGGAGTCTATTTTATGTGTGATTTTTTATCCTTATATTTGTTTCCTACAACTCATTCTAATGATTTTCAACATTTTTGGTTTTAAGTAAAAATGTTGTATAATACACATTAGAATATTATGATTTGATTTTTACTATTTAAAGAGTATAATCAAATAATTAATTTAGAAAATGAGGAAATATTAAGAATTAAAAATACAAATACATCTATTGCAGTAAAGGAGTACTTGTTATATTTTTATTGCTGATTTTCCTTATCTGATATGCCCTTCATAATGAGATACAATTAAAATATTAAACACTTAGTACGAAGTGATTAATCTAAATGATGATGTGCTTTATGAAGTTATTAAAGTGAAAAATGATATACAAAGTTTATAAAGCTCTTTATATAATCAAGTGTGGAGAGAAATAGTTATGAAGAAATCAAAATTTCTAAGTGTATGAAAAGTATAATTCTTTGTCATCAAATGTCCTCTATTTATAAAGTTAATTGCATGATTTAATAATCCCTTAATTTCATGTTTAATAACTTATGAAAATATCAGTTAAGATTAAAAGAATACATGCTTACATAACACATCTGCAAAACAGAGTTTTAATTCATTATAATTCGCGTTTGTATAGGTATGCTCGAACAAGAAAATGCCAAAATCATCAAATGGAAGCTATATTTGCCTCGTGAAAAACCAATGCTCAAACAAGCACAAAAGTACTCGAACAAGTACATTGATGCTCAAACGAGCATCGACTCTTTAAAGCTTAATTAGCTTCGTTCTTTTCATTCTTGTTTCATATGTTTAAAGCACTTGGACATTAAGCTCAAAACTTTGTTATGTCCGGCTATATTATATTAGAAATATAATGCAATATAAATTACAATTATCCGCTTGTATTTGGATGGCAATAAAACTCTTTACTTTGTTGATCACCAAGATGGACACCATGAAGATTAGGTTGCGACAATAAATGAAGTCGCTTGGAAACTTGATATTAATAGAAGGCGTGTAAACACTTTTCTTTTTTAATATTTCTCCCATAAAGGTGATTGGGATGATAATGAAATTTACAGTGAGATACAATCTACTACAACAATCCCTTAGCACAAAGAGAATGCAATGTAAAGACAATGCCTTGTAATGGATTAAAAACTTAAAAGATGCAATGAAAGTTTATAACTGTCTCACCACACTTCATATAAGAATTCAGAAAAATGTATGTAAGATGGGTTGAATTCCCTAATGCACACACACCCTATTTATAGAAGTGTGTGTCAACCAATTCCAACTTATGAAACAAAATTTATGATCTTTCATCACATTGTATTCCGATATCATGTCTAGAAATCAACCTAATTAACAAAAAATTTAAATTGATAGCTATAATTTTAGAAATTGTTATATATTTTTATTAATAATTTTCCTTTTTACTCAATATAGGTAGTGAAAATCCCCAAATATGTGATCTAAAGATTGTGAGTTTAAATTCCTACCTATTCGTTGTATGAGATATTCAAAAGAAATCTGGTGATTCGATATGTATCGAATCTTATAATTGAACTATATTTGACTCAACTTTAAAAATATATTTACAATTAATTTTGTAAAAATTAATATGGCTACATTATCCGACTGTTAACAAACCATACCCAAATTAAAGACAAAATACTTGATTCAAAATCGACCCGATGACCCAAATGAACACCTTAAAACAATGTTTCTTAGAGGTGGTGTTTCCCCTCAATGTTGTTCTTTACCCAAATCCAAAGACTACATTTATGAAATACTAAACCATAGATGACAGCGGTTAAAATTATATGAGTTTCACAGTGTATTTATTTTAGTTTGGGCAAGTATGAATATGAATTTGTTGGTTACTGGGTGGATAAGCATATGTAAGTTCTACATTTCATAGGTAGAGGTTAGATTATGGGTATGAGGTTTTACCCGACCCATATACCCACTCAACTCACCTCATACACGTTTGCCTCATATCTACAATATACTTTTTATATCAAATTTGTATATTTTTATTATAAATTATTAAATATACAATCAAATTTATAAAGAATTGTGATTTTATAGAGCACATAACGCATACTTAGAGTGAATTTGAGGCAGGTATAAGGTGAATATATATCCAGTTGGTCATAGCTATGGGAATGGTTTGAATACATACTCCAGTAGGCAAGCATGGGTATAAGCAGGCGCGTGGGTATTAAACATTCACCTATCATAGACGATTGTTATGAAAAATTAAGATACATATGGTATGGAAGAGAGTACCACACCCATCTGCCTGTTTTGTCATCCCTAAATTAGACTAGATAATTTAAGCGAGATTAGGCCAAGTTCAAAACTTAATCTTTTCTTATATTTTAAAATTAAATACAACTACTAAATATACTATCAAGAGTTTTAGGGTATTATATGTACATGCGGGAAAAACAATTACGTCTTTCTGATGTGAAGTCTTTGGAAGAACTTTCTCGAACACTCATTTTTTCCATTTGTTTATTATATTTTAATTGAAAATAATTTATAGACTTTTATCCCTTTGAATTTATTATTGGAAAAGAAATATCATAAATGAAATGGGAATTTTCAATTGCAAAGTCAAAGAACAAAGAAAATATGTAAGAAAGAAAAAATAGCAATTCGACTAAAATGAAAAAATGTAATATTAAATAAGAGGTGATATTCTATGTTAAAACGAATTTCTATAAATAATTCATTTTATTGCTTATATTTTGTGTATTATTTGACCAAACATTTAATGACCTTTATTTAATAGAAAGTATTACCAAGTAATTTAGGAAACATATTTCTTCAACAAACTAAAATAATTAGAGACCTAAATAAAATCCTTTGCATAAATAAAATATATATTCCTAACCTAACTAAAAGATATCAAATGATATCATAGAAGATTTTGAAAACAATAACTAATTGTAATAAGATTAATCTTATCTTATTATAAAGGATGATTATGGGGGTTTTTTAGGTCCATGTTAAACACTGAAAACGAGTTTCTAGAATTAATTTCTTTTATTGCGTATGTTTTCTACATTTTATCAACCATTTTGATGACCTCGCTCTATTTATAATAGAGTCCAAGCTAACTTAGCAAACATATTTCCTCAACAAACTAAAAGATAAGAGACCTAAATATTTTTTTTTTAAATAAATAAATACATATTCCTAACCTAATTAAAAAATATCAGATATCATAGAAAATTTTATAAAAACAAAACATTCTAATAGGATTTGTTTTATTTTTATCTTATCTTATTTTTTCCCATCCTAAATTTATTACTCACTTGGATTTTGGATCATATCTTCTACTACAGTTCTAAATTAGCAATTGACCTTATTTTCTTTTCTAATTTATTACAAATTCATTCTGAAATAAATTGCCAAGATCGGTTCGATGTTAAGAACTTTAATGGACGATAACAATTTGAATGAACTAATAAACGTTTGATAAAATAAAATTTGCAAAATGACACAATAATTTAAGGAGGTTCACCCAATGATGGCTATGTCCTCTGTGGTGTTTAGTTTCTTGTTTATATTATTTCAATGGAGTAAAACACTCTTACAAATGAAGTATTACAATTGAGTAAGAGATAAAACAAAAGGCTATGTATTTAGCTTAGGGGTTGTGTTTGATGTGTCTTGGATAAGCATGAGAGCTCTTTATTTATAAAACTAAGTACATTCAATGAGATTACAACCTTACTTCTGAGTATTAACCACTTTGAAACTGCACCAAGAAGTTAAAGGGACGAAAAATAGCAGCTTATAAATCGTCAAAAGATCCGCTCGACCAGAACAGAGGCTCGCTCGGTCGAGCGGCCTGGTCGAGCGGGCTACAGCAGGCTACTGGATGTATTATGTTTGTTCGCTCGACCCACTCAAGGGCTCGCTCGGTCGAGCGAGCTGGTCGAGCGACCTTTAGTATGCCTTCTGTTAGTTTCTGCTCGACTAAACATAACAAAGCATCTTCAAAGAACCTTTTGCACTTCTTCATTAAATATCATCAAGACCCATTATTCCCATGATTACTTCAAGTATTAAATCACACTTTAAACACCACAAACATTAAGTTAAAAACTTAAACACCCACATTAACACACTCATAGGATTTCATCCACAAAAGACACACATAAATGTACACATCAAATATGCACTCAAGCCACACCATTCATAACAATCTCCACCTTGACTTTAGTTCACCCAAATCAAAGCATCCATCAATCCACTTCATCCTTTAAGAATATAAACAAGCTTAAAATAACATACACACCTCAAATGCCCCAAAGGGCATTACTTCAAGCAAAGAGCTAGACCAACCAAGTCAACACACAAATCAAACTTGGTTGTAGGCAATGGCTTTGTCATCATGTCGGCCGGGTTTTCTTTAGTATCAATTTTCTTCAAAATCACCCTTTTGCGCTCAACTTCATCCGGTATGAAATTATACTTAATATCAATGTGTTCGGACCTTCTATGAAATGTATTTTAATTTCTAGCCAAGTGAATTGCACTTTGACTATCACAATGCACACTTACCGAACACACTTAATTGCACATCTCACCAACAAGACATTTGAGTCACTTTGCTTCTTTGAATGACTCGGCAACGGCTATGTACTCCGCTTTAGTTGTTGAAAGGGCAACCACATCTTGTAACGATGATTGCCAATTTACCGCCGAACCACCCAACGTGAACACAAAACCACTTGTAGATTTTCTATTATCAAGATCACCTCCATAATCCAAGTCACAAAACCCGGTTAGCTCGCTTGAATCCTTCCCATACATGAGACAAACATTAGAAGTACAAATCAAATACCTTAATAACCACTTAAGTGCCTCCCAATGTCCCTTCCCCGGATTAGACATATATCTACTTACCAAACTCACCGCATGAGCTATATCGGGTCTAGAACATACCATAGCATACATCACACTACTAACGGCACTAGTGTACGAGATTCTTACCATTTGCTCTTATTCCATCTTTGTTTTTTTTGGACTCAACCTCTTAGATAATTTGAAATGAGATGCAAGAGGAGTAGACACACCTTTAGCATCATCCAAGGAGAAGCGTTGCACAACTTTCTCAATGTACTTCCTTTGACTAAGGTATAAGACACCCTTAACCCAGTCTCCAAAATCTCCATTCCAAGAATCTTCTTGGAATCACCAAGATCCTTCATATCAAATTCACTTGAAAGCAACACTTTCAAGTTCTCCACCTCAAACAAAGAACTACATGCTACTAACATATCATCAACATATAAGAGCAAATACAACAAAGAACCATTTTTAAGTTTCTTAAGATAAACACAACTATCATAAGAACTTTTAACAAAATCATGTGAAATCATGAAAGATCGAACCTCTTGTACCATTGCTTTGGCGATTGC
The DNA here is from genome assembly GCF_026212465.1 of Amaranthus tricolor. NCBI lineage: Eukaryota > Viridiplantae > Streptophyta > Magnoliopsida > Caryophyllales > Amaranthaceae > Amaranthus > Amaranthus tricolor. The sequence goes on along the minus strand of NC_080049.1, from coordinate 2,944,331 downwards.
TTCAACCCATACAATGATCTTTTCAATCTACACACATGACCTTCCTTACCGGCGACCTCAAAACCTTTCGGTTGCTTCATAAAAATTTCCTCTTCAAGCTCACCATGAAGAAACGCCGTTTTCACATCCAATTGATGCAACTCCAAATCCTCCATCGCCACCAAAGCAAGTAGTGCCCTTATAAAAGAGTGCTTCACGACCCATGAAAATACCACATGAAAATCAACACCCTCAATTTGAGAGTATCCCTTAGCTACTACCCTTGCTTTGTAGATGGGAGGAACACCACTAGAAGGACCCTCCTTCTTCTTGAATATCCACTTGCACCCAACAATCTTCTTTTTCTTTGGTGCTTCAACGATATCCCAAGTTTCATTCTTTGCAAGTGATTCCATCTCTTGCTTCATGGCTATCAATCATTTGCTTGAATAATTTGAGGCCATAGCCTCCTTGTACGTACTTGGTTCATGTAACCCTTCGACTTCACTAGCAATTTTGAGAGCATATGCAACATAATCACACTCTTCAATGTACCTCCTTAGAGCCACGATCTTCCTCTTTTGCCTTGTTATGGACAAAAGAGGAGACTTTTGTTGAACATCATCATTATTTTCATTTTCATCAATATTGGGAGGTTGAACATCCTCTTATGCATCAATAGGATCATTAACAACCTCCTCTTATGCATTAATAGGATCATTAACAACATTATCAATGTGCTTTTCTACACTAGAGACTAGTATGTTATTTTCATCAAATACAACATCTAGAAGTAATAATTATTTTGATTCATTACACTACACCCTATACCCCTTTACACCCACTCCATACCCCCACAAAAACGCATTTTTTATCCCTAGGTTCTAACTTTCCATTATTTACATGAATATAAGCCGGACAACCAAAGACTCTAAGTCTAGAATAATTTACCGGAGTGTTATACCACACTTCTTGTGGTGATTTGAATTTCAAGGCGGTATGAGGTGAGCGATTAATCAGGTAGCATGCCGTAGCCACCGCATCGGCCCAAAATTGCCTCCCCAATTTGGCTTGGTTTAGCATACACCGAGCCCTCTTCAACAATGTTTTGTTCATCCTCTCCGCAAAACCATTTTGTTGAGGCGCCCTGCACAAGTTCTATGTCTCACAATACCTTCACTAGCACAATATTAAAGAAATTTATTATCAAAAAATTCAAGACCATTATCGGTTCTTAAGGTCTTGATGATCCTATCGATCTTTTTCTCTATCATTTTCTTCCATTTCAAGAAAAACATCAAAACTTCATTTTTGTGTTTAATAAAGTAACACCATACTTTTCTTGAGAAGTCATCTATGAAAGTGAACAAGTAATTACAACCACTAAGGGGGGCTTTCTTGAAGGCCCCAACAAATCGGAATGAATATAGTCTAGGATTCCCTTAGTGCTGTGTATGGCGGGTTTGAAACTAACCCTTTTGTGTTTCCCATAATTACATTGTTCATAAAATCCAAGGTTTCCGAACTTTTTACCATCAAATAAATCTTCTTTAGAGAGTTCAAACATACCTCTTTCTCCCATGTGATCAAGTCACAAGTGCTAAAGCTTTGTTTCATGATCGGACATTGTGTTTGTGGAAATATTTTTCGAATCGAAGATAGTTGAACCTTCAAGAGCATACAAACTCCCATTCAACTTTTTCTTCATCACTACAAGTGATCATTTAGCAATCTTCATAACTTCACCTTCAAAAGTGATTCTACACCCGATATTATCAAGAGTACCCAAAGATATGAGATTCTTTTTCAAACCCGGAATATACCTTACATCGGTCAAGGTTCTCACCATCCTATCAAACATTTTCATTTTTACACTCCCAACACCAACCACCTTACACGTTGTGTTGTTCCCCATGGTCACATTTTTCCCATCAACACTTTTAAATGTTTGGAAGAAAGTTTTGTTGGGAGTCATGTGGAATATGCACCCCGAGTCAAGAATCCATTCATCACTATCTTTGTACCCATGTGTGGCAACTAATACACCGCCATCATCACTATCATTCACGTAACTAGCATCGGTATTGCTAGTTGCATCCCTAGCCCCATCATCATTAGCATTTATATTTTTTCATTTCCAACAATCCTTCTTGATGTGGCCTTTAAGCTTGCAATAGTTGCAAGTCTTATTTTTTGTAGGCCCTAGTGACTTCGACCTCCCTTTACCCTTGTTTCCACCTCCACTAGTGGAACCTTTCTCTTGCGTCCTCCTTCTCACAAAGAATCCTTCACTTGAGCCATCTTGTGATTTTTGTGACAATTGTGTATCAATGAGATCCCTTTGTATCAAGGCATTTTTCACATCGTCACTACTCAAGTTTTCTCTACCATAGAGTAGAGTTTCTCTAAAATTCTTGTAAGATGGAGGTAAAGAATATAAGAGGTAAATAGCCAAGTCTTCATCATCAAGCTTGACTTCAATATTTTAAAGATCCATAACAATGGAATAAAACTCATCTAAGTGAGGTTTTAAAGGTTTACCTTCCTCCAAACGTAGATCATAGAGTCTACTTTTTAAAAGTAGCCTATTGGTGACACTCTTGGATATATAGAGTGATTTCCAATTTCTCCCATATCCTCTTGGTTGTAGTTTCTTTATAAACCTCTCTTAGCACTTCATTAAAAAGGCATAATTGGATTGTCGATAGAGCCTTTGTGTCAATCTCTTCCCATTTCGCCGCGGTCATTCCTACCGGCATCTTGTCTACACCATCAATGGCCTTTTGCATACCATTTTGAATCAAAATGGCTCTCATTTTGACTTGCCATAAGCCAAAGTTCACACTTCTATCAAACTTCTCTATGTCAAGCTTCATTATGGACATGTTTGTTTCACCAACAATGACTTCTCAATTACCGTAACAAAAACTTGGCTCTGATACCAATTGAAATAAATTGCCAAGATCAGTACGATTTTAAGAACTTTAATGAACGATAACGATTTGAATGAACTAACAAACGTTTGATAAAATAAAATTTGCAAAATGATACAATGATTTAAGGAGGTTTACCCAATGATGGCTACGTCCTCCGTGGTGTTTAGTTTCTTATTTATATTATTTCAATGGAGTAAAACACTCTTACAAATGAAGTATTATAATTGAGTAAAAGATAAAACAAAAGGCTATGTGTTTGGCTTAGGGATTGTGTTTGATGTGTTTGATGTGTCTTGGATGAGCATAAGAGCTCTCTATTTATAATACTAAGTACATTCAATGAGATTACAACCTTAATTCTGAGTATTAACCACTTTGAAACTGCTCCAAGAAGTTAAAGGGACGAAAAACAGCAGCTTATGAATCGTCAGAAGATTCGCTCGACCAGAACAGAGGCTCACTCAGTCGAGAGGGCTACAGCAGCCTACTGGATGTATTATGTTTGTTCGCTCGACCCACTCAAGGGCTCGCTCGGTCGAGCGAGCTGGTCGAGCGACCTTCAGTATGCCTTCTGTCAGTTTCTGCTCGACTAAACATAGCAAAGCATCTTCAAAGAACCTTTTGCACTTCTACATTAAACATCATCAAGACCCATTATTCCCATGATTACTTCAAGTATTAAATCACACTTTAAACACCACAAACATTAAGTTAAAAACTTAAAACACCCACATTGACACACTCATAGGATTTCATCCCAAAAGACACACACATAAATATACACATCAAATATACACTCAAGTCACACCATTCATAAAAAATTCTTTCTATCAATTTCATCTACATATTTTCGTTTAAAAAAAAAATCATGTACATATTTAACTTTATTTTCCCACTACTCTATAATCTATACTAAAAAAAAATAAAAATATGATCACTCTCTCTTTTTAAGTAATCTTAAGTGATATAAATATAAATATATATACTATTTAAAAACCCTTAAAAGATTGAAAAGTTGGAATATACAAAAGTGAGAAAAAGCCAATTTGAAGATAGATGACAACTAAAAGCAACATTGTAGAATTTTGATTGGACAAAATTACGAATGGGTCGGTGGAGAATATTTGTAATTTTGCATTCTTATTATGCTTCTTAGTGAGAGTAGTCACTATTTTTTCATTTGCCAAGGATTATCAAACGGATAACTAATTATGCTTTAAATTGGTATTTCATGTCTATCATTTATTTCTTTTTTAAAAATTGATGGTAGATGTAAGGATGAATTTGTTCACATGCACAAAGCAGCTGAGTGGGTAGTTTTTAGCGATTTAAGCAATTGTGATTAAACATAGTTTTATAATTGTAGTTAGATATTTAAATGTCAAATTAGTTATGTAAATTAAAATTATTGGATAAAATTAGTAGTTATAGTAGCTGTTGGAGTATATTTGTTAAAAATACAATTGTTAAAATATTAAACAGTTGTTTTTGATTTGGAAGGCTACGAGTTGAGTTTTAAAAACTACCTATACCACTAAATGCTACTTAAACTTCTAATTTACGAAAATGTGACAATTTTTTTCAAATTAGCACTTTAATTAGTCTCATTAAACCATAAACAATTATTAAAGACATTATGCTGAACACACACTTTATATTATTTATCTGAATCTGATAAGTAAACCTAATCCAATCAGAATTGTTGAAATACCTCATCTATTTAGACTTGCATGTTTGAATAACTAATTTCCCGGTCTCAATGTTTCTTCCATATTTATTAATAAATTTTGTATTAAATTTACTACTCCTATCATTTTATATTTAGACATGAACAAAGATAATCTTTTTTCATCTCATCCATAAATAACATTTCAAAACTTTAATCTAATTAAGTTGATCTCATCCAAGAAGAATGGATATAGTAATTTAATTTTATAATAAAGAGATTGTTTTCAACTGACTTATAAATAAATTAATATTAAACAAATATTAATTAGCTTTGATTATGAGATAATGATTTAAAAAAACAAAGAAGATAGGTGAGCAGTGTAAAGTAACAATTTTGACGTTTGAAAATGAACTTTACACATAGTAAATATGGCCTAAAAGTGTAAACTTGATAAGTTGATAATCTTTGAGCATAAATTTGCTTTTGCCCGTTTCTTTGGACAAAGCCTTAAGAATTTAGAGGCAGCCAAATGTTTGGATAAGACAATAATATGACATTGAACCGACCATTTTACACTTTATATCACATTAATTTGCATGTATTTGTTTAATCTAATGTTTATGCAAATTGTGGACTACACCAATTTAATACAAATTAAAATTAACTTACAATGAAATTAACGATTAATTTGTCATCTAATTTTCTCATTTACTCAGTTATTTTATGATAAAAATTTATATCAAAACTTGAAATTAGAATTAGCTCTTAACCTCTTACCTATCAAAATATTACCTTTTAACACTAAGTGAACTATTATTATTTGGTTTACAAAAGGTATCAAACATATATGTTGATGCAAGGGTGGAGATGTACATTGAAGAAAGTGGGGAGAATGCAAGGGTGGATATGTACATTAAAGAGAATGACAAGGGGGAGTCATGCCATGGCATTCGAGCATTTAAATTTAAGTTGGGATTGTAAACGGGCTGCTTGAACGAGCAAAAGATATAATCATTTGATAAAATGTGTAACAGTCACAAACTAGCAATAGGGATAAGCATTTTTCATATTGAAACGAAGAAGATATCTTGTCTAATTTGTTTTGCCTAATTTATAATATAGTTCAAGGAGGCTCTTCAATGATCTTTCGTCACCGGTAATACTAATATTATTATCTGATCGAAGATCAATAATGGGAATCATCATTTTATATTAATCCATATCCCTATTTTTAGTAGTTATTTCACATTATTCCTACTATTTTTATTCACAAACTTATTTATTACGTCTTTTATCTCATCTATATAGTTTTCTATCAGCTTTATTATCATAATCTTCAACTACTATATTAAAGTAAAATATTCAAATTAAACAAACTTATCAAAAACATTTACTCCATTTGGACTAAAGACACAATAAGTTCATCACTCAATACCATACATTTAGGTATAAAAATATGTCCTTATCTAATAGTTATTCCATATTAAAAAAAAAAAAAAAAAAAAAAAAAAAAAAAAAAAAAAAAAAAAACTTCAACAAACTTATTGAAGGAAGAATTTAATATTTTTATAAAGATTTATTTTACAAGAATCAAAATCAATTGGATTAGTGGAGTCCATTTGAGAGTGACAAGAGTATGGTACCTTTTGAATGAATGGCCTCAATCACAAATAGAGTACAATATAGTTTGCATTTACAACTTGAATGAATGGCCTCTGTTCCATAACCCCTCTAAATGCCTTTTTCCTTGTATTGATAGATATTTTTGTTGTCACCATCTACTCCAATGACACTTGATAAGAACGAAGTATATTATAAGTTTATTACTTTATTTCTTAATTTTTTCTACATTTGTTACATTTTAATTTTTTATTTTTCATTTCTTTTAAATTTGCTATACGTTTCACTTTGGTAATGATTTTACATTGTTTCTCTCAATTTTACCCACAAATGCATTTTCTTTTTTTTGCATTTCAGTTATTTTTTAAATCAATGTGCTTATAGTCTTATTATTCCACTATTTTCTATCAAAACTGTAAAAAAGTGTATTTAGTGAAATATATACCTATATAAAAAGATAAAGTAATAGCACTATTTGATTAAAAAAATGCATTAGTTCAACAATTTGGGTTGAATTTGTATATATGTATAAGTATGGGATCGGATTAACTTAATTTTTGGCTCAATCCATAAACACAAATTGTTGTGAGAGGCGGTCTCTCCGAGAGACACATTAGATATATGGGCTAAATAGCCCAATAAGTACAAACCAAAGATCAAATAAGTATGTGGGCTTTTTGTTTTGAGATCGTTTCTTTGAGAGACGACTTCTCACAAGAGTAGTTGATCTATAAATTAGCTTAGCAAGTGAAATTACGGGCTAGATCAAGCTCTTTAATTTTGTTTATGTGAAGTTATAAGCATATTGTCCAAAAGATAAAGATGAGAGCGTTCCAAATCAAGCCAACTTTAAACATATTAAATTTGGTATATAATTTGTGAGGTTCCTAATAACAATACTTGCACAACAACCCATCATGAGCATTCATACAAATATTGGATGACTAATAACTCAAATATTTACCCAATTTCGAGTGTCTAACAATTTTGGGAATGACCTTTCTTTATATGTTATCCAAGTCACATTCATACATTTATCAGTATTATGTCTTGAAGCAACAATAAATGTAATACACATCATTAATCAAAGACAACACCTACACCCCAAAAATGTCTTTCAGTTTTGAGTGAAGAGAAGGTTAGGTAGGTAGGTCACATTATGAGGATATTCCACAATTATTTGTTAGTTTGTATGACCAGCTGATAAGATCAACTTATTATTAATATATACATTAAATTAAGTGTATAAGTTATTGTTATTGGAAATATTTGATAACGTTAGTTGTCCATTAATTAAAGCAATGTGGATCAAAAGCCAAACGCCAATGAAAAAGCTTTCAAAGTAAATGTTTGATTGTGGTCAAAAATTAGCTTGTTGACAGCTTAAAAGTTGGTTACTAAACATATTCTTTGATTGGTTAAATAGCCAACAAACAAAGAGCAAATCAAAAAGCTAAACAAAAAATCATTTGTCAAACACACCATATATCACAGCTACAGATATACAACAAATTCACATGCTTTATGGTAGATCTCAATACAAGTTTAAAAAATTACAATATCTAACTATACCTAAGCAGATTCACATTTCATATAAATTTGCTGCTAACAGTATTGGTTTAAACTGTTGAGATACAACTTTGAGCACGTTTCAAGCCGAAACTGTGGTCTGCAGACAAACTGTAATATGTGGCTGCAATTATAGTACAGAGCAAATAAACCTGTCCCATTGGGATTAGTGACTCAAATTCTACAGTGTGCTGGATGAATATTTTGACATGAAAAACCATCAGTATCAAGTACAGCCTGCATTTGTGACAGAATATAAGTCAGCATAAATGTAAATGCAGCTTCTTTTTACATAATTGAATATGCACCTCAAAGTAGAAATTCACTTGATGTAATGAGGTCGCTCGTAAGCTAATGAGTAACTCTTTAATGGACTTAGTCCACATTAAAATAGTGTGCACTTTTCTTAATATTTTCTTATTTTTACTTAAATTTTACTCTAAATAGGAAGCTGCACTCTATTTTAATGTTGACTAAGTCCATACAAGACTTTTGCTAGTCTTTAATCATGCATAGATTATTTTGATTCCGTAGATTTTTTGTTTTTCCTTCGTGGATATAATGAGGTGCCCCATAGACATGCTAAATGCACCGCAACTAGCGTTTGTGATGAGGTCTGGCGAGACAGAGATCCATCTTGAATTGCTGATATTGTCTTAACATATATTTCTAGATAAAATTTGCAAAATCTGTTCCCTCAAAAAAAATGACTGAAGAAAAAATTTCATAAGTTTAAGAGGAAACCAACTAGAATCAGATTGTTAACGTAATAGATGAACATCTAAGCAACAAGTTTTTTTTTGTCAGAACAGAAGAATAAACCAAAAGGTGAAATCAGGTGAGGTGAGCAACAGTAAATACAGGATTTTAAATATCAGCTAAAGGACTCACCAACAAATGATACACAAATACGGGACTTAAGAGTCAGCATAGTACATCGTGAATGCTGTAATGACCACAGTGTTGTCGTTCCATTATATATCGGCCAAAACTATGAGTTATCCCTTAAACTAGCCTAAAAAGCCGTTTTTCACACCATTGCAAATCAGGTAGAATCAGTTAATAGATGTGAAAACCCTGTTTTTTGTGAATTGATAGTCATTTTCTGTTCCGAATAACATTGATCTATCAGTGAGCTCTTTCCTACAGACTTAAATGCAGAAAAGTATCTTGCTCGAAGAACATCCTTGAAACTACTCTAGGATGGAAAAGGTCGAAATCAACTCTAAGAGCTAAAATACGGGTTTTTATCCTTTATGATGCAGGTGGTATCTGATTGATAGATTTTGAAACCTTTACCACTCAGGCCGATATGATACAATGCAGCCTTGTTTTCTGCACTATGATAGTCATTTGCTGTTCTGGAAAATAATGATTCATCAGTGAGCTCTTTTCTGCGGAGCAAAACGCAGAAAAGTATCTTGCTCTTGGAGCATCCTTGAAAATACGCCCTAGGATGGACTAGGCTTAGATCAACTCTAAGCTGTCAAATCTTTCTTCTATTTCATTATGATTAGCCATAAAGCATTCAATTCTATCTACCACCTCCCCCCTATCTTCAAGGATATGTTCAGATTACCTCGAATTCTCTACCCACCCTTATAAATAATATGCCGTTACCATTTCTATACTTTCTGAACTCCTATTCATCGCTGCTCTACCATACTGATATCTCAATTTTGTAATACATTACTGCTTGAACAAAGAATAGAGTAGTGATGTGAGTCATGTGATTTATAAAGACAGGTTAGTACAGCTCAATTCTAACAAGAAACTCCTGCTGCTCTGTTAAATTTCAATTCCAGATTTTCTAGTCACTAACTCAATATTAAGTGCTTAGTTAACAGCCAGGCTCATCCCCACAGTAAAATACAAGAAAAAGTACCCAAGAGAATAAGAACACTATCAATATCCTAGATTCAAAACAAGCTCTGAAATTTTATCTCTCATGATAGATGGTGTAAGTTGGAAAGAACTAAGAAGTAAGAAGGATAAGTAACGGTGGGAATGCATCACTTTTCTGTTAGCTTGTATTAAATAAAGGGATAAGCAGATTAGAAAACCATTACAGGATCAAAACAATGATTTGAATTATGTAGATTTCAGATTTTAAGAGTAAGTCAAGTCATCCAAGAACATAATTAAACTCGAACTTTATTGATCAAAGCCATTGTATCTTCATCATCTAGAGTATATCATTTAAAATCGATCTTTATCCACATCATTTATCTCTTCATATCAACTGTCTATATGGGGCCAGTCCCAGAAAACGGTGTAAGTTGAAACGATGGTAACAATAAAAACAAATTCTACCTTTGTCCAACATTAGGCATTTCACTTTATTAGCTCTAGAATAGATGGTGCGAATTGGAGAAGGATAAGTAACACATAACTCAATTCCAAACCACAAAAGGCAATAGGAAAAACAATAAGCTAGGCGAAATTACCTAGTATACTATGAAGATTAAACATATTCACCTGCATCCTGGGAAGTGACAGGAAGATGTATACTGAGGTCGTCCATATTAGTGCAGCCCTGGATACTCAACCCGTGTTCATTGGCCAAATGCAAAAGACAAATAAAGCATAGATGAGGAGAGATGTCATTAGCCGCTGCAGCACCACAATCTTCAGGGAAGGTAGCCAATAATTGTTTAAAAGATACAGGATCCTCTCGAGCTTTCTGACAATGTAGAAAGAACGGTCATTAAAATCTGACTTGCTATCAGTGAATCAGAAAGCAAATAAGCTGAACCAAAAGCATGAAGAATGTAAAATCATCAAAGGGATCTAGAGATCAGCATCTCCAGCGACAAGTCAGCTGCAATCCTGCGTATGTGCAGAAAATTGGACCTTTTCTGCTGCCTCCCTGCAGGCACCAGCCTTGGCATACATGGATTATATCCTATTCGCATTATTCGAGTTTCATGACCACATACCGATACAGGTATAGAAAAGTTGCGGATACTCTTCTGTATCAAAGGAGACAGACAAGGCAATCATCAACAGATTCATTCAGTACAAAGAACCAGACACAACAATGTCAAATCGCCAACCAACCAAAATTGTCACCTTTTCTTTTCCTTTTCATTTTACCTTTTTGGGTGTTAAGAGTAGGGTAGCAATTGTCACCATATATTGTTAAAAATGCAAGTATGATAAAAGCTGACCAAGTGCACTCACCATTTCAGGTGCCTGAATAAATTCTTGCATGTGATCCCAAAGTGTCTCCTTCAGGATATGAACGTCAACTTGCTTTGCAGTTTTATCATACTGAACTTCAATTTTGCTGACCTATATTTGGATACATTTCATTAGGACATACTCGTAGATTTTCTTATAAGTAATAATCAAAGGCAATCATCTGTACATGTTTATTCCTACTAATTATTAGAGGGGTAGCCCAAAGATATTCATTAAAATGGCAGAGAAACTGAAAAAACAAATCCACACAAACCTGACGAGGCTGAGAAATCAGTATATCCTGTTCATCTGTGTCACTGTGAGCATAATCATCATTATCTGGGCCACTATAAACGCTTTGGTTGTCCCATGAGGGAAATGCTCCATTCAAACCACTCTCATCATGCCCAAAGCCATTATCTTGAAGAATAAAAAAACAGAAAAAACTTAATAACACTCGCACAACTAAGCTGAACCAAGAAGTCAGACAAACAAAGGTTCTATTGATTCTACAATGAGAGCAGAACTTGAAGTGACTAACAGAAAAGTCTGACACAACTTGCAATGTACCCCTTGAGAAGTTATGAGAATCACTTCACCAGAATATGACAGTATGACACCCATATGACCTATGGTTCCCATAGTTTTTGCTTATAGGGAGCCTAATGCACTGCTGAATTGCTGATGGATTGAGCAAAATGGTAATGTAAAAATGTGATGACGCTGCACATGGACTCTATAGAGTACCATATATATGATATAAAGAGAACAATGGTGAAATTAGAATTTAATGTAAGTCACTTTATACAGTAAAAAGGGGCAACAAAACACAACACCTTACAAATATGTTCATAACGAAGAAAGAAAACAACTTTGTATATCACTAGATGCTTTGTAACATTTGAAACGACAATTACAAGAAAATTTAGCATTATAGCCTGCAAGTTTCAAACCAAAACATGTAGATTGGCAAGTGCAAGTAGTGCAAATTCCAAATACATACACTGAATCCTAAAAGATAGGAAGAAGAAAAAAACTGAGTGCGACACACACAATTCTTGATTTCTACAGAAAATGTCCCAAAACCGTGTTACAAGGAATATATCCAGATAAATCCATCTCTTAGGGCTCCTAACAAACATTTCCATGAACCATTGAAATATAACCTAAAAGCCAAGCATCTAATTACTAATGTAACCTCTAGGCGTATTAAAAACTATTTTTATATAAAGGATTTTCTTTTGTTTCATTCTCCATTTCTCTTGTCATTCAATAGAAGCCAAGACAGACGAGAAAACAGAATACGGACAAGTAGGTTATTTTCAACATGGTTGGGCATTGAGGTTCTCTGACCTGCTTCTTCATCAAATAAGTTTCTGCTTTAGTCTTTTTAGATCACTTTTAATATTCATAAACACGAAAGTAACTAGATCATGACTATGGTCCCTTTAGGCTATATAGACCACCATAACAACTAACGCTGATATATACATAAAAAAGTTCCATAATAATGAGAAATTTTATGGCTGAAATATTGCTCTTCAGGTAAGGTAAAACGGAAACTGATTACGTCAGATCAAACAAACATCACAGAAATGATAATGTAAAATAAATCTCTCACATGCAATACTACCAAGAGTCAAAAACACATTTACGCAACAATTTAACATTCAAAATTATAAACCAACGTACAAAAAGTTGTGACACAAAGGCAATAAAGGAAACATGATACAATGAACATGAAGTAACAAAGTTCAGGAGAGAAAAAAGTAAGCTTTTTGTACCAAATAGAGGGAAAAGGGAAAATTCAATATATTTTGGAAAATTATACCTGTCCTCCTTCTTCTCTTTCCAAGGCACTGAAACATATAAACAACCAGTATTAACGGCAACAAAAGAGGAGTCGTTTTAACTGAATTACCTCACACGTCACAACAATAACTAGTTCCAGATATAAAGGACTGACAACCTCTCCCAAGACGGGGCACTAAATTCATTACCAAGTCATCAAAATAAGAGTTAGAACCTGTAGGCATTGTAGCAATGTGTATTTTTGTTCTTTTATGATCTTTTGTTTGGCTTTTTGGTTTTGTTATAGCTTCTATGAGGGGAAAGCTTAAATAGGCCATCTTCAGGGTTGTGTCCCACTATAGTATTCTTCAATGGGAATGAAATTCAATAAATTAACTCAATAGACCCTTCCCAAACACTAAAACATAGAGGAAAAACATTTACCATAACATTGGGAAGAAGGAACAATTTCACAAGATCCTCTGGTTGGTAATGGCAATCTTCTGGAAGTCTGTTGGAGCAAGGTACTTTATTGGCAGGAAGAAGCAAAGACTTAAGATTTTTAGGGGGTGCAAAAGTATCAGGTATATCTTCATCCAAGGCTTTAGTAAATTCGATATCAGCTTCAGTTGATTTTTTTGCTTTCTGTTTCCGAGCTGCAGAAGCCAGCTCAGGTTTTTGAGCTGCAACACTCTCAGTTCCTACAGCTTCAATTGGCCCCATGTCAACAGCTAAAATTTGGAAAGAATAGAAAAAAGAAGGAAAATCAGAGACATAGAGAACAAAAGGTTTGCAAACTAACTCTTGGGTTTTCTGTACTTCCAATGGTCAGGTCCAGCCCATGCATTCTGACTTGATGCAATTACAGAAATCCCCAGAAGGGAGGCAACATTTTCAAATCTGTCATATACATCAAGTTCACTGGATATAGATGTTTCTTGTTCCTGCAAGTTAAAAATCAGGTAGTTGCATTTTACTCCAACAAATACATGAATTCTATACAGAAAACAGAATTTTGATTAACCAGAAACGGTGATTGCATTTTATGTAGAACAGCAACAAAGATGTCAATAACTACATCAGAAATCGAGTATATCGAAGATACCTCATAGTTATTTTCCAAATGTTGATCACTGATGTTGAAACCATCTTCGGCAGGATATGCATCATCATTATGATCAAATGAAAATGCCTCAGCATTGTCATATGAATCATCATCTACCTCACAGCCTTTGTCATCATCCACCTCATTCACACTTGTGAACTCCGAGACCCCATTCAATTCAACTGGGGCGTCATCATTTACATCTACATCACACACAGAGTCCTGACAACTTTGAAGTTGCCTTTGTTGCAAACTATATTCATCAAGCTGCTCCACAATAGCACTAAAAGTAGGACATATATCCTTCTTTTCATTCACATTCATAACCATCTGCTCAATCCATTCTGTAGAAGAACACTAGTTATAACAGATTGACAATAAAAAAATCCAAACATGGAAATATTTTCCCAAATTACCTCCAGCAAAAGAGATATCAATTTGGTTGGAAGAACTAGTATCATTGATAGAAGAAATACACTTTGCTGGAACTTCTTGTGAATCAAAAAGCACTCGGCACCCTCCATAAATTCCAAGGTTGTTTAAAAGAAGACCCTTTGCCCCACCCTCATCAAATTGAGCAGTTGTTTGATGATATAGAGGATCCACAGCAAATGCAACTAATAAAGAAAAGAAAAGTAAATATCATATAGTAAAGTGAGAGGATCATGGGACTTGGTTACACGCATGGGCATCATTTTCCATTACCATCAAACTTCTTTACATTCAGAGCCTCAAAAGATGACTCCAGTGTTGACAGAGGTGATAGCTGCATAGAAATGCATTCATTAGCAACTTGGCAAAAGATTTACAATGAGCATACTACAGTTTCTTCACACACAAATAATTAAAGGATTGTAAAATGCAAGAACGGAACCTTTCTCACTGAATCCTTTTTAGGCTGATTTACATCTTGCTCATTGCTGCCATTCTCTCCAGTTGAAGTTTCTGTCACCAATGCAATATACAAATATCATCAAATAGAGAGCAAGAGGAAAAACATGAGTCCTAAAATTCATCGAAATACATCCTTGAAAAGAAAACAGAAACACGTACTTCCTCAATTTTTTTATTTGCAATAGATCCCTTTGAAAACTACATATGACAATCAAAACTTTCATTTTAGGCTTTAACTACTTCCAATCTCTCCTCATCATCAGGCCCTTTTTCCATCTCTCTATATGCATAACCTCTCCTTGTTTTAGTGCACCCCCACCCCCTCAAAATAATTTTCCACACAGTCTGAAGAGAAAAACAACGGAAGTAAGCTCTTTAGGTGCATTACATGCAAATAAGGGAAATGGAACTAAGGTGCCAACATTTTCCTCCTTCAAAAATTTAGTCAGCCCCATACTAATATAAAGAATCATAAATGAACCGGCAATTTGTGCTACTGCAATACTTCTCTTGTTTTACTCCAAAAATTTTGCAATTGAACACAAGTGTATAGGAAATGAGTTCACAAAACTCATTGCTAACAGCTAACATGATGACATTAAAAATAGAGCTCATTATGACCTGGGTTATTTTGCATAATGCTTTCAATTTTACAATGAATTAGCATTGACATAAAAGACAAACCTTGTTGTTCTTCAAGACCAGCTCTACTGATTCCACCAAGGACCTTATATGCTTCAGAATGTACGGAATCCACCCTCAGTGCATAAATCTTTACCCCAGCTTCTAGTGTGCAACTTGCCTGCCAAACAATGATAGACAGGTTCACTAATTGATTGAAATAGACTTCACGGTCATAAGAAACATTGATTGCATGAAGATGTTGTTATGTTGCTCACACATTATTTCACCATAGAAAACTTGTCCTGCAGACTTTGAAGTTGGAACATAAATTGTTCTAACAAGGGTACTTAATTCCAATTAACAAGTACCTATTCTATTGTGAACACTTTTTTTTTTGAATAACTCCATTGTTGTCACTTGAACAAGCAAAATCAATGGAAAATCTACAATCATTGACAAACTACTATGGACTGATTAATACCATGTTTGTTATGGACTGATTAATTGGATTAAACAGTAAAGCAATAAATGAAATATTAAATGGACAAACTGGAATTTGTATTATAATATTGATGATAAAAAGGACGATTACAACCTAAATAGTATAATAAGAAAAGATAGATCAGACTATTCGAGACGCTTGAGATCTCCCTATGAGTATAAAACTCACCCACAATGTGTTTACAAATTTCTTGATGATTATGACCCTCTAATTCCCCTTATAAAGCTACTTCTTAATACTGACTTATTCTCCAAGTTTTCTCCGACATGGTAATCACCTAATTTACCCTTTTGTAAACCAAGTATCCAAATATTTGTTCATTGCACAAACATATAATTAAACATTCACCATCTACAACAAACTAATTTTCTGCAAGGATTAAAGGAAATAAGCATTTGTGGTCAAATTCTTGACACACAAACCATTGCCAAAGCCTCTCAGTTGATTAACATCACTGTGCAAACAAGACGACCAAACATCCTTCTCTCTTCTTAATACAACCACTATAAGTGAATTCAAAGCTTAGTTTTAGAAAGGAGGAGATTACCTTTTGAAAGTTGGTCTCGACATCTTCTTCATCTTCAACATTGATAATCTCACTTAGATGATCTATAAGGTTCAACTCCCATGTATTCTTCTGATTGATTTTCTGCAATCACCAAATGAAAACAACCATTAAGATCCTCACCTAGACCCTATTTTGCATGTACAATTGAATGAAACACTACTTTATCTCTTTCTCAAATTAAACTCCCTGAAAATGACTACATTATCATTTTCAATAAACCACCCTCCGCTTCAAAATAAAAGCAAACACAAACGAGAAAAACAATTAATGGGGATCAAAAACAAATATAAACCCTAGTTATCACCTTTCTCAGTCAAACCAGAATATTGTCTATCACGAAACAAATATGCCCAATGTTTTCTACAACCATACAAATGTTTCCTGGAGTCAATTTCTGCATCAATAATAATATTACCTAACTCACTAATTCACCCTACGAATTGCTAAACAAAACAAGCTAAATTGCAAAACTTACACAACAAATTATGTAACACTGTCAAAAACCATGAAATTCAGAAAATCAAAACTGACAAACATCTCAATGGTTAATTATGATTCCAAAATTATTAAGCTTCTGAATTCCATCAACGAGCTAGGGAAAGAAATCACTACATTTTCATGGAGAATGATTGAAATTACTTTTTGCGTGCGTGGAGGACGGAATCTTACTATAAGCTACCTCCAAAGTCAATTAAATATTACATATCAAACAACAATACCATGAAGACAATTCCCTAGGTCCTAGAAGTTCACTAGAACATACACGAGCATAAATTCACAGATTCCAAAAAATTCAACAAAATCCAACAAAATGAACTTCACCCAAAAATGAAGCTTGAAAGTTATCGAGTTCATTGATCGCAATTTCAAGCACGCAAATCTAGCCCCTGGTCATTTAATTAGAAACCCTGTCAATGTTAAATAGTATAGCATATAACAAACAAAAATGGTATCCCAGTTGGTTTGACAAACACGTAAAATTGAGGGTTCTTTCCAGTCTATACTAGTATCCTGTATTTGCAACTGTATTTTCAAAAATAAGAGAAAGCACACATTTTCACTGGCGAGTTTGATGCAATTGCGGAACAACTCCATGATTTGAACACCATCAAGGCCTGAATTTGAAGGAGAAGAAGGAAGTGGAAGATCATCTTCAACAATTCGACGACGAATAGCGGCAGCGCGTGCAGCACGTGCTTGAGCTCGTTCAAGTTTATCGTCATTAGAACCAATGAAGAAAGGACTGGTAGGAGATTGAAGACGAACAGAAACTGAAGTTTTCCGCTTTTGGATAGTTAGATTTGGACTTAGGGTTTCCGCCATTGTTGAACCTTAAAAGATCTTTAATTTTCTCAGATTGAAGAAGAATGGGGAATAACGAATAACGAATAAGAGGGAAGAAGAAATTTTGAATTCTGGAAAAATTGAATTGAAAGAGTACGAGTAAGTCAGGTTACTGCTTTCTGAAAGAAGTTTATACGAACGACGTCGTATAAACAAGATGGATAGCAAAATTTTTAAATTTAGTCTCTCAATCTCGGTAGATTTGCTTTTTTTTTTTTTTTTTTTTTTTGAAGATTTGCTAAATTTAACAATTAACGTAATGAATTTGCTGTAATATTACGAAATAGATATAAGCATTTATTCTTATATTTTTGTTTTCTTAATTGACTAATTTCCGACTCTTGTAGCATTTATTCTTCTATTAACTTCAAATTATTCTTATATTTGACTAATTTGTTGTACTCACCTTGGATATGAGCTATGATCTTTTTTCCCTTTTTATATCCTTGATCATAATTTTCTATGAATGAGATACACTGGATATAATGATTATGATTAACTTCAAACATAAAGACTAATTCTACTTTTACATATTAAATATACATTTTTTTAGTTTTTTTTTTATTTATCAAGTTGGTGTGATACAACTATAAGGATGTTCAAAAATATCCGATCCGAATTATTCGATCCGGAATATCCGGTATTCGGTTTTAAAAATCGAATAATTCAAACCGAGTATCCGGTTTTTAATCCGGATCCGGGTCAGCATATTGGCAAAATCGGGAATTCGGATATTCGATTTTCTATTTTTTATTATTTTTATTTTTAAAATGTATAAATATTTTTTCATAAATGTTTTTTGTTTTGGTTGTTAAATTTACTAATATTAAAAGTTCTCAATTATAACTAAATTGTATTCTAAGTTTAAAAAATAAGCTTTTTTTTTAATTGTTTAAAAAATAAGCTTGATTAATGAAAGAAATCAAAGTGAGCTAAATAGTTATGTTGAAAAAAAAAACGTAAAATTGTTTAAAAAAAGACAAAAAATAAAAATTGAAAATTGGATATCCGGTATCCGATCTGGATTAAACCAGATATCCGGATTCTGGGTATCCGGTTTTTTCGAACCGGAACCAAATAGTGATTTTCACTATCCGAAAACCGGGTCGATCCGGTATCCGGTTTTGAACAACCCTAGATACAAGTCTAATTAGGGATAATCATGGGTTCAAGATTTAATTGGACCCGCCCCAAATGTGCTACATTTAATGGGATCTGTGTCAAAATTTTTGAAATCTTGCAGATTTGGGTTTGGTTTTGGGTCAAAAAAATTAATAGGTATGGGTTTGGGTTTAGGGTTTTCAAACTGAGACTCATTCTTTGGACTCATTTAAATCCAATTCACTAGACTTATTCCAGACCCGACCTATTACACAAATTAATATCAATTTAAAATTCATTCTAAACCTATTTTTATATTTATTTGGACTCAATATAGACTTATAAAGCTAATATACTCATTTTAGTACTAATAAAAACTTTAAAATGTAAAAAATGTTAAGTATCAGTAATTAAATCAAGATCCATTTAGGACCCGTTTAGGACCCTAGGCTCATGATCAAACCCAACGAATCTGAGCAAGTCCAACATTTTCAGACTCTAAAGGCCCGAGTCAAAATATAAACTCAACAAAAATTAATGGATACAAGTTCGGATCCAGTTGAACCCGACATAGACCTAATTCATGACCATTCCTACGCCTGTTGTTAAGCACCATGGCACAAAGCACAAACTACTGGGCCCACATCGTGCTATGAACAAGGAAACAGAAAAGGGGCATGACACCATAGGAACACAAAGCGTCAATAGGTTGTATCAGTGTGCCAAATCATGAGCCTAATTTGCATTATTATGAAGTAAGTACAACTAATTAAAATGATAAATTTTATAGTTATAGTATATAATAAAAAACTTTTTTGATAGGTTTCTTTATACATATTCCTTTATATATAATTGAATAAAAGGAAATAATATTTATAGACTTTAATAGATCCAATGAGATTTGAGAGTAATGAATATCTTGAAGGAATAATAATTTTACTAATAGTGGATTTGGCTTTTTGAAGCCTTTAAGTGATATAAAAATTTAGCTACAAAATAAGATAATTTTCTACATTTTTGAATTACTAGAATACCTATACATCAATATATATAATGTATGCAAAGAATACCTATACATCAATAAATAAGTTAAACTTTTTCAATCAAACTATTAATGTAATTTCTTTACAATTACAATAAACATTATGAAAAGAAAAATAAAATTATAAAGGCTAAAATATTTTGTGATTCTTAACTACTTTACTGTTAATTAAAATTTTATTATTTAAAAATATATCTTAAAATACCAAAGATTAATAAATTATTAATTAAATTTGTCTCAAATTTATTTGTAATCGAGTAGTCAGTTGTTAATATCATTCATCAAGCTAAAAAGGCTCGCTAGTTAAGCAATGATTCATTATATTCATGCATATGCCATAGTCCGTAGTCATTCACAAGTCTGAATCTCAACCATCTCCATTTAAAGTCGAATATGCAGCATTAGGCATCAGAAGAATCTATGTTGCATTCACACTTTTAGGCCTTAACCCAAAGGGCACTTATGTGAGAGGGCGTGTTAGAGTATATAACATATCTTAGGATAGGAGCGGATCCAGGGTTCATAGTCCCTAGGGCATCAATAAATGGACAAAGTTTTAAGAGAATTTTGCAGCAATTTTGACGGTGTTTCGTTTTTAAAATAAACAACTAAAATTTGTTTATTTTAGTGAAATGACATGTAGAAGCACAATGATTTCAAAAAAAAAAAGCCACAATAGTATAAAGCGATAAAATATCGTCATTCTCATCTCAAATGTCGGCAACCAAAAAGAGTAATGAAGTTTAATTAACGCAATTCTCAGATAATGAAAACAAAATCTAACAAACACATTCTCTACTCAAACATTTTGCAAAAAAAAAAAAAAAATCTCTTCTTTTTCCTCATTATTTTAAATATTTCTAATAAGAAAATTAACAAACACATTCAAAGATAGAAACAAAAATATTCAAAAAGATGACACTCTTAAAAATTCAAAGAGCATTTTAACAAATATAACACTTTTTGAGGAAGGTATAAATGAGTAAGGATATAAATCATAAATGAGTTGGAGAATAAGACAAAAACATAAATGAAGGATATAAATGAGCAGTTAAGATAGAGAGATAGTATGTGAAAATTTGAGAATGAGATAAAAAAAAATAAGAGTGAGACCATTGCCAAAAAAGAAAAAGAAAAATTACTTCTAAAAGGCTAACATTTAGCCTGTCTGCAGAAAAAGGGTCAACTTTAAGTTTATTCTACAAAAGGTCAACCTTTAGCTTATTTTACAAAGAATTAACTTTTTGCTTCTGTTTGCAGCAAAAGAGTCAAATGACTTATAACCTGTTACACAAGTTATCTTTGACTTTTTTGACTTTTAAACTTCAAAAACACAAAAAAAATAAAAATAAAATCGTAACTACCTAACTCCTCTATCAAACAACCACCATCTACTCTACGCCATCTAACACCACACCACCACCACCCAACCCCTCTACCAAACAAGCACTACCACATCACCCAGTCCATTACTACGACAAAACCATAGCCAATCCCATTACGCAACAATGAACCCACCCAACAAATAATATTGATATATTCAGATTACAAAAAATTAAGTATGTGATAGTAATTCCTTTGGAGACGGAAGACAAAGTCAAGAGCAAATCCTTAAGAGTAGTAGTTTCATCAATCTCTCCCTCATGCTTCTCCGTCGTCAAAATCGTATAATAATATTACTTCTCTCAAGATACTAGATTACCGTTCTAGCAAGGTTAACCTGTTACCTAGTATTTTTTTTTAATATTTATCGCTTATGTCTAACTCAAATCAGTTGCAAGTCTTCAAAGAAAAGAGAGAAGAAGAACTGGAGGGGAGGAAAATGTTAGACATAATTAGTTTTATAATCCTTTTTTTTTGTCTAATATAGATATCCTCTCTTGTTATTTATTTTCAAGCAATTTTAATAAAAATCAATTCCTCTCAACATTCTCTCAAGCTTCTCCTCTTTCTTTCTCTGCTTTCTTTGAACTTCATCAATCAGAATCAACATGGTATCAGAGCTTTACTGAATCCTAATCAATATCCTCTCATATCGAATGCATGTATCATCTCTAATCAATCCTCCGCGTCTTCTATTGCTTCGATTTGGTTCAATCGTTCATTCACAATGACGAGTCAAGATTCTGGTTTTCAAGATTCTGGTTCGAATTCTCTTGATCATTCTGATCCTCTCTTCCTTCATCCTGCAGATCATCCTAGATTATTATTAGTGTCGAAATGTTTTGATGGTTCGAATTTTGGTTCTTGGAAGAAATCAATGTCAATAGCTTTGTCGGCGAAGAACAAATTGATATTTATCAATTCGAATTCTCAGCCTAGTTTCACTGATTTCAAGTATAATCAATGGAGGAGATGCAATGATATGGTCACATCATGGATTTTGAATGTCTTATCTCAAGAAATAGCTGAAAGTGTTCTTTATTCGGATTCAGCTCATGATATCTGGAAAGAACTTGAAGATCGTTATGGTCAAGCAAGTGGTGCCAAGCTTTTTCAATTGGAGAAGGATATTCGATTATCAGGCCAAGGTACAAATGATGTTGCTGGATATTTTACTAAATTGAAGAAAAATTGGGATGAATTAAACACATTGTCCTCTCTGCCTATTTGTTCTTGCGGGGCTGCACAAGCCATGCAAAAGTTCAATGAAGATCAATGCCTTATTCAATTTCTCATGGGACTCAATAGTGATTACAGTCACATTAGGGGCAATATTCTAATGATGAAACCTCTGCCTTCTGTAAGTCAGGCTTATGCCTTATTATCTTAAGAACAGAAGCAAAGAGAAGTTCATGCTGCTTCACAATTTATTAATGAATCAACATCAATGAACGCATCAAATCACAATCATGATACTCAGCAAAATATTCAATATGACCAAAGTCAGAAACAAAAATTTGATGGCAAAAGAATTATATGCAATCACTGTAAAAAGCCAGGGCATATTGCAAGCAAATGCTACAGACTTATAGGTTTTCCTAAAGATTTTAAGTTCACTAAAAATAAAAGATTTGCTGGTAATGGAATGTGCAAGCAAGATGATGATCCCTCTCAGTCTGGAGAGTATTTCCTGCACAATACTCCACAAAATTGGAATTCTTGCAAGCCTGATAATGGAAGTCAGAATGATCTTCAATCCTGGAATTGTGGTAATAATCATCAAAACATTTCTCAAGCTTAGTTCAGTCAACTCATGGCCATGATGAGTAACTTACAGACTGGTAGTAAATCTACTGATCATTCTAGAGGACCTTCTGGTCAGGCTTTTACAGCTTCCAACTGCTCAGGTATAAAGGCTTGTTTTCCTTATATATCTTCTGGTGATTGTGTTTGTTGTAGTTGTTGGTCAGCTGCTGATTGTACTTGGATCATTGACACTGGTGCCAGTGATCATATGTGTCACAATGAAAATCTTTTTATCCAAACACAAATCCTTCCTAAAGCACATCATGTTACTTTGCCAAATGGTCATGTTGTTAATGTGCATAAAGTTGGTTCTGTGTGCATTCATCCTGATATCATTTTGCATAATGTGCTTTATATTCCTCAATTTAAGTATAACCTTCTTTCAATAGGCAAATTATGCAAACAGCCTTTTTCTTATGCCATTTTCACTAATTCTAAATGTTATTTTCAGGGCCCTTCAATGAAGAGGCCTCTGGAACTTGGTGATATTCATTCAGGGCTATATTTGCTACAACATTTTCCTGCTTCTCAAGCTCAAACACAATACAAATCTTCTACATCTCCTGCTTCTCAAGCTCAAACACAATACGAATCTTCTACATCTGATGCAAATAAATGTCACAGAGATTATGCTCAGTCAAACAAAGCTTGTAATCTAGTTGATTTTTCTCATACAAATAAATGTACTCCTAGCACTTCTCAACTGCTTAATATACATAAATCAGTTGATACTTCTCTGTTTTCCTCTTTTGTACATGAGACTTTGTGTAGTTCTGTTAGAAATAATGAAAATGGTCATATTTGGCACCAAAGATTGGGTCACTTGCCCTTATACAAACTTAAACAATTTTCTTTTTTTCCTGATAATTCTATTGATACTATTAGTAGCTGTGATGAAGCTAGACAACACAGGCTGCCCTTTCCTCTCAGTCAAACACAATCTTCCCATCTTTTTTATCTTATTCACGTTGATGTTTGGGGACCTTATCATACAGCAACTCATGGAGGTTATCATTACTTTCTTACCATAGTTGAGGATTTTAGTAGAGCTACTTGGACTCATCTTCTCAAAACCAAGAGTAATGCTTTTCCTCTTCTCCAGACCTTCACTGAAATGATCTCCACTCAGTTTAATACCAAAATTAAAATCTTTAGGACTGATAATGCTCTTGAGCTAGGATCCAGTAGAGAAGCCACTGCTTTTTTTCAATCTAAGGGCATCCTTCATCAGACTAGTGTTAGAGATACTCCTCAACAAAATGGAGTTGTTGAGAGAAAGCATCGCCATCTGCTGGAAACAGCTAGGGCTCTTTTCATTCGATCTAAGTTACCTATCATTTTTTGGGGTGACTGTATCCTCACAGCTACCTATCTTATCAATAGATTTCCTATGAAAATTCTTCACAATAAATCACCTTTTGAAATTCTATTTGGTCATTCTCCATCTTACTCTCACCTCAGGTCTTTTGGTTGTTATGTTATGCATCCACTCTTAGACAGGGTCGTGATAAATTTCAACCAAGAGCTTCACCTTGCATTTTTCTAGGCTATCCTCTAGGAAAGAAAGCTTACAAACTCTATAATCTTGATACTCATAAGATTCAGATGTCTAGAGATGTTGTTTTTCAAGAAACATCATTTCCCTCACTAAAACACACAAGTTCTTTTCTTCCTTTCTCTACTCAAACACCATTTGACTTTAGTTATATTTCCCCTCCATCTAATCAGTCTATCCCTCTCATTTCTCCTACCAGTCACTCATCATCTTCATCTACTCCTTACTCTGCACCTCATACACACTCTTCTCCACCTCATGTTCTCACTCCTGCTCCTCTTATCAGAAGGTCTGTTAGACCTACACACCAACCTGCCTACTTAGATGATTATGTTTGTAATCATGCTGTCCTGAATTCCTCTCCTTTTGATATTGCTTGTATTCATGATTGTCCTCACACATTAACCTCATTGTTTTCTATTCCAAATCATATTTTTTGTTTTACCATTTCATCTCCTAGTCAGCAGTTGCTTAACTCTACTAATGATATACAAGAGCCTGCAAATTATGAAGAGGCTGCTGCTATAACTGCTTGGCAAGATGCTATGCAACAAGAGTTCTCTGCTCTTGAAGCCAATGACACATGGGAAGAAGTTGTATTACCAAAGGGCAAAAGGCCAATTTCCAGTAAATGGGTTTACAAAATCAAAAGGCATGCAAATGGTACTGTGGAAAGATACAAAGGTAGATTGGTTATCAAAGGTTGCACTCAAAAAGCTGGAATTGATTGTACTGAAACGTTCTCTCCAGTAGTGAAGATGACAACCATAAGGAGTCTTATTGCTACTGCAGTTAAGATGCATTGGCCTATGCATCAGTTAGATGTTAATAATGCCTTTTTACATGGGGATTTGAATGAAGATATATACATGAAACCTCCTCCTGGTTTAATTCTCTCTGATCCAACCAAAGTTCTGAAGTTAAAGAAATCCTTGTATGGCCTTAGACAAGCATCTAGACAGTGGCATGCTAAACTCTCTACAGCACTAAGATCAAGGGCCTATATTCAATCCAAGAATGATTATTCCCTTTTTTACAAGGCTATGGGCAAAGTATTATATTTGTAGCAGTTTATGTGGACGACATTTTACTCACTGGAAATCATCTAGAGGAGATGGATGCTTTGAAAGCATACTTGCGTTCCAGATTCAAGATTAAGGATTTGGGTCCTTTACATTATTTTCTTGGTATAGAATTCTTACAGGGATCTCATGGTGTAATCATGACACAGAGAAAATTTGCAGAAGAGTTATTGAAGGAATTTGATCATTTGAATGCTACACCTGCACATTGCCCTTTGGAAACCAACCTGAAATTGAGACCTGACTCTGGCAAACCTATCCCAGTTCTTAGTCTATACAGAAAATTGGTTGGCAAGTTGAACTACTTGACAAATACAAGGCTTGATCTTGCTTATGCAGTACAATTCTTAAGTCAATTCATGCAGGATCCAAGAGAACCTCACTAGCAAGCAGCCCTGCATACTTTGAGATATTTGAGCAAGGATTACACTAAAGGCATTTATCTTAATGCATCTACTGATTTAACCCTTGAAGCTTATTGTGACTCAGATTGGGCTTCCTATCCCAACATTAGGAAGTTTGTCAGTGGCTATTTCATCCTTCTAGGTGGTAGTCCTATTTCATGGAAAAGTAAGAAGCAAGCTACGGTTTCTTTAAGCTCAGCAGAAGCTGAATACAGATCAATGCGCAGGGTTACAGCAGAACTTGCTTGGCTTACCAGATTGTTACATGAATTCACAGTGCCTGCAATTGTTCCTGTACCTCTCAAATGTGATAGTCAGGCTGCTATCTACATTGCCAAGAACCCAGTCTATCACGAGTGCACTAAACATATTGATCTTGATTGTTATTTTGTGAGAGAAAAGTTGCAGGATGGTCTGATCAGTTTGTCATATGTGCCCACACAACACCAATTGGCAGATGTCTTCACCAAGAGTCTTTCAAGGCCTGCTCATCAAATCTTGATTTCCAAGTTGGGGATGTTATCACCCTCCAACTTGCGAGGGGGGGGGGGGGGGGGGGGGTGTTAGACATAATTAGTTTTATAATCCTTTTTTTTGTCTAATATAGATATCCTCTCTTGTTATTTATTTTCAAGCAATTTTAATAAAAATCAATTCCTCTCAATATTCTCTCAAGCTTCTCCTCTTTCTTTCTCTGCTTTCTTTGAACTTCATCAATCAGAATCAACAGAAAAAGCAGTGGTTCAAAATGATAAACTTAGTATATTTTTTGTGCCTTTTTGTTTTAAAATAAAATTATAGCACCCAATCAGAATATATCAGAATATGACATGTGGTATTTTAATTAAATGAGATGGAGTAACTTGTTACTCTAGGTAACCATTACATAGCAGTTCTTTTGTTGCAAATAGGAGAAAAAGGCTTAACCTTTGTAGAATAAACGTAAAGTTGACCCTTTATCTGCAGACGGGCTAAAAATTAGCCTTTTAGAAGCAATTTTCCAAAAGATAATGGTGCGAAATCAATAAGTTAAATAAGAGGAACAATGAAAATAACAAACTATATTTCATGAGTTATTATGTGACAATATAATGGGTTTTATGTGAGGAGATACCGCTACTATCTCATTAATTTGTCTATCTATTAGTCATTTTTTGAACACCCTACGAACCAAAACCAAATTAAAACTAGTTTTATTTTTAAATTTGCATGGGGGCACGTGCCACCGGGGGCCCCATGTAGATCTACCTATGTCTTACCATCTGCTTAAATTTTTAGTTTCTTTGACAATTTTTTCATTAGGTCCTTTCCTAAGAGACCGTCTTTTGTAAAGACAGCTCTCAAAAGCCCAGCCAAATCTAATTTATGTTAATTTAAAAAATTAATGACGCGTGCGTGTGAAGTGGAATGTGAAAAGTCACATAATATATTTGGGGTTATAACAAAATTTATTTGAGGTTATAACATAATATATTTGGTGTTATACCACCATATATTTGGAGGTTATAACATAATTTATTTGAAGTTATAACAATATATATTTGAAGTTATAATATAATATATATGGCGTTATAACAACATATATTTATGGTTATAATATAATATTTTTGGGTTTATAACATAATATATGTAAAGTTGTAACAATACATATTTGAGGTTATAATAAAATATATATATGATTATAACAACATATATTTGGGGTTTTAACATAATATATTTGATGTTATAAAATTACTATACCTTCAAATACAGACCATTATATACCCGACTACATAATTTTAAAACCCCCAAATACATAATACTATAACCCCAAACACAGACCATTATATACCCAAATATATAATGTTACTATTCCAAACAAAAACCATTATCTACCCACTATATAATGTTATAATTATAACCCTAAACACAGATCATCATATACCTAAATATATAATACTATAACCCCAAACATATATATTGTTATAACCTCAAATATATATTGTTATAACTTTAAATATATTATGTTATAATCTCAAATAAATTATGTTATAACCCCCAAATATATGCTGGTATTATATAAAATATATTATGTTATAAACCTAAATAATTGTTGTTATAACCTCAAATATATTATGTGACTTTTCACATTCTACTTCATACGCGCACGTCAGTTTTTTTTTAAATTAACATTATTTAGATTTGGGTTGGGCTTTTGAAAGCTGTCTTTACAAAAGACGGTCTCAAGAAGAATTTGTGTTTTGTCATATATGCATGTGCCACATTGCGATTTTTTGATATTGGTGGACTATTATACAAACATTTAAACATGGGCCTTATAATAATAATGTATAATTAAGAATTTTTAGAACTAAGCCTCTTAAGCAACTATCTACCTAGATCATGATTTTGATATTCTTTTATCCCAGGGGCAAATTAGAGATACTAACATAGTATAAGTCGTACAATCATCTTGCAAATATACGGAACCAATGTGATTGCTATTTTTCTATGTTACACGTTACATAATTTTATAATATTAGAATATTTATTCAAATGACCCGAAACGATCATAATCTAGACAAATCCAGACATATATGATAAAAGTTTAATGCAGGAAACCAACGAGACGGCATAGTAAGTGTTGTTGTATGAGATGGTCTCACAAGTGAGATGCGTCTTATGTATAGATTAAATAGTTCATTTAATACATATTATGAGAATATACAGTATTTGTTTAAAGTCGTCTCACCAAAAAAATCTCTCATACGACTATATAAAAAAAACACGACATAGAGGAATTGATCGCACAATAAGCCTAGTGCTTACCGGCCAAATCATGATTAAAAACCTAATCATTACAAATTATTAGTCCAACTATCGTTGGCTCTTCCAAAGTTTTGTGATTAAAAATTTAGAGTATTAAATTATAATTTTCTTAGTATTATAATAAATTTAAATTTTAAGGACTAATTGTAAGACTTAAATTGCACCAAGCTTAAGTTTAGAGTCAAATAAAAGGTCCTAAGTGCAAACAACGACCTGATT
The DNA here is from genome assembly GCF_026212465.1 of Amaranthus tricolor. Taxonomy (NCBI): domain Eukaryota; kingdom Viridiplantae; phylum Streptophyta; class Magnoliopsida; order Caryophyllales; family Amaranthaceae; genus Amaranthus; species Amaranthus tricolor. Next base: position 2,915,147 of record NC_080049.1, on the reverse strand, counting down.
TGAACATATTTAATCGAATTTAGAACTGAGAGATAAAAGCTACAATGTCTTGTTGCATGAACTAATGCGTCGTCGATATTAAAACCGAAAGAAGTCAACTACACCAACAAGTCATAGTTTCGGTGCAAAAGAAGTAATTGTGGGCAAGAACACCAACGGCTATATGACTACTTGTTGGGCAATTTTTGTGGTTCTTTTGGCACGGTATATATGTTGAGTAGTTTGCGTCTTTATGAGTTTTGTATATGTGTTATCATTATAAATGGTATTGAAAAATTATTTTAATTTGTAAAACTATTTAAATATTAATTAATAAATTAGCTTTTTGTGAGAGATTATAATACAAATTTGTGTTAATAAATTTAGTTTGTCCCACATTTTTAAAAGTACTAGTGTAGTAGTGTTTTCCTATCTTTACAAGGGCCAACTTTAATGTTCTAAAGCAAGGTAGTAAAGTCATGAAAACATGATTCTATCTAATGTGTATGGGGTAGTTTGTCTAAACCATTTAGACTGAGGGCCCGTTTTATAAGTTGTATTAAACGGTGATAATAGGTATAAAAATTAGTGAAATTTTAGTTGAAAAATCTCTAGCTGCCTTGATGGTCATGCTTGTCTACTGCAATCATCTCATTTTCTTCATAAATTTCATTCCAATGCATTATCAATGTGAGATATGGTATTAGTAATGGAAATTTGTGAATAAATTTTTTTTTTTTTGTGATCAAAGTTTCATCACCATGGGAATGACATGGAACTTTTGATAAAATTTTACACTATAAATTATTCTCATTACCCTGATTTAGTACCATCAACCATCAACCATCAACCAAACGGACCGTAAGCGTCAAATTGATCAATTGAATTGATTCCAGATCGGTGAGATATGATCCAACGAACTATGTTTTCATTATTTTTATATTCTTATCTTTATTTAATGGATAGAAAATATTATTAAAAAAATTTGATAAATTTTTAAAAAAGGTTTTCTTATTATATTAGTAAAAACACAATAATTCACCAAAGTGAAGGAAAATAGATCAGAGCAATCAAATTTCAATCGAAGAAAATTCAATTAAATTTTCGAGTCAGTTCAAAATTAACATGTTTACAAAGCTATGAGTCACCTTGGCTTGAAATGGTATATAGTAAAAACTTTGAATATGCTGGTAGATTCAAATCTTATTCTAAACCTATGCAAAAGATTATCATTAAAGTCAAAATTTGACGTTTTAGAATAAAAATTAATACTTAATTTAGTGTTACTAAACAATCATTAACATTAAATTATTATTATTATTAGATATAAAAAATAAACATGTTACAAAGACGAAACCGACCAACATAGTGATCGCTACTATATAATGCCCTATTGGCTCATAGCCATGACCATAGTCATTTTTTCTACAAAAATCTACTAAAAATAAATATTTAATTTATTGTTTTTAAGGAAAGACAATATAAAATTAAATTAATCAAAATTTGGTAAAAAATTTTGGAAATAATGAAGAATAAAACACAAGTGAAGCATGAAAGCAAAACAAATTTAGGCATCAATAATGGTGTCTCTGCAACTACTATTGTCACCTACTCTTTGAAGGTAAAATATTAATTCAATAAGATATTTTTATTGGAACTGCTAATAATTTTTACATTTTATGTTTTTCCATTGTGTACTTTAAGGTTTTTACTTTTTTTTTTTAATTCTACTTGGTAAATTTTTGACTTTTATTATTTTAATCCGTATGGACTATGGTGATTGTTTAGTCAAAACTTTTCGTATAAATGAAAAAAGAGCCCTTTCAATATTTTTGGAAATTTATTTAGTAACCTCGAGCTTTTAACCTTTTCATATAATAGATAAAAGATTAAGCTCTTCATTAAAAATAAATACTAATTTTGAACAGATTTTCAAAATACATGCTTTACAAGGGTAATCGTGATGTTTGTTTGTTTTTATGAAAAGATCGTTATAATAGGTAACAATAAAATATACAGTAAGACACCACATAGATATATATAAAGTATATAATAAAATGTATACGTTAAGATGAATCAAGCGAGATCTTACATGAATATATTTTATCTTCTATATCTCTCTAAAACCTTAGTCAAATTTCTATCTTTTTAAAATAAATTATTCTACACGAGAACAACATTAAATTTTGGTACATGTTATTTGAACAGGTTGAAGTGACAGACCAAAGTATAACACAGGCCACCACATACCAAGTTTCGAAACCTAAGACACCACATGTGGACGGAGGAAAAGGTGGTCAAAATTACGACATACCAACATCTTATTAGATCTTATTTACTCTTTCTGTTTAATTGAGTTTGCGTTATTTTATTTTGTTTTTAATATGGTGAAACCAACATTAGTGAAATTTGATTTGTAATGGAAGGCCTAAATCTAGGAAAATTTGAAATAATTAAGGCAAATTATCAACAAAATAAATCAAATAAGATAAGTTTTAACTTATTTCCAAAAGTAAGCGTGAAATTCTCAAACCTGTGGTTTGAACTGTTCATAACTGCGAACAGCTTTGACCTTTTTTTAACCTGTTCGCAGTTAGTAACTGCGAACAGCTAGCTCTACAGATACGCACTGCAGCTTTCACTGTAAATAGGTCAAAAAAGAAAGTCAAAGCTGTTCGCAGTTAGTAACTGCGAACAACTATTGTGTTTTTTTTGACTTCTTCGCAGTTACCAACTGCGAACAGTCCCAAACCACAAGTTTGAGATTTCCCGCTTATTTTTGAAAATAAATTGAAACTTATCTTATTTGATTTATTTTGTTGATAATTTATCTTAATCATTTCAAATTTTCTAAATCTAGTGGCATAATAGTATTAGGGTGTTAAAAGAAGCATGACCTTAGTTTAATGGGTATGTAGCTTTCTTAATGGAGTAATAGAGTGTTTGGAGTAAGATAAACAATTGACTATGATCAAGTCTAAACTTTTTAATCATGGAGATTCTTGGACCTTGTATTATTATTGTAAAAAAATTGAAGTTCCTTTTGTATTATTTTCTAAAATATTATTAAATTTAAAATAATTCTCAAATTTATTATGTAAATCCATACAATAAATTTATAGGTTTGAAAAATTGTTATTAAATTATGTGATACGATGATATGATCATTAACATCAAAATTCACTCATGACTTGAACCGTAGGATAATCAAATAAATCAACAGGATACTAGCAATGGCAACAAGCTAGGATCATTTCTCCATTCATTTTACATATAACAAAAAAAAAAAAAAAAAAAAAAAAAAAAAAAAAAAAACTTTAAAAAAAGATCACGTCTTACAATAATATCAATAACAATATCAAAACCTTAATTTCAAAATACATAATTAGCAAAATGAACCAAAATAAATCAGCGATTCATTTTTTATCGTACAATACAGAGCCAGAAAGATATCGGGAAATATTTGACATTTGAAATTGAAGCACATAAAACTCGTTTGGAGGGACGGAAAAAATTTGAGGCATGCTTATGAGTAAACACTTGTATTTTTTCTATCTTAGATTTCTTTTTCAATTCTGTAAAGAAAATAATAGATACAATTGGTTACCTAGGCCTAAACTAGACAGCCCAAAATAATGGGAAAACTGGCACGTTTAATAGGACGGAGCTATGTAATGGTGAAACTCGAGTATGATAAACATCGAGGACTGATCGGTTTCTAGTTACGGCTGTGTTCAAACGAAAGGAATTGAATTCTTGATCGAACCAAGATAGATGTATGTGCTGGTCGAAAGACTTCTGTTTAGTTTCTTGAGATGTCGTCGGTTTTAGGTGGTCTTATCGGTAGAACATCACAAGGTAAGCAACAACAAAACCCAAAATCGCGCCTGCTGCAACCTGCATGGAATCCCGTCAAATTAGTTGCTATTTTCTGAAATCTGAATGACTAGAGAAGGCAAAACATGATCAAATACAAGGCAATGTTCCGATCTCAGAGTAATCGTCAAAGATAAGCAATGACAAAGCTTCATCGGAAAGGTGATTTTGACGATGAGAAACCACCGGAGTATTATAAGTGTCAAAGCCACAAGAATTAGCACCATCATAAGTCATGACTAGTTTTTGTGGAAAATATTAGGCAATTCACCGGAGTATTATAAATGTCAAAACCACGAGAATTAGCTCAACTTCTATTGCATGAATTGATCGTGAAATAGTTATAACAAAGTTCTCCGATGAGAAAATTTTCTCTATACCCAAGTACCTTCTAGCTAACTAACGATAACTCCAAACCATTTATCCATAAATAAAAAGACGACCTATTTTTGAACGTTAAAATTTAGTATCACAAGTGAGTGGCTTCCATGAAATAAATAGATTTAGAAGAGGATGAACCAACTAAAAATAAGTGAGGCATAGATAAAGGTCGAAACTAATTTTCCAACAAGTGCTTTATTCAACCAATGCAAAAACACAAACTATCTCGCGAGATTTAAGGTTAAAAAAAGGCATGACAATACAATCAAAGGTGCTTATCAAGTACAACAAACCTGTAGAGGTGTATGACCTAAGGAATCTCGAAGCGGTTTACAATTAGAAACAGGATGTTCAGGAGGCAGCTCACAAACGATTTGATTTAATAACTGCAACGACGACAATGAAAGGACCGAATTTAGAAAAAACACCAAGGGGGAAAGTTTTAATGAAAAATAATGAGAAGCACCCATGCATTGAAGCCTTCCAAGATTCTTCTCAATCTTCACGACTAAAAAGCTTAAAAGTTACCCTTAAAACAATAATTGATATGACTTCCGATTCCCAGGCTAACTTACTTGAGCTTGCTGACCAGCATGAAGCCTCACACCAGTTGCATCATACATCACCTGTCAAACAGCATCGATGTTAAAGCTTTGATCCAAACACCTTGCTTTGCTTAACTAAAACTAGTTGAGTCGCTTGATATTGACTCTAGTACATAGGCACACATTTTACATTAAATACCTAGTACTACAACCTATGTTACTCGGACTCTTCATTTTACTTTAGGTACCCTTGTCCGATCCTTGATGCTCAACATTGGTATGGCAATTAGACACTTCATTTTAGGCATAAAATTAAATATTTAGACGTATCCGAAATTAGACACTTCATTTTACGCATAAAATTAAATATTTAGACGTATCCGAACTTGGACATGTACCGGTATCCGACATCAGTACCCGAGTCCAAGTAACATGGACTACAGTCGTATATACTGTACACTAAGGCATATTTTAGTAATGAGACAAACCCCAAAGTTCTACAAGACCAAGGGGGAAAAAAAAATCTGTAAGTACAGGTCTTTAATCAATCAGCACTTCAAATAATTAAATCAGAACAATCCAAATATCCAATAGGCTTCATTATAAAATATCAAGTCTTTTATGAAATTTGATGGCCGGAATTTAAAGGCTAAATTTGGACCCACCGAATCAAAAGGCAATTTGACTTCTAGGAATATCTTAGACAGATTCTTTTTAAGAATGTAACTGTAAGTGCAGTAGTATACTCTGCTGATCAGTCCTCAGTCAGCTGTTAATTACAACTACCTTAGTTACAAACGGCACAAAGCGCACCAAGTTGCAAATGGGTCCTGGAGCCTAAGCGCAAGAAGCAAGGAGAAATGCAAGGCAAAAGAGGGAGCTTTTCGTAAGTGAGGCGCCATTTTCCTCAAAAGCTAATAAAACAATTTAAAGCATATTTGATACTTCAAACAATATGACATTCATATTATTGTTGCATAAAGATGTAAAGCATTTGTTACCATTGGACTTGGCCGTTGTTTTAGTGCAAAATGACACAAGAAAGTAACTAAACCCACATTTTAAAGCTTTACGTCTAGCATTATCACATTATTATTATTATTATTATTATTATTATTATTATTATTATTATTATGAAAGAAAAAAGAAAAAAGAAAGACATAAACATCGAGGAAGAGGAAATTTGAAAGACATGAAATGACCAGTAGATTGAAGTGAAAAAAACATATCCACAAGAAAGAAGATCGAAGAAGAAAAAAGAATAAACAAAAAAAACTACCTTGTGGTGGTAGAGGCGCTGAAATAGAATTCATTTCCGTTTACTTTTAAGACTCCACGCAAATCCTTGTTTTTCCTTTTTTGCTTCATCTTTCTTTAAAAACAAAAAAATTCCTTTTCCTATTTTTTTCTCTCGTCAAATAAGATATAATCATTTTTGTCAAATTATTCTATGATGTAGTAGAGGAAGCTTATACCCAAAGAAAATTAAAAACCGCAAAAAGCGAAGAAAAAAAACACACAGAAGTGCGCTGCGCGTGCCTTTTGGATCTAACTAAGTTACGCAAAGCAATATTTCTACAACCTACCTTGAAGATGCGCATGAGGCATAGTTACCAGAAACCGAAAGCTTCCTATTGAATCTCGTTTCAGATATTTTATCTCTGAAACTCTATATTAACGTTTTCGAAACTACATTCCCCTAATGTTTATTTTCGAAGCTTAAAATCATATATAATACCATAAGGCCTTCTTTTATTTTCTTTTTTTCTTGTCTTTTGTTTTTAGTTATTTTCTTTTCTTACCCTTTTTAAACACATTTTTCTATAGTTGTAAAATAAAATTATGCCTACGTCTCCTAAGTTTCCGATACTCTAATTTAACGTTTCTGAAAGTCTAAAATTAAAGTTTCTCGTTTCCGTTTTCCGTATCAGATCGAATTTTATTTCATGTAACATTGGCCTGAGGCGCGCATTTTAAAACTAAGACAAATAAAATCAGAACAATCCAGTTATCTTACATTGTGTTAAAATAATTTGGCAAGCACTATCTTAAGGGTCGATGGGTAAAACTCCAGACCTGATCCACCAAATGAAGAACCATATTGATTTCGAAGTCCTGGACTCCTGATTTAGAAAAGCTAGATCACAGGAAAATTGAATTTGTAGCCGGTCAGGATTTTCTCTAAAGAACTCAGGCTGTTGGATTTGAGGTTTCAGGAGGACGAATTATGACACCACCAACAAAGCCCTCCAGCCAATAACTGCAAACTCAGTCCTTTCACAGGCCACTGTGAGCACTGATTTCAGATCCACAAAAACAAGGACCAAGTAGTCAGCCACAGGCCAAAACAAGCTCGCAGACGCTGAACCTCAATTTGAGTTCCTCAACATTTAATCCAATCATCCGAATGTAAAGATGGAACTACCCACCACTCAAGACTTGGGTGGTTGGATTGTCACTTTTGAGATCAATTGAAAACCTTAACTATAGGTTGTCCCCATGAAATAAATGACTCCTACAAAAGGAGGCGTTTGAAGTAATAACTAATAACGATTCAGAAAAACAAGTACTAGAGTTTAGAATAAAAGATGTCTACTCTTGCTATTTAAGACAAATACTAGGTGAGAGTTGAATCAATTCAAAATGGAGAAAGACGAAACTTGAAGGATGAATCAATCATTCATGTACAAATCCTGCCAACCTCTTTCCGAGGTCCTTTAAACCTTTAAGTTGAAATACACCCTTTACAGAAATGTGTGTTGCATTCACAAGATAATCCAAGCATAACAGGCAGCATCACATAGTATACAATGAAGAGAATCAGGTTAAGAAGTACATACAATGCATGCCAAAACCACAGCTAGAGCAAATGCTGATCCACTTGTTCCTTCTTGCAAGCCAATTGCCACAGCAAGCGCTGTCACACCTGCTGAATGTGATGATGGCATGCCACCAGAGCTAAGCATTCTTTTAGAGTCCCATTTCTTTTCTTTATACCTGCAAATTTTTGATAAAAAATGTTGAGTTGTAAAGCAAACAAACATACAATTGCCAAGTACTCAATCAGTTAAAAATGAGCTAGAACTTAAACAGGGATCTATATATAACATTTGTTCGAGTCCCAGAAACACTTCAAAATCAATTCTTGCCCACAAAGAATCTTCACAAAATATTAGTTTCTAGATGACGGAGTATCTTGTAATGTTTTCTACATTCACTACATATAATGTGCTTTAGGTATCTATAACTAACATCTGCTCGAGTCCCGAAAACTCTTTAAAATCAAAACTTGGCCATAAACAATCTTAAGAAAATATTAGCTTCTAGATGACGGTGTATCTTGTAATGTTCTCTACATTCACTAGACTATATAACATGCTTTTGAATGCTAACACATAGAAATATATACATTTACAAAATATCTGATCCTTATTTAATTCCTTTGTTGTTCAAATTTCACTCACCCTCTTTGTGGCAGCAGAAAAGGTAAGGGGAAATAAATCACTTTATCAAACCTATAATCACGTCTTGTAACAAATTCTCTGTCAGTTAGAACCTTAGGAGCATAGGGCAATGAATCTAAATAATAGAAAATTGCTATTAGCAATCTCTGAGATGATCTTTACTTATTTGCAGTGATATTATCCAATAAAGGAAGCTCCAGGCATAATGGAACCAATTTTTACATCAATGGCTAACAAGCAGGCTCATTAATAGTTCCAATGAGCAATAAAATTATTAAATAGAGTAATAGACAAACAAGTAATGATTTCATCCCATAAAACTATGCGCTCATTTAGCAAATAATTAGTTTGTTAAATATTCTATAAGTCATAAACTCACCTTCTCAGAGGAAAGACCAAAAAGGGAGAGATTTCGTGGTTTTTTTGGGATAGATCAAAGATACTTTTTAGCAGCAACAAGGTAGTTTTTGTACAAAAACAATTATTCAACTGATTTCAATGATTAAAACTGATTTTTAATGATTGTAACTGAATGTTACTGATTTTTACTGATTTTTACTGATTTTTACTGATTATAATTGATTATTAGTTATAAACTATAACTAAGTTAAACACATTTAAAACTAATTTTTACTAATTACTGATTGCAACTAATCTTTATTGATTGTAACTAATTAGATAGATAGAAACTTATTTTTACAAATTACTTATTTGTTTGCCTTTCTTTTGCAATGGTCCCACTCTTTCTTTTAATTTCATCTTCTCTTTCTTCATCTTAACCACTCATTTCAATCACCCACTTGTTTTTGTCTTATTCTCTAATCTAATTTCACTTTCAACTAAATTTCACCTATACTGCTTTAGGTGCAATATGAGAGGGACTAAGGGAGTATAAAAGATAGCTTTTGTAAGTTTTCTGAAAAAGAATGTAAAAATTTACATATCAAAATAACACACCACAAGAATTTGACAATATCACAAATGATATGGACTCTTCAATTAGAGACAAAAAATAGTACAAATTTATAAAGTCTAACCAAAAAAACAGAAATGCTTCATTTCCTGAAAAATAGTAAGTTAGAGTATCAGACTATCAATTCTAATGAAACATTTTCAATTTTTTTGCATTTCCCATAATTACATTTATTTTTAAATATCCAAAATTATATTTATAAAATTTTTGGAAAAAGTTCAGGCAGAAGCTCGTGTTTGTTGAACTTTTTTTCACATCTCAGCTTTATTTGTTCGGCATTGCCCCCATAGAAGTAGTTATCCTTAATCGTCTGATCAAACCAAAGTCCCCACAAAACTAGACTAGCAAAACCTGAAAATATATGTGCATACTTCCAAAAGATTACAAAAAAAGGATTTGAGAAGCTAGTTCGCAGTTCCAGAAAAAGGCACGGAAACACCTTTACCCTTGTAATAACAATTAGAAGTTCAAGCTATATATTCTTAACCCAAAATATCTAATCCATAGTCATTACTCTAACGAACTTCACTTTTAGCCTTTAGGTTGGGTCTGAGGCAATAGAGCTAAATAATAAAACGTGTTATTAGCAACCTTGAGATTTTTTAAAATTAATTGCAGTGAACCATATTGATAAAGGAGGCCCCATGCTAAATGAATCAATGTCTAATGTCTTTATCAATAGAAACAAGCAAGTCATAGCTCGTCCATTGAAATATCAAACAGACAAAGAAAACAATGTACAAAGCATACTCTACATTTTTTTAATAATTCTAACACTTCCCTATTATCATTTACAATCTGAATCTTAGGCCATATCTTTAGTTAGGTGTGCAATATGTCAATACTCGAATGCCAAGTGGCTCCTGCCTAAGTGAGGTGTAGGGCATCGAAATATGAAACCTTACCCTTGTGATGACAAAAGGGGTGTTACCTAAAACATGTCATTACCCGATTCCATTAAAACATTAACTTTTTTTTTTTCATTATCTTCCAGAACTACATTCACGGTATTTTTAGAATAGATAAATAAACGTTCATCAGGTTCAGTTATGGCACTTCCATCATAGAGGTAATAAATAGTTAAACTCAAAGAGGTCACAAAACCAAACTAGTAAAAGCTGCGCATAATGGCAAAAGAAGCTATTACAAAAAAAATTAAACAACTGGACAAGCTAGCTTTTAGTCTCAAAACCCACAAGTGAATCCATCTGACATAACCAAAGCAATGTACCAAGCCAGATTTTCCTGGTCAGGTGCACAGAACCCATTCTCAATCAAGCAGCCAGTTACATGGCTGAGGCAAACAAATCTACCTCCTAGCTCAATTAGCACCAGGATGGTCTGCACTCTGTATAATTACTATATCTCCAGTCCATAGCAACACATTCGATTCAACGACGCATATTCTTTCGTCTTAAGCAGAGGCGTAAAGTATTTTACTTGCATTTGCTTCCATAAGATCGATTACCCAACCAAAAAACCTACTCCCTTAGTCCCTCAACGATTGGGCCATTTTCCCAAAACGCTCTCGCGGTTTTTTGTCTAATGGAACAAACATAAAGCGAGAGTAGTAGCACCTAAATCAATCTGTTACCATCGCATGACGCACACATTACATGAATTACATTCAATCTACTCTTGCAGTCACACATAACTCATTTCCATAAATTCATATGGTTACCTTTTTACACAAAAGTGAAAGCCTTTTTAGTCCATTGAACTACCTGATCATGCTTATGGCTGATTTTTGTAACAACAATTCACTCACCCAATCCCATTAACACACAATATAAACTACTTTTTCGACACATTACTCCATACATCTCGATCCACAACCACCACATCAATTCCTCTAATCCAACAAACCACAAAAGTCACAAGCATCATGCCTCAACTTTACAGGTACACAAAGGCAGAAACTGTAAGAAAACCAACATTAACACCCTCAAACAACTAGACAACAATGAATAACTCCCAAAAGCATGAATCTTTAACAACCCAATTACAAGTAAAAAAAAGACAGCAACTTTTTACAAAAACTACCATCAACACCTTCACATAACAACTAAAATCAGATTAATCTCCCCAAAATCGAAAACTATCCAGACCCAATCAGGTAAATGGAAGGAATAAAATCAGCGGTAGTAGAGAAAATGTAATCAAATCAGTAATATGACATCAAATTGAACAGATTGAATTAAAACCAATCAATCCCATATGATCCAAACAGATTCAAAAACCCTAGAAACAACCCAATTCAGATAAACCAGCGTAAACAAGAAAGACCCAATAAAATGAAGCTAAACATTAACCAATCCTATATGATCCAAAAATCATTTGAACAGATTCATAAACCCTAGAAACAACCCAATTCAGATAAACCATCCTAAAACAAGAAACACCCAACAAAATCGAACTATAATAAATCAATCCCAAATGATCCGAACAAACAATTGAACAAGTAACAAAGGCAAGGAAGTTACCAAGCAGTGAAGATCTTGAGAAACTGAGCGAGAGAAATGGCAAGCAGAGAAGAAACAAGAGGGAAATTAGGAGGGAACATCAACAATTGATCTGAAGAAGTTGCTGAATTTGAACTTGACAATAATACATCTATGTTTCTCCTTGTCATCACCTCTTTGTTCGTTTGTCTTCTGTTCTTGTTGAACAGAAGCTAATCTCTACAAAAAATTTAGGAAAGAGAAAACGGGGTTGATTAGAACAAGGAGAAGAGACAAAGAAGAAAGGAAGGCTTGTTGAATTGTGTGTTTGATGGGAACACTATGGAAATGGAAAATGTGGAATTTGTTTCAATTGGCTCGAGCCTTAACTCACCAACTCAGAATTCAGAAGGCAGAAATTTGCTTCCTGTTATTTTTACTTATACGGTGTAGCCGTAGGTCTCAAGTGGTGGGGGTTCATTCCGGACATCCAATATTGTATCGGTTTCGGATTGGTTGTTTTAAGTCGAGTTAAAATCAAATTTACTACTCATATTGATTTTATTCATTTTTAAAGTCCGTTAAAGTAAAATTTGATTATATAAGTCGGATAAATGTGAGATCGAGTTTATTTCAAACACCTGATCTCCACTCCTAATAATTAGCTACATCTTCAAATTTTTAAAGAAGATTGTTAGCCATAGCACTTTTAACTACTAGCTTTTAGTGGTTTGAAAACATTATTGTTAAAAATGTGATTCAACTTAAAAGAAGATTTCACTTGGTTATGTTATAATTTATAGATTAATAATAACGTACAAATTAAGAGTCATTAATAAATAATGTCAAACAAGCAAATGAGACAATTAAATTGCATTAAATTGGATTGAATTGGAGGACTAATAGATACTTCCTTCATCCCGTAGAGAGTTCACTATATTCTCTCAAAAACTCTCACATTGATTTGCGTAATGTTACACTCTCAATAGAATAAATTGGCACCATTTTCCTTTTGAATTCGTTCTATGGAGTTTGCATAATTTTTATTTTTTGGTCATACTGTCACTTTTTCTTTAATTTGCATCTACATATTTAATTTACCTTTTCATTACATTCACATATTTCTCTCTTACTTTCTCGCAAAATTTACATTTTAGCTCTTTTTCTTCCTTTCCTTGATTTATACTAAACTAGTACAAATCATATAGTTGGGGCTAATTGTTATCCATACATCGTTTTATAAAAGGTGCGTTTTATCATTATTATGAGACATTCTTTGTTTCAAAGAATTAGCTTTATTTTTCTTTTTAATTCGTTTCATTAGAGAATTAGGTTTTATTTCAGTTAAAGATCAAGTATCACATCCAGATAAGACTTTGAGTTCGATTCTCACTAGGTTCTCCTCCCTCTGCCTTCCATGTGATCAAAATAAAAAATTGCTCATTCTATTAAATTTATTTTATTTTTATTTTTAATTATGTCTTATCCTATTAATTTAATTTTCATCTATATATTTAACTTACTTTTTTAATTTCATTCACATAATCTCATTTTTCCATAAATTAAAGTTGAATAAAAACATATAAAAATATAAACATAAACCATGGCTTTTAGTCCCCTAACTCCTAAGGCATATGTATCTAACGGAAACAGCACTCGTCCTAAGGTTAAAGTTCCATAGTTCATCACATGGATACGGACATATAATTATTTGACATTTAAAAGGGCGAATTGTGGAGGGTAACCACAACTCATAAGTAACCAACTCGAGTAACAACTTAAAATTAAAATAAATTATAATAATTTAATTGATTATTTCAGAGGACAAATATATAAAGGTGTAGAAACTAAAATAAATATTTTTCATGCATCAAAAATTCAAAACTAATGAAAATGAGTAATATACTAGCTAGTTATGTATAGAATAATAATTATTATTGTTATTAAAAATTATAAATATATTTATAATTAAGATGAACCATGTGAATAGTTCTCTAACAAAACAAAACTAATAATCCCACAAAAAAACATTTAGTTAATAGTTTAAGTATTACACCACAATCATAAATTCATAACCATAGAATTACTAAAAATAGAAAGATGGTAGGTTTTAGGACTATAACTAACCTACTACTACTTGACATGACCATCATCCAAAAGAACAAATTAACAAAAATTAAAACACAAAGTACAATGCAATATAAAAATGGTCTTGCTTGTTCAAAGACTAATGCCTTCAATAAATCTTCATTCTTTTTTGAACTTTTGTTGTTGACTAGTTGGAGATCCAGGAAGACCAGGAGGAAAAGGTAAAGTTGGTGGGAATGGGAATGGAGGAAGAGGCAAAGTTGGTGGGAATGGGAATGGAGGAAGAGGCAAAGTTGGTGGGAATGGGAATGGAGGAAAGGGTTGAGCATAACCACACAATCCAAAAACACATGGTCTTCCAAAGGCACACCTATTCCAACATTTACCACAATGGAAAGGATTAGTGTTAACATTTATACATATTCCATTGCAACATTCCCATGTAAAAGGGCATCTTACACCACAAAACCCGCAATTTAAAGTATCCGTTATGATATCAGCACATCGATTCATACAACATAAGCTTCGAGGAGGGGCTTGTCCTACCGAACAAATCCATGGCCTATTCCAACACCCTTGAGCCTGGGCTCGTGGATTGATAACTCTTTTAAGCCATGGAGAAGAGGTTGAGTTGCTGGTGATATTTAGTCGTGATTCTATAATAGTTTTGTGTTTTGTATCAGCTTGTACTATTAGAGGCACTAGTAAAAAATAAATAGTACAAACTAAATGCTTCATATTGAGTTGCGTAATCACTTTGCATCACTAGCTTAAATGACTCTTCTTGTGATTTATATAGAACTTTACAAGGAATCAAATTCTAAGGTGTTCATGTTTTTCTTACATGGTTTACTTCTTTGTTCTCGTGATGAAATATCAAGGCTAAATATAGCTAACTAATCATGTGATCTAATTGATCAAATGATCACCTTGTAGTATTTTACTTGTGAGATATAAGCTACATTGGAAGAGTCAACCTGAATGATACTCTCTATGTCTCTCTTATTTTGCACCAGTTGTAAAATGAGTAAAATTTAGTAGAAATGAAAATAAAATTGAAAAATACGATAAAAAATAAGTAGAGAATAAGTGGTTAAAATAAAAAGAGAGTATAAGTTTGTAAATAACATTAAAAATTGTGTGATCGATACCAAGAAAAAAATGGGTGCAAAATTAGTAAGAATAGATAAATTGAAAAGTGATATAAAATAAAAGGTAAAAAAAAGTATGACTTTTCAATGGACTAATGCAAAATGTAACGGCTTGAGGGAACTCTTTTCTTGCTCTCATACACAATACATTTAAGGTCTAAAATTCTGAATGTAATCTACAAAGGAAAATTAGTTAGTTACTTGTGAAAATATTTTATTATTATTAAAAATTTCGTCACATAATCTCACACTATTTTTGCAGCTTAATAACTAACTGTCAAAGAATCAATTCAATCAAAAGTTTAAATTGATGGTTGAGGTCACAGGATATGTTATATACTCTAACACGCCTCATCATACAAGAGCTCATTGGGCTAAAAGTGTGGATACGCATAGGCGCTGAATATTCCACTTTAAATGAGGGGTTGTTGAGATTCAAACCCGTGACCTCTTGTCACGTTGATTTTTTATACCATATCAAGGAACCAATTCAACCAAAAGCTTAAGCTGATGGTTGAGGTCCCACTCCTAGGATATGTTATATCAACCGTGACATTCATTACCAAATGTCAATTAGTGACTTTTGTTAAACAAGGATCGGGAGAGTGTTATGTATGCGATTAATCTTATTGTTACGATAACAATGACAATTTTTTTTGATTGATTCTTAATTGTAAATATTATCTGTAACTTTAAAAATAAAATCTAATAATTAGATTTAGCATACAATTTAATTTGAATATATAGAAACAAACATATGTGTCTCATAAAAACTAGTTAGTATTTTTTTATCATTATAAAGTAAATAAACAAAGTTGTTAAAATGTTGTTAATTTAGTAGTAAAATGTTGTTAGTTCGTTGCAAAATTCCCATAAAAAATCATGATTCATGAGGTCTCTCAAAAGGAGAAAATTAAAATAATTTAGAGGTCCCACAATTTAATACTAAAAAACTTTAGTCCCAACAAAAATAAATAAATTGTGAATGTGAATGGTTAATTTTGTTGGACCAAAGTCAAACGTTGGACTTAGAGGTGTTCATTCGGGTGATCGGGTTGATTTCGGACGGGTGTCATTCGGTTCAGTTGTATTTTAGATCAGTTATTTTTCGGATGACTGCGGGTCACACTCGGGTCAGGTCGATTAGTCACGGTTCGGTTGAAGATCAGTTATTTGAGTTATCGGGTTAGCATCGGCTCGATGTCGGTTGAAGTTCGTGTCGAGTAGTTAATCGGTCTCGGACTGTCATCGGTTAATAATTGGTTCGGTTTTACCGGGTCCAGATCGGGTTCAGGTATTATTTTCCAGTAGAATTCAGCTACGAATTACTAATTACTATAGATCGAGTCAATATCAGATTAAGTTGTTATACATTTTTTAATTGATGATAAGATTCCCCTTAGTTAAAGCAAAATAGTTAAAATGCAAATCATTTAGTGATTATTACTTTGTTACTTTTACTTGTTTGACTGTAAATTAAAATTAAAGTTTTATCATTTTTCATCTAATTTAATTAAAAATAGTTAAATAAACACTGACTATTGATTATTAACTCTAAATATATGATACCATGTATGTATAAAATTTAATTTATTAAAATTTCTATTACTTTATTAGATTAACTAATAAGATGATTGAATATGAGTCGATCATACCTCTATGTTAAAAATTAGTTTGGGTTTACAGCATTTCGATTAAAAATTCGTTCGGTTTAAGTCGGTTTTAGCCGGATCAAGTTCGATTTTGAGCATGATTCGGGTCGGTCACTATTAGGTTCGGGTAATCTTGGTTAATGGTTATATGTTGGTTATAAAAATCGGTCGCAGTTCGGGTTCGATTTTACGATTTTCGGTCGTAAATCGGTTTGGGCGCAACTTCGGTTCGGATAGTGTCGGTTTGATAAACCTAAAAAAGAAGCATATTTTCGGGTCGGTCAACTTTTGGTTTCGGTTCGGATTTTCGGGTCAGGTCACATTTGAACAGCTCTAGTTGGACTTATATATAAATATTTATCAGTTAGTTTCTTGAGAGACCGTCTTTTTGAGAGACGTATCTCAAGCTCAACCCATTAAAGATTAATGCCTACTTACATATCCTTAATACCTACTTACATTATTCTTAAAACAAATTTACCGTATCCTTAATACCTACTATTAATATTTTAAATGTCTACTTACATCATTCTTAATGCCTACTTATAATATTTTAAAAAATATATAATAGTTCAGCTCAATTAGAGATAGTCTCCCAAAGAGACCGTCTCTAACAAAAATTTGTGAATATTTATACGTTACTATAATTGATTAAACTGTCTTTTATGCCATATTTAAAGTGACCTACTTAAGGTTAAAGGGTTTAGGCTTAGATGTATCAATAGGTTATGTGCTATTACTCTATTCTATAATGGGTTGAATACTAGTCACAAGTTATTATTTATAGCAATTATAATCCCTAGGTTATACATATTCTTTTTCTCCCTGTCATCCTATTATCAGATAGAGTCAAAAGTGAGAATATTAAGGGTCATCACTTTAGCTAGTACGTATTAATCTAGAAGATCTAATCGCTCTTGTTTTTTTAGATTATCTCCCGGTGCTATGAAATCAAGTAGCCTTGGTTTTGTCTCTGAATTTGTTCTTCTAATTCAACATAATCTATTTAGTTTGTTAGTAATGGCATTTACCATTTATTTGTCCATCAAATTTGACCCAAAATAATTGTAATGAGAGAGTCCTAAAAGGTTAAAAAAAAAAACTATCAACTTTAAAAACGTGAATGATATATCATTTTAGTCTCTAATAATCCACAAAGTCTAGTATGAAACCGTTTTATCATAGGAAAAATTTATTAAATTAACTCATTTCTTTAATTGATCACTTTAAAATTATGAGTGATTATTTTGAGGTTATTTATGATTGGGCTACAACAAAATAATATTGAATCAGAATTTTTAAAATGACTAAAAATAAAGTGTAATCCAATCGGGTTTGTCCAATTTTTTCCAATTTTTTAGATCAAGTCATTTACGGGTCAAAAATTTTGGATTAACCCACTAATTTTCAATCAATTGAATTTTAGACTTATTTCGGTTGAGGTCAAATTTGACAAATAAAAATACTACATTTATAGTTCATCCCCTTTAAATTTCACTCTTTTTATTTTAGTCCCCCTATCTTAACTTTGTTATTTTTTTATAGAAAATCCTCGGCCGCCTTTTCTATTCAAATTTATGCATTATTTCTCTCCTACAATACAGATCTATACAGATCGTCTTACTAAGAAATGACTTTTACAAATAAATTGCAAAGGAGCTTAAATAAAGTACATAAAATAGCTTCATAAATCTGAATAACAGCGTCTTACAAGCGCATAATAGCTCAGGACAAACACACTAATATTAGATCAGTCCTGAGACCAATACCTATCATCATTCATAATATCCCTTATAATCAAGGGTATATGGCTACTTACATCATTCATAAGAATCCGATGTTATTGAAACATGCTACTTAAAAGTTACCCAGAAGCAGAATAAGTACATATAATGCAAACAGCATGTAGCAACAGTAGGACTGTGTTACTGGAGAACCACACATTCGTGGTTTCCGGTTACCATGGCAGAAGCAGAGGAATTGATGGAGTCCATGTCTTGGAGGGCAGAAGAAGATATGAGATCGGCTTCCTCAAGAAACTTGTTGGACCCATTTTCGACAATAGTACAAGCAATAGCTTCGAATATCATTGCTTTCACCTCTTCAAACCTTGCTTCGGAAAGAGATACCTCGGCCAAGAGCCTCCAAGCGTTCTCCTCTGATGCCTCGTCGTAGTCTTTCCTCCTCTTCAACACAATATGCCCACTGATCTCCCACACAGCTGGATTGACTTGGGTGTCGAGCAACTCGGGATTTACCTCCCCTAGAGCCTGTTTCTCAGCATAGCACTGGATGCAAATTTATGATACGTCAATAATTAGTGCACGAAAAGGACGAGAAAGATTAGGGGAACATTTATTAATAGTACCTGCGGAAGAAGAAAAATACGCTTTCCCGATTCAGCAATGAGGACATTGTAAGGGATATTAGTGTCTTGAAGGAAAACACAGCAGTCCGAGACCACCTTAGCTAGATCTTGCAAAGAATTTCCGCCTTCTAAAACAAGACCCCTAACCGGAAATTTCAGGAGTTCAAATATCTCTACCCCATTGCTAGTTGTGGTGATTTTCTTGGTAGGAGCCTTCTCGATGGGGAACTGGGCAGCCAAGTAGTACGCCTGTTTTGCGGAAACAATGTAGAATTGTGTTAAGTGTTTGAAAAAATCCGAGACTTAAAAGCTGTTTAGATTCTTGAAAGCTAGGAAGAAGCTTGGGAGAATACCTGAAAATGGAGGTGGTTAATGGTGGCAAATGCACCCAAGCTATTGTAACCAAGACGGAAGTAAGGACTCCCAGCTTCAATGGCCATGTACAGAGCAAGCAATAAGTTCTCATAGTCAATCCTCTGAGGCAGACACTCGAATATTCGAGGAATCAAGAGGACGTGTCCATACTCGATAGGACTCACCTGTTCCATCGAAAAACCACAAAAACAAATTATTAGGAGATTTAAGCACCGTCAAAAAGAAAAACATTCCGAACACTAGAGGCGGACGAGTAAAGAAAGGAATTTACATTAATGGCAACAAAACTCGGAGAATTCTCGACATCAATCGGAGCACTAGGGGTGAAGTAAGCTTCACCATCTTCACTTGCTTCAAACTGGAAGAGCACCTCTTCCTGCCCCACTTTAGTAAAGTTGAATTTGTTGCCATCGAAGGGTTGTAGGACCTTATCTACACGGAATTCAGTCGGCCTTTTCTTCAGGTGACGGCCCTCGTTAAGCTGGGCAACAAAACCGTGGTCACCAGGAATCACCTATTGGTCATAAATGAATATCCATCAGTAAAGAAAATCACAAAATTTAGATCGAAACCATTCCTAAACGGAGAAATATGAATCAAAGATTGAAACGGAAAGATAAATAAGACCTTGGTTTCACAAGCAGTGACGTCATAGCGGAATAGCCCCCTCTCCACACGGTCTTCCCACTATCATTGCAAATAAATAGCCAGATTTGTTACTAAATTTTGTCATAACATAATAAATAGTGAAATTTGTAAGTAAATTTTGTTTCCTCGTGTATCAAATACCTCTCCCAAAAGGAGTGAATCCAGGAAGGCAACAGGAGATTTTCTAGCCTCATCGACAGTCAAAGCCTGCTCAGTTTCAATCTTGTTGATCCTCTTGAAAGCATATAAAGGAAATTTTGCACCTATTGAAGAGTCCGAATTCCAGCAAACGAAGATTAATCATACTTGTATAAATTAAAATCAGCAAGAAAACCATCCAGAATCAAACTAATGTAACATAAAACAATATACGGCCTACGACACCTATTGCCTATCACATAATAACCGCTGCACAAAACATGAATCAGAAAACATAGTTGCATTGTTACCCAAAAGAATATGATTCTTTCAAAGACAAGCCAACAAATCCACTTAAAAGCATGAAAATATCAACTAATTAGTTAAAATACTCTCATGTGCAATTTTGAGCTAAGCATATCGAAAACATGCCAAACTTCGAATCAATAGTCAATAATTGAGTAAATAAGAGAACCGGTTGGATACTAATATACTCATAAACAAACATCAAACCTGACTAACAAAAAATCCCCTGCTATTGGCAAACAATCAAGAAATTTTCAACAAACTACAATAAATATTCAGAAGAAAATCTAATAAATTGCCAAAAGTTTAGTAGCCTTATCCATAGTTACTTTAAGTAGCTACTTAGCACAACACCAAAGCCTTAATCATCTTTAAGATGCTACAAGCTTACAACTACGAAAAATAATACCAAAGACTTAATCAATGTAACACAATTCGCTTTTTGAATTCGCGATTCGCTCAAAATGACACTAAAATAGCCCAAAACCAACCATAAACACGTGACAGTGACCTTAATCATCATAAAAGAAGCCACAAGCCTACAACTACGAACAAAATTGCCAAAGCCATAATCCCTGAAGAGGGGTACAAGTACATGAATCAAAATTATCAAAAATATATCTTCAGTCTTTCTCACTATTCATTCATGCATCTTCTAATCAATTTGCAAAACAATATCTAGTATTTTTCTTCCACCCCTTCATCCGAGTTGCAACATGATAAAAAAAAATTAAAAAAAAACTCCCCAAAAAACCCATCAAAATTTTGACATACAATTAAACAACACAACTTAAACAGCAACTGATAACAAGTTCCATAAAGCTTCTGCCTTTTTTACTATTCATTCATGTATCTTGTCATTAATTTGCGAGACAATATCTATGAAGTATTTTTTTTTCCTTTTTAACCCCATCATCCAAGTTACAACATGATAAAAACACCCAAAAAAACCCATGATAAGTGAATCATAAAAGTAATTCAATATAATTTTCAAGAAAACAAGGGGAATTTCATCAATAATACTAGTAATTCAAAAAAATTTTAAAAGAACATGCAAAATTTAGTCAAAAATTGTAGTAATTCATGATAATTTTCAAAATATAAATTAAATATTATCAAAAAGAAAATACCTTGAATGCAACACTCCTTGAGACAATTCCGTCCACACCCACCAACAGAACGAGAAGACCCATCACTGTCCTCCTTCTGATAATTCGAAACAATCGTCGGAACCCTCTTAATCCTCAACATTTTTTCTTATTTTTCAAGAACCAAAACCCCAAAAAGACGTCTTGTATATAATCAGAACCCAGAAATCTAAAAACTACAAAAAGAAAACCCAATATGTTCCTCTAACAATAAACGAAAACCCAGAAATCTACACCAAAAACTACTCAAAAAAGAAAAAATTGAATCTAAAAAGAACCTCCACCAGCAAGAAAAAGAAGATCGGAAGGGCTGCCGCCTTCAGAAGGCAAGGCACCACGTCCGCCGTGCAAAGAAGGGCTTCCTCTATCAATCAACAATCCATTACACCCTTTCTTACGCTGCACATATCGGACGTGGTTGTGTGGCCCAAATTTACCTTGTATAGCCGTTTTTGCAATCAAAATCTCCCTTCTTTGAGTATAAACCTAACCATCCACTACTATTTCAAATGAATTTGTAGAGGATTGGAGTTCGATGAGGAAGGAAAGGAGGAAAGAAGGGTTGAATATATATAGGAGAGGAGGAAAAGGATTGTGGTTGTGGTTGTGGTTGGTTGAGAATTTTACTGCGTTCACGAAGTCTTGGGTTTTTTTTGCATGTAAACATATTGGCTTACACTACCTTTAATTCAATTTAGTGATGCGATTTGTAGGTGGGCACACTAGAAGTCTAAATGGGTTGGGATTTGGGAAGTCGGTTTTTAAAGATTACCGGTAATCGAATTTTATTTAAGTCGTACACCACAAATTACCTAGGATGATATCATTTTTTATAATAGCTCTTACCTATTGATTAATTATGAATAATTCTAATTTTAAGGATATTTTTTTAAAATAAATTCAATAACCTAATGACTTGTCATAGCAAGTTTTATTTTTTTTTACAAAAAGATAAGTTAAAATAAAATGTTGAAAAAAAAATTAATAAAAAATTCATAATTTTTCATGTAAATTTACAAAATTTTTCTCTAAATTTACATTAATTTTCATTTTACTTTTTTGATGAATTACCTGCTATAGCAGGTTATCAGATTACTCAAGTTTATCTAGGCAAATACCCCTAAAGTTAGAATTATGCATAATTAATCAATAAGTAAGATCATTGTATAAAGATCATAAAAAGATTGAGTTATTTTAAATAATTTCTCCTTTAATATTTTTTTAACTTACCCTGTAATTTGAAAAAAAAAATCAAAATGCTAAGAACTTTTATATAGGTTATGCATCTTAAAACTACTAATACATAAACACAAATTCTTGTGAGAGACGATCTTTTTAAGAGACCATTTCTAATTGGGTTGGCTCATTATATATTTTTTAAAATATCGTAAGTAAACATTAAGAAAGATATAAGTAGACATTTAAGATATTTAAAGTAGACATTAAGAATACAGTAAGTAAGCTTTATCTTGCATTAAAAATATAATAAATAGACATTAATCTTTAATAAAATAGATTTGAGACACATCTCTTAAAAAAACGATCTTTCAATAGAGTAGCTGATACATAGATACATATACATTTAATTGGGGAGTTTTTGTACCGAGGAACTTCTTGAAAAAAAAATGAACTTTAATAGGATTATATGATCATTTCTTTTCAAGCTCTTTTTTATCTTCTTGATTTCATTAATGAGGATGTTACATGTTATTCAAAAAACCAAAAATTTGTGTAATACTCTTAATGTCCTTAATAGAATCTCACACTTTCTTTTTTTTATTATCTTGCTCTTTTTTTTATAAGCAACCAACAATTAAATAATTACTTTCACCAAATATTTTCATTAAAATTTAGCTTCTAAAACTAATTTACTCAATAAAATGATTCATACTACCGGTTGTTCTAACAAGCCAATTAAACTATTCATGAGAAACTCCTCCTAAGTAATATCAATTATTATTTTACTCTTATTATTATAAAATGGTTTTTTTATATTATACTACATATTTTTTTGTAAAAGTTTTAAACGATTGTTTTTAAATAGTGAGTTAATTTTTTGTCAAGTTTTAATTGTAAAATATTGAATTAGTTTTATAGAAGTAAGTCGAGTTAATATTAGATTTTCTAATTACTCATAATAAATTTTTCCTTATATTTATCTTACTAGTCTCATTTAGTACTTTTTTTGCACTTGATAAGATAATATTTTAATTTTTAATTATGCATGATAAAAAATTATAAAAAATTAATATTAATAATATTTATATTCAAATAAATGAAAATAAAATTTTATTGAATTAATTATATTTTTAATCTATACATTAAGAATAATGATAAGTAAATTATAACTAAAAGTAAATAAGACCAACAGTCGTAGGCAAACTAAATGGAGTAAAACAATTGACATGTCTATTTTAGGTTGGACCATGGCAGGGTAAGGTCAACTTGCGTCTTGTATTGGAGGTTTAAAGGAATAAAAGTATGGGTAGTATGTGTTGGTCGCTGCTTTGCCATATATATATATATATATATTAAATAAATGGTTTTTATAAAATACTATTTGTCTGTATTAAGTCAATTTTATATAATATGTAAAATATGTTACATATTTTTTTATGTGAGGTGGATTAGAAAATTCTTACAAATTAAAAAAAAAGAGAGAGTTATTTTGAGTACGAAATAATATGGTTAAATAAACCGAGAAATGTAAATATACATCACAAAAGAAATAGTTACTACTAAACCTATCATATTGATTGATCGGGTCGGTCAGGCTTGACCCAACAAGTCATAAAATTATTTATCAATTTATTCCTATTGCTATTAAATAACTAAAAGGTATAATATTACATTTTTTGTTAACATAAAAAAGGAAAATTTCACGCCGTGAGATTTTGAATTTTTCACGTAGTAACCAAAACTTTTACAAAATTTACATTGCGATCTTGAGGTTTACCAACCTCTTTCACCGTGACCTTTTTGCACATAAAACGTTAACAAACGTTAGTTTTGAAGCTTAAAGGCTATTGTATGCTTATTTATGCGACTCACCATTTCAAATTTCATTAGTTTCAATCTTTTCCCTCAAAACATAAACCCTAATTCTACCATCTTTCATCCAAATCACATGGCCCTATAATTTGGGGGAAAAAATGTGATTTGGATGAAAGAAGGTAGAGTTACGGTTCATGTTTTGGAGGAAAGGTTAAACCGATGAAATTTGAAATAGTGAGTTGTATAAATAGGCGTACATTAGCCTTTAAGCTTCGAAATTAACGTTTGCTAACGTTTTTTGTACAAAAAGATCACGGTGGAAGAAATTGGTAAATCTCAGGATTACCGCGTGAATTATTTTAAAGTTTTGGTTATTATGTGAAAAATCCAAAACCCCAAGATTATCCCATAAAATTTCCCAATAAAAAATAGTTTTTCTTATTATATTGAGCTTAAAACAGCTTTGTATGTCATACTTATGGAATATTTACACAAAAGAATAAAAATCAAGGGAAAAATAGTATTTATAAATTGGAAATATTAATGTATAACTCAATAGTCCACCAAATTTTAGAAAAATGGGCTTAGGTCTTAGTCTAGTTGGGTTCGGTCAAGATTTTGGGTCTGTTCAAGAAATATTTTTAATTATTGATGTTTGTTAAGTGATGTTTATAACCATGAAAAGATAGTAAATTTAATTAATTAAACTAATTTATGTACATAGCAAATTCTTTTGTGATGACTAATCATATAACACAAGTATTCGTAATAATATATTTATAAATTAAATAAATCATACATAATACAGGTATATTATTGGTTTTCAAAAATTCTTGTATGAGACGGTCTTATAGTGAGACGTGCCTTATACATGAGTTGAATAGCCCAATAAGAGAAAATTTAGCGTAGTAAACCTTTTTATATGCAGTCGTTTCACTGTAAAATTGTCTTATACAAGAGGCGCTGGCTAGTTTTTAAATAAAAACTAGCCGATCTCCTAAACGTTTCTTAGGCCCAGCCCATTAAAGCTTAATGTCCACTTACTGAATCTCTAATGTCTACTTACATTATCCTTAATTTCTACTTACAATATGTTTAATGCCCACCGAAAAAATACTTAAAATGCTTATTTACAATATTTTTAATGCCTACCGAAAAACTTAGCCTAGTACTACTTACAATATTCTTAATGCCTACTTATAATATCTTTAATCCCTACTTACAATATACTTAATACCCACAGGGTAAATACTTAAGTACTTACAATATTCTAAATGCATACTTACTCAATATTTTTCTTTTTAGGTTACCCCAATTAAAAATGATTTCTTAAAGAAATCTCCCTCACAAAAATTTTTGAATAAAAATAGGGGGCAAATACAACTTTATGGTGCAATTTTGGAAATAAGAAGTTGGGCCCATGTGGCTCTTCCATGGACACGAAAATATAGTGGCAAATATTGTCTTACAAACCCCAAAATTGGAGGACAGGGGACCTTAAAGGATCTTCCATAATGTTCCTTTGAAACTTGCTTCTCAATTGATATTGATTTTCTTTTCATTTTTTATAATTTGTCTTTTTTGGATAGCTAATGAATTATAACCACTTATTTCCCAGAAATTGCATATGCTCTTACATAATTTATTATTGTTTATAATTTGATTGATAAGAAAATTTGTTTTTTTTATGGACAAGTGTTTAGTATTGATTTCACCTTTTATTTTATGTTGTATAGAATGGATCTAAAATTGCAAAAATGAAAATATAGAAGTTTTTAGCCTTGTTAAATATGTAAAAATGACAGATATAAACTAAATCACACAACAAAACTCTTACCAACTTAATTACCACTCTTTGTATATGGTTTTAAACATAAATTAAGTGCGATCAGTTGACATTATCAACTAGGCCTAAATCTACCCCTATTTAAAGATATTGTTTATTTACTACTTCTATAACTTAGTGGTTGAGTACTAGTTTTTTTTTCTTAAAACGCCATAAAATTATAAAATTGACAGTAAATTTTAAAAAACTTTTATAGCGCCACCAATTTAATATAAAACCAAATACTTCAAACAAATCTTAGGAGGATTATATAGAAATTTTAACGACTGAATATTCTCAAATTCTCAAATGAGATGTCTTCACGATGAGACCATCTCTTTTGGACTGATCTAATGTATGCATAAGATCTATTTAAAGCGATACCAAATGGTGGGAATGAAAGTGATTTGTAGAGTAAATTTTCATGATTTATATCATGTTTGAAAGTTGGATCATAAAAAAGTTCTTTTGTTCACAATTTTCCATTACCACATAATACCACATTTTCAAATAGTAGTGCATTTGAATAAATTTTGAGAAGACATTGAGATTGTTGAAAGAGAATAAGCATGACTATTAATTTGCCAAGAGATATTCCTACCAAAATTATACTAACTTTTTCATTATCATTCACACTATTTAGTATTGATCACCTAACGGGTTATTATTGATTTAAAGTGATCACTTACAGTAAATTGATCATTTTTTTTAGTCTTAGAGATTAGAGAAATGACTTATAATCATAAAGTGATTAATTACAATATCAAATAAAGAAAATTTATTACTTATACAAATTCATCTTACAATGAGACAGTCTTAAACAAGACTTATCGTTAAAAAGCTTGTTTGAGGGGTCCTCCCCGGTCTCCATAAGGAAAGATCCGCATTTTGTATGCAACCTCTTGTTTGAGTATATATTCACCTATATTTATTTATGTGAATGAAGCAATCTTATAAACATAATTATATAAAAACATAAAATAAAAAGAAAAATAAAATAAAAATCAACTAAAAAAAGAAAAATGTGGTATTAAAAAATATATAATTAAAAGTATAACAAGTAGACAAACATCTCTTTCAAAAGGATGAGTTCATATTGAACTTTTTCTTTACTACAAAAGAATGTTTCTGCATTTTCATCACCATAGTCAATAGTAGTAACCATGTGACTCTAAATCCCTCAAAAATTCGACTAAATATTTGGGGTTCATAAATTAAAGTTATTAACTTTGAAACTTATAAAAAAATGCAACACAAAATAAAAAAAACAAAAAAAAAATTCAATTCAATTATATAGTCTATCCTAATTTTGTGTTGTATAAAATTTAAAGACTACCATGAGTATCATTTATTGATATGCCAAAACTAAAAGACTACCATGAATATCATTTTCATTAATTTTGGATTTTTTATATATTTTTCACTAATAAATAACTAATAAGCAATCAAAAACTACTATTTCTCATTATTTAAGGGTTTAAATATTTGCAATAATTGGTGATTCCAAAGGCAATAACCCCACCACACATGCACGTTATCCCCAAAGAGGCAAAAACTATATAAAAAAAAAAGGAAAAAAAATTCCATCGAAAAAATAAAAAAAAAGTAGCAAAGGTGTGAACACATATGCGGTTCAATCCATATCGTTCATCCACTCATCTTCGAGATAACGGAATCTACGAGGTATCGAGTATCAACTCAAAGATGCGGGCAACTTTTTCGTCATAATGGTATCATTTTCGGTAGCGAATTTAGTAGATAAAAAAGTGATTATATTTTTGTATATGTTGAGTAAATTATTTTTAATCGAAATTGTAATTTACTGATTTGATTAGTTGAAAATTTTAAAGAAATTTTTATAAATGATTAATAGTTAATAGTTAATGAAAACAATTAATTTGTTTAATTGATTATATCAACTAATTTGACCAACTTATTTTATTAACTGATTATATAAAATAAGGTGATGACTGAAAGCTGCTCCATCTAAATATACATATGATACAAATTTATTGTTAAGTTTTTATTTGTTTGCACTATACTTTTGAGTGAATTTTTGACAAAATATTAATAAGTTAAGTAGTAATTGCATTAAAATTATGTCATGATATATTTTGATAATTAGTGAGAAGTATTTTTTGATTGCTTTTTAATTTTCCTTTTGGTCATGTTGCACT
Organism: Amaranthus tricolor; assembly: GCF_026212465.1. NCBI lineage: Eukaryota > Viridiplantae > Streptophyta > Magnoliopsida > Caryophyllales > Amaranthaceae > Amaranthus > Amaranthus tricolor. The sequence goes on along the minus strand of NC_080049.1, from coordinate 2,886,618 downwards.
GCCTTAGTGAGAAGGGTTGTTTGTCTTATTTTGCCTTGTCTTATTTTGCTTTCTTTTGCTGGTTTTCTCAAGTTTTATCTTTTTTAAATTTTAATTGTAGTTTTTATTACTATTATAATTATAATAATAATGATGAGTGAGAAATATCTTTCTCCTAAATAGTTATGAATAAGTAAATTGAAATTGATATTTAAGAATGAGAAAATTATAATAAACTACCTATTCTATACCCCTATTTGCAAAAAACTACCTTATCTAAAATTTTTTGCAAAAAACTACCTTATATAATACATTTCTTTGCAAAAGACTACCTTATAACGGTTTTTAGCGTTTGACCGTTTAAATTAACCGTTGACTATCACGTGATAGTCACGTGAGCTTATAATCCTTTCCTTCTTCTTCATTTCAGACTCTTCCAGGCATTTGCTTCCCCTTCTTCATTCGAAAAAATCAGTCCTCTAACTTTTTGAATTCACTCTCGTCTTCCTTGCGACATCATCTTGCTGAAACTTCTAACCTTTAGAGGTATGTGGTACTACTCAATTATGGTTTTGTTCTTCATTGTTGTATTTTATTTTCTCTTTAAAATTTAATTCGTTTTACAAATCTGCTTCGTTTTGCTGCGGTTTTTCATATTGAATTTCCTGTTTTTTATCTTGTAATTTGTAAATTGATTGTTGTTGTGTCTGAATAATGTATTTAAAATTAGATAAATCAATAAGATGAAGAAATTGAAAATCTGGAAAAAAGCAAGTAGTTCGAAAAAGAAGCATTCTGAGTTGGCAACTGACTTGGGTAATGTTAGGGTAGATGAGGTGGAGCACGAAAGATCTGATGTGGCACATGAGGTTGTGGATGAGTTGGAAAGAGCTAATGTAGATGTTGATGTTGGGCAAATGGGACCACCAAACACATATACGGGTTATAAAGAATGTGTAAGTGCTATCCCTAGATCTAAAACAAATAACTCAGCTGCTATTTCTACCCTAAACCTTACACCAAATGAGAGAGGCCACATAGAGCAAGAACTTTCTGATTTTGAGGATAGCAGTGATGATGATTATAGTTGTTGTGATGAGGATGAATATGAGGATGATTCTGATTTGTTTGTAGAAAATGTAGTTTATGGTCTCGATGATGTGTTTATAGGTGATGATGAAATTAGATTGATAGTAGATAAGGAGGTTGGTGAAGAAAACAATAGAGACACATACTTTAATGATGATGAACTGGAATCTGATGATGATGATGATGATTTGGGTGCATTGAATGTTGATGAGGAAGGTATAGGCAGCTATCCTACATTCAATCCTTATGCGGAAGCAATAAGGAGGTTTAATCCAGGAAGCACTGTAATCGTGAAATGCATTGGAATAGACACACCTCCACCCTTGTTTCAAAGGATGTATATATGTTTGCCAGCATGTAAGAAGGGTTTTGTTGCTGGCTGTAGGCCTATTATAGGTGTTGATGGGGCACATTTGAAGGGACAATTCCCTGGGGTTTTTCTGACTGCTGTAGGTAAGGATGGGAACAATAACATCTTCCCTGTTGCATGGGCTGTGGTCGAAACATAAAACGTAGAAACTTGGACTTGGTTTCTAAATCTCCTCGTAGAAGACCTAAAGTTGATTAGTCCATCGAGTAGTTGGGTACAAGCAGGATGTGAAGATTTTACCTTCATGAGCGATAGGCAAAAGGTATGAACGTAATTACTTGTTAACACATATCTTGTTTCAATTGTAACTAATGTTATAACCCTAATACTAATTTGTGGACAATGTAGGGTTTGATTGAAGCTTTGAACTCAGTGATTCCTGAAGCTGAAATTAGGTTCTGCTGTAGGCATATATGGGCTAACTTCAAGATCAAGTTCCCTGGAGAGTTGTACAAACATCACTTTTGGAAAGTAGCAAGAGCTTACAACAAGGTATGGAATCAAGTATACAATTAAATATTTGAATGTAATTTCGAACTAATTAGTAACAATTTACCTTTTACAGTTTCATTTTGATAGAGAAATGAATGAAATAAAGAATATTTCTGTTGAAGCATATGAATATCTAGCTGCTATTCCTGCTAAACATTGGTCTAGGCATGGTTTTTCTAGTAGGAGTAAGTCTGGGATGTTGTTAAATAATTGTTGTGAGTCATTCAATAATGTGTTAGTAGAAGCAAGGGGGAAGCCCATAATTTCTGTTATGGAGTGGATTAGGAGATATATGATGCAAAGAAGTGCATCCAAAAGAGAAGGGTTGAGTAACTTTAAAGGTGTGTTGATGCCAGCTATCACCAAAATGATTGAAAAAAATTCAAAGGAAATATATGGTTTGAGGGTAATCCCAGTGGATGTGTCTGAGTTTGAGGTGGATGATGATGAAGAATCTTACGTTGTAAACTTGACCAATAAGACTTGCCTTTGTGGAAGTTGGAATCTTCTTGGGATCCCTTGTAAACATGCCATGGCTTGTATTGTTATTAGAAAATTAGATGCCAGTGAATTTGTCCATGAGGCGTATCTTGTAGAATCGTATGCAAATACGTATGCTCCAAAGTTTTATGGTATGCCAGGACACAAAATGTGGCCGACAACCACTTTAGCCAAACCTCTTTCTCCACCATTTCGAAAGATGCCTGGAAGGCCTAAAATAAGGAAAAGAAAAAAGGAAACTGATGAAGGTAAAGGAGGTAAGAAGCCTGTAACTACTGTTCGAGAATTCAAGCAATGGAGATGTGGTAATTGTGGTGACTTAGGTCACTACAAAAAAGGATGCAAGAATCCAGCCAAACCACAACCAACAAAGATGAAGTCAAAGGGTGGAAGGCCTAAAATGGGATCTTCTTCTACTCAACAGTCCACACCAAATGATGTTCCTTGCTCCAGTAGTCAACAACAAACGCAAAGTGCAACAGCAACATCTACTTCATGTATAATGGATCAACAAAGTCAAATATAGAGCTGTATAAGTAAATTGAAGTTGAATGTAATGTGTTGATTTAATGTAAGACATATATTAGTATAAGTTTATGAACTGAGAATGTACTGTGTTGAACTACATGTAAGCAAATTAGTATATGAATTGAGAATGTACTTTGTTTCATTGACTTACTATCTTGAATTAAGTAAATTTGTTAATTGCAGTAAACTCAATGTGTTTTGAGAAGTAGTCACTGTGTACAACATTCTTGATATGGCTACTGAAAATCTGATCTGTGATGATTTCAGTTACTGTGATGAATTGTGTTCATCTTCACTGTGTGCAGCAGTAACTTATGCAATAGTAGTTGATTAGTCATTACTTTGGGTACTGCACAGTGAAGTATTTGCAGTTTATCAGTGCAGCATTGCATACACAAGTGTTCTGAATGAGTAAGTTCATCAGTGTTTTGTACATGTGTTGTGCATTGTGTTGTGCAGCATGTAGTTGTCGTATGTAAGCAAATTGCTGTATGTTGTATGGGTTAAGTTCAATTGAACCAAGCAATATGTAAATTGTTGTATGCAACTGAGCCATCTAATGTACATTGCTACTGAGCCATCTGATTTCCAAACACAGCAAACAGCAAACAGCAAATGAGCCATCTAATTTTCATACACAAACACAACATTATTACATAGCTACTGAAGTTGATTACTGTTGAAAATCAGTTTTGAATCAGTTTTGAGTATGCTGAAGTTGATTGGTAATGCAGTATTACATAGAGATTGAATCAGTGCTGAAAATCAGTGCTGCAAATCAGTTCATCAGTGCAGCAAGCATTAGTGCAAGTTGCTTAGTCTTGAATCAGTGCTGAAATATAGATTTGAAACACATTGAAAAGGCTACTGATGTTGATCACTGCAAGCAGTGTGTATACTGATGTTATTGAAAACATCAACCAAAGAACAAACAACAAACAACAATACCAAAAGAGAAATCAAATAGCCAAAATAAAAAGACATTTCATTCATCATAATCATTTTACAAAAGATATCATCCTTCCATTGCATACCGAAATCACTAACATAAATTCTTAAATAGGTCATAACTTTCATTTACTAGCCTTGATTAAAACAACCAACACCATCAAAAAAAAAAGAAAAACCCTAATACAAAGCTTGTAATCTGATTTCCATGCTTCCTCTCATTCATCCATTTCTTCTTAATCTGAAATTGCTTGTTCCTTTTCATGTTCCAAGCAACAAACCCTTGATGTCAAAATCTTGATTTTTGTTGCTAATTGTCGCTTGTCCTCCACAAGTTTTTTAGTGACTTCTCTTTGCCAAACAATCATTTCAGGTTCATCAACCCATTTAAACTTTTTGCATCCCTTCCAATTTGTATCAGGATCATAAAAAACAGAAGTCTTAAACCTTCTTCCTGGATTTTCCTTGGTCCATGAAACCCTCCTTGCAAAGGGAACTCCACACCCACATTTTTCAGGTATCGAATTTTGGGTTGAAGAAGAAGAAGACATTACTAATTACTTGGAAAAAATTGGGTTCTTTGAATGATTTAGGGATTGTAAATCAAGGGATTGAAAGAAAGAAGGGAGAAAGACCAATTACAGGAATAATTTAGGGTTTTTCGAATGAAGGAGGAGCAAATGCATTGAAGAGTCTGAAATGAAGAAGAAGGAAAGGATTATAAGCTCACGTGACTATCACGTGATAGTCAACGGTTAATTTACACAGTCAAAACGCTAAAAACCGTTATACGGTAGTCTTTTGCAAAGAAATGTATTATATAAGGTAGTTTTTTGCAAAAAATTTTAGATAAGGTAGTTTTTTGCAAATAGAGGTATAAAATAGGTAGTTTATTATAATTTTCTCTTTAAGAATTGATACATATCCAACAAAGTGATATTGAAAATAAAATTATAAAGCTTTTTCATTAAGCTCTAACCTAGAATTCAATGCAATAATAGCAACCAATACATTTTAAACACAAAATACTAAATAATCAATTAGCACTCAATAATCATCACATGTATATATATGACTAACTTTGTTTGAATGAACTCATTTCTTGAAAATATGTCGCCTTTTTAAATAAAAATTCTATGAGTTTGGTTAAAAAAAAATCATTTACAAAATTCTTGTGGTTAATAAATTTAAGAGGAATGAAGTGGGACTATAAAAAATATGAGGTTAATATAGTTAATAAAATTACCATTTTAAACAAACTCTTAACATGCTATATTAGATAGCGCGTTGTAAATTAACTTATTGAGATCAATAAGTTGTTTGTATAAGTTCTTTTATCCAATATTATTTTTGCTTGTTTTACTCAAACAACCAGTTAATTCACCCAATCAACTGAATTTTCTTCAATGAGTTCTTTTACCAAATGCCCCCGTTAGTTTATTTGTAAGCTGATAAGCTAATTGTTATAAAGATATTGATAAATATTGGTCATGCTTATATGATGCTATCTTTTAATTGTATTGCTACCCCTTTTTATTTTTTTATCACTGCAAAAACACACGCAACTTTTAGATGGAAAAACAATGTTCTTTTCAACGCCAAAAAGCGTCGAAAATATTTTTTTTGACGGTTATCAAAGCGTTTAAAAACCAAATGTTACAAATCTTCCAGACGCTTCTTTTCGTCTAAGTAAGATTGTTTTTTAACGTTTAAGGGTGTCTAAAATGAATTTACCCACCTAATAAAGAAATTTTTAAGCGCTGATATTTTAGATGCTTTTAAGTGTTGAAAATATTTTAGGCGATTTTATATGTAAACTCATACTTGACATACCCTAAACTTATCAATCATCCAATTACTTATTTGGATTTAAAAGAAATTTAATGGTGTCTAAAATGAATTTACCCACCTAATATATTTTGTTGTTTATCTCTCTAATATCTCTATTAAAAGCTCTCAATCATCCAATTACTTGTTTATATTTAAAACAACAAAACTTATCAATCAACATAGAAGGTGAATTGAGCCCATAAATTGTGGAAGTAACTTTGTTTTCTAAAATCCTTGAATTATTTATTATTATTTATCGTTTTTTTTAATTTTAAAAAAAATTTGTATAGTAAATCTTAGATGATTTTGCTAGTGATTATGTAGATTATTCTTTTTGACTTTGTTGATTACGATTAGAGGTGTTCATTCGGGTGATCGGGTCGGTTTCGGACGGGTGTCATTCGGTTCAGTTGTATTTCGGATCAGTTATTTTTCGGATGTGTGTTACTGCGGGTCACACTCGGGTCAGGTCGGTTAGTCACGGTTCGGTTGAAGATCAGTTATTTGAGCTATCTGGTTAACATTGGTTCGGTGTCGGTTGAAGTTCGTGTCGAGTAGTCAATCGGTCTCGGACTATCATCTGTTAATAATTGGTTCGGTTATACCGGGTACAGATCGAGTTCATGTATTATTTTCCAGTAGAATTCGGCTACGAATTACTAATTACTATAGATCGAGTCAATATCAGATTAAGTTGTTAGACATTTTTTAATTGATGATAAGATTCCCCTTAGTTAAGGCAAAATAGTTAAAATGCAAATTAGTTAGTGATTATTACTTTGTTACTTTTACTTGTTTGACCGTAAATTAAAATTAAAGTTTTATCATTTTTCATCTAATTTGATTAAAAATAGTTAAAATAGACGTTGACCATTGATTATTAACTCTAAATATATGAAATTATGTATGTATAAAATTTAATTTATTAAATTTTTTATTACTTTATTAGATTAACTAATAAGATGATTGAATATAAGTCGATCATACCTTTATGTTAAAATTTGGTTCAGGTTTACAGCATTTCAATTAAAAGTTTGTTCGAGTTAAGTCAGTTTTAACCGGATCAAGTTTGGTTTTGAGTATGATTCGGGTCGGTTACTATTAGGTTCGGTAATCTCAGTTAACGTTTATATATCGGTCGCAGTTTGGGTTCGATTTTACACTTTTCGGTCGTAAATCGGTTTGGGCGCAACTTTGGTTCGGATAATGTCGGTTCGATAAAGCTAAAAAAGAAACATATTTTCGGGCCGGTTAACTTTCGATTTTAGTTCGGATTTTTGCATCGGGTCACATTTGAACAGCTCTAATAACGATATGCATTTCAATTCAGTAAATGAATTGCATGTTCGGGCTGACTAGATAGTTAGTCCCATTGCGTTTCATTTCACTCGTGCTTCTCATAAGTAAAAGCATCAGTTTACAGTTAGCATGTATTTACGTAGCTATCAATACGGGGAGTTCATAGGACATTTTACGACTTAAACAATGCAAATCATCTATGAACTAAATTTAGGACCTGTCTGTTTATGATTGTTGGATAGTGCTATAAACCCGGTGAACATCCTAGAAGGTAAAATAGTATGAATATGATGGTAAGGAATTAAGACACGACCATAAATTTACAGTTTACAGAGAGGAGGTCATATTAAAGTAGCTAGACTTTTAGATGACATTCAAAATCATATCAAACAACTGAGTGCTACTGGTATGCAATTCTCCTTTATTATGGCTTCAATTAGGTATATATTACCTTGAAGTTTATGTTATTAAGAATTAAATTTATAACTTGAGGTAAGCTATGATAAAGTTGAGAAGATGAATGGTAGGTCTCCAATATAGCACAATGTCTACGAACGTATAGCAACTTGAGGCAAATTATTTGAAGTTGGATGAATTTATTTCATTACTAGTATGTTCATAAAAATAATATTGCATGTTCTTTTTTAACTAGTTTATTCATAATTTTTTTGAGTTGTATTTATTTTGGATTCAAATTTATTATGAATCAAAGGAATTTGAGAAATAAAGATATATCAACCTGATTAAAATGTAACATTGTTAAATGGGTTAAATTAGTAAATTACTAACTAATTCGTAACAAGTCGAATAAAATGTTGAGATATCTAAACCACTTGCAATACCCTAAAATTCTACTTGAGATATTCTAAACTACTACTTGGAATACCTTAAATTCCTACTTGACATACTTTAAACCCAAACTTAATGAACATAAACTCCTACTTAAGATACACTAAATCCCTACTTGACATACCTTAAACCCCTACTTGACATACCTTTAACCCCTACTTGATACATCTGAAACCCCTAGTTGACATACTCTTTACCTCTACTTAACATAATGTAAACTCATACTTGACGTACTTTAAACACCTACTTAACATTAACCAAAATCTTTACTTTACATGGGCTAAAGCCCTACTTGACATATCCTAACCCCCTACTTTATGAACCAAACCCCCTACTTAGCATACCCTAAGCCCCTACTTGATATAATATACCCTAAACCTCTACTTAACCTAGCCAATACCCTTACTCGACATACTCTAAACCCTATTTGACATACCCTAATACCTTACTTTATGAACCCTAAAAATTACTTCCTCCGTTTTTATTTAGTTACTCCATAGGAAAATTTGACACTATTCATCAATGTCACTTAATTTTCATATTGTCTTTAATCTATAGGTTAAAACATAGTCATGTAGGATCTTGTTGGAATCGTCTCAATGTGAATTTCATTGATTTTCAGTTTCTATAATTTTTCGATGTGTATAGTTAGAGATATTAACGATTGAATTAGTGCATTGGCGCGTGTGAAACTGTCCTTGGGGGCAAGTAAAAAAAAAAAGAGGAAGTACTAGACATAACCTAAATTCCTACTTAACATAACCTATTTCCTTACTTAATGTATTCTAAACCCCTACTTAACATACCCTAAACCCCCACTTAATATAACCTACACCCCTACTTTGCAAACACATAATACACAAAACACATACACAAGACACATACACCAACAACATGAATTAACCTTTTTTGTTGAAAAACCAAGGAAAGTGGTTCAACATCTTCTGATAAACTAACATTATTGTTTGGAGAATCCATATCTGAACACTGATATGTCAAAATTAAGCATTAAAAATGTCAAAATAAACGCTAAAAATTCTAAATAGATAAATAAAAATTAAGAAAACATGAATTTGAATAGTATAGAAATTAGTTGTGATTAATTTAGAAGAATATGGCAAAGAGCAACAACAAAGTGAAGGTTGAGTGCACGAAAATGCTTGAGAATGAGAAAATAAAGGTAGTTGAAAAGAAGTTGTGAAACGAGGTTATGAATAAAACAAATCTTTCAGCAAAATATTTCTCATAATACTATCCACGTAGGACAATTGGGCATTGGTTTTTTTTTTTTTTCCTTTTTTTAATGAAACCGTTTTTTGAAACAACAGTTTAGTTAGGAATTCAATTTAAACCGTCTCTTGAAATAGTGTTTTGCATTATTTTGAAAAAAAAATTAATGGGAAAACCACCACCTTACATGGCGGTTTTAGTCGTGTACAAAATAAAACAGCCCCTGCATTCGACTTCTCATTAAAACAGCCACTGCATTAGTCTCTTCCTTTCCTACATTCGACTTCTCATTAAAAAAAGCTTTTCTTTACTCAATCTCTTGTTGTTCACAATTCCACTCACTCAACTAAATCAATCAGCTACATTCCCTTCATCTCCTTGATTATTTGTTTATTATCATCCACATTTAAGGTATGAATCTAGCCCTAATTTTTTTTCAATTTGCAAATTGATTTTTTTGTTCATGATTGTTGTCATTTGAACTTATAGTAGATTGATTGTTTGTAACATTGTCTTGATTTCATGATTTAAGCTTACATTTTACACATTTGTAGTTGAATTTTATGATTTCTTTTGTATGCATATAAGGTGTTCGATGAAATGCTACAATGAAAGTTTACTACTTTGTTGGGTTAGTTTAATAGATTTAGTATATATTCATGGTGTTGTAAGTTTTTTATATTTGAATTGACCTTTCTAATAAGTGTTGTAATACTTTAATATTACACATTCTTATATACACATTTATACTTCCCTTACACACAATCAAAAATAAAGTGTATGTATCACATGAAAAACATGCTTGTTGTGTGCAAAATATGAATCATTATACCGTTATAGTGTATTGGGGTGGATAAGTAAGTTATATGGGATCCGATGTTGTGTATAATGGAGGATTGAATATAGTGATGTTTATCCATCGTCAAAATACGACTTTTGAGGTGTTTCTTAGCAAAGTGTATGATGTAATTGGTTGTGATCACAACTCTTTTATATTAAAAATGGAGATGGGTGGTTGGGAAAAATGTGTTAGTTCCGGTTAGGAATAATGAAAGCATAAGTGCTCTTGCTTATGCGGCCTCACAAGCCCTCGGAATGGCAATGGAGATTTATGTTGAAATGGTTGCTAATTCGGTTAATGCTAGAGAAGTCATGAGTAGCATGGAACCTCTAGAATCGGGTCCTAGTGTGCGTTATGAAACATTCACAGAAATGTTAACAAACCCAAATTACGTGAATGAACATCTAGATGAGTTTACCTCTCCAATTCATTCACGTGCCATTGGTTGTGGTGTAATGAACACCTTCTCCACGGCTCACTTGGGTAGCAATAATGCCAATGAAGTTGACTCTCTAAATCATGAGAATGAGCATATTGATTCTGATCCAGAGGAGGATGATGAAAAAAGAGAAGCTCTAGATGCAACGATTAGGGGTGGTACTCCATCGCAAGACTAGCTCCGAATTGATGAGGTCGATCAGAGGCTGATTGATGCATGGATGACTTGGAATAAGGACAACTCCATGATTAAAAATGCTGACTTTAGGATAAGGCAAGATTTTAACTCATTAGACCACCTTAAGAAGAATGTTAAGGCTCCTCCACATCCATCGCTTACAGGTGCTATGTCGCCATTTGTTCCCCCAGGGTCTGTGTCCACTCCTCCGCATCCATTGCCTCCTAACTGGATCTTGACATATCAGCATGCTAGTCAGCGACGAGCACCTGCTCTTGATGTCATCACAGAGGTTGATGAGTCCACACCGACCTCTCGATCGGTGCACCTAGCAAACGGGGTCGGGGAGTCTAGATTACTTGACTTGGGATGTCTATTGAACTATGTATCATTTTGGATGGTCGTTTAGTTATGTATATATATGTGTTCTTTTTGTAATTAATGTGTGGAATCTTCTTTAACAATGATTTTGAGTATTGGAGTTGGTTGTTAGTTGCTTGGTTATTGAATACGGAGGTTTAACTATTTTAATGTAGGTTATGAGGATTTGATGAACAAAAGCTTGTTTAAATAAAAAAAAATAATCCAGGCAAAACCGCCAAATAAAGTGGTGGTTCACCTTAAGGCAAAACCGTCATCTTCCTGTGGCGGTTAAAGCTAAAGCCAAGCAAAATCCCCCACACCCAAACCGCCATTTAAAGTGGTAGTTTTATTTTTACCCAAAATTTTAAAAACCTGCTTAGTAAACCGCCATTCAAAGTGGCAATTTGTGCTTCACAGTAAAACCGCTACCTCACATAGCGGTTTTGGTTCAGTCGTGCTTTAAAAAAAAGCCTGTCCTACGTGGACAGTATTTTGGGAATAAAGTTTGCCTGCTACGTAACATGGGAAATACTTTGTAAATTAGCTATATCTATGGAAAAGATTAGAATAAAACTGAGAAGAAGGGAGTTAAGACGAGCGAATACCGATACTAAGTTTCAATCATTTTTTTCGTTTTAATTATATTTTAAACTATTCGGCAACCCATTCTAGTAATTTCAATTATTTCTTACTGAGTGTACATATGTAGATCAAGGTTGTTAGGATTAGGATTCTACCCAGGATCGTAGAGGGGATAGGATCGAAATTGGTAGAATTAGATCGTATAATCGTTTGATCTTGCAAATATGTATTGGTGTGCTTTGGATAACTAATACCAACTATATTTGTTCTTTTTTAATTTTAAGTAATAAAAAGTTATTTGACTTTATTTGTTATGTTTTGAAATAGAATACTTTATTAATTATTTTTAAACTGCAAATAAGAACAACTTGAATTTTATAATGATATTGTTATAATTATTTTAGATATGTATATTTATGCGTAAATGAAATCTAAATTATATGAATTTTTTTATGATTGAATTAAGCTTGTAGACCCTTGTAGAATCGGATAGTTAAATCTTAGGATCGTAGAGTCGTGTTATGATCCTACTACCTAAATTCTCAAGTTAAGTAGGATCGCACGATTCTACCAACATTAAGATTCTATCGATCGGTCTCCTATTTTTGGATCGTAAGATCGTTGATCAGGATCGAGATTTCGATAACTATGCTATAGACATATGAATGATTTTAAAATAAATTTATAACATTATTAATGGCTCTACGTGCTTTTTTCTATAAGGAAAATTATCTTGAATAATCTCACCTATTGTCAATTTGTTGTTAATAATCCCAACTATTGATTATTTTTAAATAATCCAACCTTTATATATGTTTTGCTGCCAACACTTCTTGCCAGATTTTAATTGACTATTATAGGTACCTACGACCAAAGAAGAGTTGGATTAGACCAATGAAAAAGCATAAGGAGGAAGAAGAAGTGGGTGTAACGGCTAGTACTAATAGGTACCTTCAGTAGTCAGTCGAATTGGGAAAGAGGTGTTGTCAGCAAAAAAAATAGAATCGTTAGATTATTTAAAAATAATCAATAATAGGAATTATTCACAGCAGATGGACAATAGTTGGTATTATTCATAACAATTTTTCCTTTTATATACTCCCTTCTTTTTTTTTGGTATTCTCGTTAACTTTTTGTACATTTTTCAAAGTAAATTTTGAGTTTTAATCACGCATCATAAAAAATTATAAAAATATTTAATAAAAAAGTATACATAGAACAACTAGTCTCTCTTCTATGCATAGAACAATTAGTCTCTTGAGACACCGTCTCTTTGAGAGACGTATCTCAAGCCCAACCCATTAAAGATTAATAACTACTTACAGTATTATTAATGCTTACTTATATTATTCTTAATGCTTACTTACAGTATCATTAATGCCTACTTTCAATATCTTAAATGTTTACTTACATCATTCTTAATGTCTACTTACAATATTTAAAAAAAATATATAATGGGCCGGTCTAATTAGAGATGGTCTCTCAAAGAGACCGTCTCTCACAAGAATTTGTGTACATAGAATCTAACGAGTTCTCACATGGATATATATCATCTATATATATCTTACAAATCTTAATCTAATTTCTCTCTTTAAAATATAATATTATAAACGGGAAGAACATTAAAAAACGAAGGAGTATTAGATTAGATTTGATTCCACACCAAACAGTCGGAACACAACGTGAGAAATTACATTAAGCTCGTCTTAGATTTAAATATTATAAAATAAAAATGTAACCTTAATTGAACATTCATGATCATCATTCTCGGTCTATCTCACTTATAGGAAAATTATAATCAGGTCTCAAAATGAAAGAAAAATGACAACTCACACCCACAAAGAAGAGTACAATAAAAAAGTCACTTTGCCGAAGAACCTTAATTAAACATTACTTGTAGCAAAAAAAAAAATTAAAAAATAGTATAAACCCAAAAAAGACACCCAAAACCCCTCTCTACCATTCACTCGGTCTCACAACGTTCCTCAGCATCTCAGTGTTCTACCGGCAAAGGGACACCATTGTTGTCTTTCTCCTCTGTCTTCAAGGTATCTCAATGTCCTAACTTTATTTCTTTTCTATTTGCTTTTTTTTTTTAACTCTTATTTTCTTATTAGAATGAACTTTTTGCTGAATTGTTGTGTTAAGTACGTTCCTTTTTAGTTTACTGATTACAGATTATGGGCTTTGCTGGAGTTTCATATTGATAAATGCCCACTTAAAGCATTTAGTGAATTTGTGACCCTTTATTGTATTTTATGTAAGTTTTGTTGGGTAATCTAATGAATTGGTTGTACACTTCTGCTGGATTTATGCCAATCTGATTATAGGGTAGGTGAGGGAAGGTAATAGCTAGGTGAAATTTGATTCTAGGACCTTGTCTGTGCTCCAATGGAGACAAGACCCGATTCTCAACAATTGGGTTTTTGAATATGTACATTTGATATATTATATAACATAACCTTTAGCGCAATTACATGGAGGTTCTGTGCTGCATTCATACTTTAAGCTTAAATGCATATTTTGCGAACCAGCGTGATATTGTTTGTAATTAAATTTCTTTTGGTTGAGTTGGTTGCTTGACTACTTTGAAAGTTCGTTTGTTTAAATTGTTTTTCTTTATTGCAAGACTTATGTTTTACATGTCCGCTTTTCATGCTATAAAACTTTTTGCTGTACCTGTATTTCAGGTGTTTTAGCACACTATAGGTGATTATCGTAATTGCAATGGCCTCTTCATCCTCGCTTAACATGTGCTCATCGAATGGAGTGATGGGTACTTGTAATGTGAGCAAATCTCAAAAGTTTTCTATGAACTGTTTCCGGAATTTTAGCCAAAATTTGGTTACTGGGATGCCAATATGTTCATCTTCTGAATTCGCCCCGTTAAGGTGTTCTCTAGGCGTGAAACCTTTCAAATGGGAATCCAATAGGGAAACCCTAACCAAATTTGGAGTTCCTTGCAATGTCATTGGTGTTAAGAACTCAAATTCTTTCTCAATTGGTCAGAAATTTGAACTTAACGATGTGCTTGAAGCTCAACAGTTTGATAGAGACACACTTAGTGCCATATTTGAAGTAGCACGGGAGATGGAGTTGATTGAGAAGAACTCGCCAGGAAGCCAGATTTTGAAGGGATACTTAATGGCCACTTTGTTCTATGAGCCTTCTACAAGAACTAGGCTTTCTTTTGAATCTGCTATGAAAAGATTAGGTGGGGAGGTTTTGACTACTGAGAATGCAAGAGAGTTTTCATCAGCAGCTAAAGGAGAGACACTTGAGGGTAGGTCTCTCTAGTTTCTATCTGACTGTAATTGGCAGTACTCTATGATGTTAATGTGATGTTATATTACCTTCATTTGCAGACACTATTAGAACAGTTGAAGGTTACTCGGATATAATTGTGATGAGGCACTTTGAAAGTGGTGCTGCCAAAAGAGCTGCGGCAACTGCTGAAATTCCTATCATAAACGCTGGAGATGGTCCAGGACAGCATCCAACTCAGGTGAACGCTTAGGCCATCTTTAATGGATATTTAGTAAGGAAACCAACATTGGATAAGTAGCTATGTTGTTTCACAAATTCTTTGATGAGACGGTCTTATAGTGAGTCCATCTCTATTTAGTTGAACCAATGTATATGTCATAGAAGAACGAAGGCCCAAACCGTTGATTAAATATGCATATTCAAGGAAAGGAGCAAATAACAGCAGTAAATAAATAGAGGAACAAACTGTCTGTTGTTATTTTGGTTATGTGAGCTGGCATTCTTTTGTTGTGAGTCTGTATATATATAGGTCTAGAGGGTTTAGTTTGTTCTCATGCTTGTATTGATAATTTCGGTGTATGACACTTGGGAATATTGAGCCACTCAAAGCGCTCAAGGGAGAATTCCTCTCTAATAAACAAGCATTCTGTTTTCTTTAATTCTCTAGTGGACAATTGATCTTTGTGAAACAATTGCACAGTATCTGTTTTCTTGTTGTTCCATCTCGCACGGCAGCAGGCAGCCTTTAGAAATTGACAACAGAAAGCAGTGGGGAATCGTTGGGAGGGATACAACAGTATACTTACGGTCTTAAAGTGATTATACGTACAGTCTTAAAGTGACGAATCATAAGTGATAACTTATTATAGTCTTAAAGTGATCACTTATAATCTTTTAAGTGATCACATACGGTTTTAAAATGATCACTTTTTATTGTCTTAAAGTGATCAATTATAGAAATGGACTCATTGTATGAGACCGTATCATTATGGGCCCGTGTCATGGTGAGACGGTTTTATACAAGACTTGCTGAAGTTCTTTAGAAGAGAGCTGTATTTATCTAAAGTTGATGCTCGTCTTATAACTTATATCTACATGAATGATTTAATCTTGTTAGGGACTTAATTGGGGTCATAGTGTAGAAATAAGGCCGCATCACCGTATCACTATTGTATAATAAAGGTTTTGAGTTCACCGCAACCAAAATGTAAGCCGCATTGACAAAAAATCATCCGCTTTGAGTGCAAAATACGTTTTGAGACCGTTATCACAAGCATGATTGAAACCATATTTTTACTCATGATTGGGGTGGAATTATTTAATCTTGTTATGATGGACTTAATTGGGGTGCTGTTCTTTATACTTTTTTGCATTCTATTGGTTGAAATCTAGCATCCCAATGTTATTCCCTACGTCGCATTTGATTTTTCCGTTGTTTTTTTGAGTGGTCTCTTAGATTAGTTCCTGATTCCTCTTTGACCAATCTCTTTGAGAATGAGGGTGGGGGGCGATCAAGAAAAGAAGACACAACTAAAGGGAGTAAAGGGTGGCTTTAAAAAGTACCGAAAAAGGAATGAATCAAAATCAAAGAAACATAAGGAGTATACTAGTGAGTTGGAAATATAGCCAAATAGCTGACAACTTTTATGTGACTTGAGGCTTGATGGCTTAGCAATGGTAGCACCATCCTGTCATTCCGTGCCATGGTTTTCAGGATGTTCAATGTTGCTATCTTATTTTTTGTGCTATAAACCTGTTCCTCTTTCTGACAGGCTCTTTTAGATGTATACACCATTGAACGAGAGGTGGGAAAGTTAGATGGCATTAGTGTTGCATTGGTTGGAGATCTTGCTTATGGAAGAACTGTCCGTTCACTAGCATATCTCCTTGCCAAGTATCGTGATGTCAAGATTTATTTTGTTGCGCCGGACGTGGTGAGAATGAAGGTACGTCTCAAACGGACATTTGTTGTTGATCACTGTTTTAGTTACTCCATGTGTTGGAAACATAATATAAGTATGGAAAGCTATAATGCAATATTTCTTGAATGTTAATATGCAACTTGTTACATCTCAGGACGATATTAAGGAGTATCTGACCTCACAGAACGTTCAATGGGAAGAAAGTGCGGACTTAATGGAAGTAGCTTCTAAATGTGACATAGTGTATCAGACTCGTATTCAGAAAGAGCGTTTTGGGGAAAGAATCGATCTTTACGAAGCAGCAAGAGGGAAATACATAGTAAATCGAAGTGTGTTAAACGTGATGCAGAAGCATGCAGTAATCATGCATCCTCTTCCACGGCTAGATGAGGTAATTATCTAAATCCACATCAGTGAAAATGAAGCAAATAATTCTAAAAAACTGCCTGATTCTTATTTGTTGATGGTTTGTTGGTCCATTACAGATTACTGTAGATGTGGATGAAGATCCCAGGGCAGCCTACTTCAGACAAGCGAAGAATGGGCTTTACATTCGTATGGCTTTGTTGAAGCTTTTGCTTCTTGGATGGTAGATTAGGGTTTTGAGATTTTGTAGTTAACCTAAAATCTTGGTCGAGTAGGAACAGTTTAAGATCAAGATGGCTAGTGTTCTTTTGCGAATATGCAAGAATGTCGTGTTTTTGGTGGATATGTTTCAAGTGATGTTGGAACCTTTTACTTTTAAAAGCTTTTGGTAGTAGCTTGCCTGTGTTGATTTATAGTTATTCGGAACGTCATGCTGCGCTAAGCCAAGCACCAGACGGATATGTTCAGTTTTCCTGGGAAATCTTAACCATATATAGATATAGGCTCCAATTCTGGGCTTAGAGCTATAGAGAAATCTTCGATTCATTTCAAGAAATTATGTTTCAGCTTTTCATAATTTTCTGTACTTGTAGATTTTCAGGACAGTAATAATCTGCACATATGCCATTTCAAGAAGTCTGCGAAGTATTGAGATTTGAGGCGCATTCACTACTCTGCCTCAATCTGACAACTGCGCACGTTCTCAATATAAACTTACTCTGTTAGTTCCACTTAGAGTAGTTTAAACTTGATTTGTTGGGTGTGAATTGAAATGAGTAGAATAGAATAAAATAGACATGTACTTGAAATTACGTCGCAAGTTGTGTTTTTAAGGTATTTTAAGCTTCAATGACACTAATACCCTTAAAGTAGTTCAAATTTTATTTTTTTGGTATGAAACTTGGCATGCAACACTTATTAGTGTATATAATTGTTTTTAAATGGTTAAAATTTTAAAAATAGGCATGTGCTTGAAATTACGTTCTATGTTGTGTTTTAGAGTCTTTTAAGCTTTTATGCTACTAATACCCTTAAAGTAGTTCAAACTTGATTTGTTTGGCATGAAATTTGGAACACAACACTAATTAGTATATATAATTGTTTTAAAATGGTTAGAATTGAAAAAACTAGCATGTACTTGAAATTACATCGCAAGTTGCGTATTTAAGGTATATTAAGCTTTTATAGCACTATTAAAGTAGTTTAAACTTGATTTTTATGGCATGAAACTTGGCACATAACACAGATTAATGTATATAATTGTTTTGAAATGGTTAGAATTGAAAAAAACTAGGCATGTACTTGAAATTATGTCGCAAGTTGCGTTTTTAAGGTATTTTAAGCTTTTATGGCACTAACACCCTTAAAGTAATTCAAATTTGATTTGTTTGGCATGTACACTTGGATGGAACACAACACTAATTAGTATATATTATTGTTTTGAAATGGTAAGAATTGAAAAAGTAGGTATGTGCTCGAAATTACGTTCCAAGTTGCGTTTTTAAAGTTAGGGCACTAACACCCTTAAATTAGTTCAAACTTGATTTGTTTGGTATAAAACTTGGCATACAATACTAATTAATATATATTGTTGTTTTGTAATGGTTAGAAATTAAAAAATTGGCATGTGATTGAAATTATGTTACAAGCTGCGTTTTTAAGGTTCTTTAAGCATTTATGGCACTAACACCCTTAAAGTGAATCAAACTTGATTTTTTTGGCATTAAATTTGGCAATCAACACTAATTAGTATAAATTATTGAATTGAAATGGTTAAAATTGAAAAAATAGACATGTGCTTTAAATTACGTTCCAAGTTGCGTTTTTAAAGTTTTTTTAATCTTTTATGGCTCCAACATCCTTAAAGTAGTTTAAACTTGATTTGTTTTACAGGAAACTTGGCACACAATACTAATTAGTATATATTAATGTTTTGAAATGGTTGGAATAGAAAAATAGGCATGTGCTCGAAATTACGTTTCTAGTTGCGTTTTTAAGGTTTTTTAAACTTTTAGGGCACTTACACCCTTAAAGTAGTACAAACTTGTTTTGTTTGGCATAAACCTTGGAACACAACACTAATTAGTAGGGCTGAACATGGTTTGGTCTAAACCGTAAACCAAACCGTAATTTAAATATTTGGTCTGGTCTACGGTCTAAATGGTCTGGTTCGGTTTTTTTTTAAACGGTTTACGGTCCGGTCCCGGTTTTAAAATTTTCAAACCAAACCGGACCGGAAAACCGTATTAAAATCATATTTTAGGGGATTAGGGCAAGTGGGCAACTACTCGTGAGTGAACTCCTGCTGCTGGCTGCCTCCATCTCCTTTTCCAAAATCGTGAGTCGTAAATTATATTCTACGGCCATAGCCATTTTTGTTCTATTGCTCATCTTTTCTATCTCTCTCCTCTTTCTCTCGCATCTTCATCGTCTTCGTCAAGTAGGATTTCTCTTCGCTCCAACAATAAACTGTAATTCGATTAGGACTACATTTTGGAAAAATCATATTGTTTTCGGCAATAACTTGAAGAGGAGAAAGCCTGTTTATTAAATCACACCCGTAATTTTCAACATTTCAAACCGGAAAATCGAATTCATTCTGGTAAGTATTTCGTATATAAGGGTTCACGCTTTTTAATGATTAAGCACTTGGTAGACTATGATAATTTTTTGGATTAAGCATGTCAATTTAGATCATCATCTCAGATTTTAGGATTTCAATGTTCAAAGTTGTCCAATTTGCAATTTCCTTCATTTTTATTCAGAAATTTTGATTTTTGTGAATCGAGCTTTGTAAGAAATTTATCTCTATCATTTTATCATTTACCTCATCCTTGTTCTTTTACTTAATAAATTGGGAAGTTTTTTGTTCACTTTACAATCAATTACTACAATAGAATTTAGCTGGCTCTGATAGATTATCTTGCTTGATAATCTGCTTACTTTAGTGAGTCAATGCATATCTGTATGATGATTTGCTTTGCATTTTTTTATCCACGAGCAGTGATGAATTTTGCCTTGCTAATCGAAACACAAACAAGAACAGGATAGTAAAGAGAGAAGAGAAGAAGAAATAAATCCTTTTTATTCAAAGAATGAAGAATCTCACTCAATAAAAATAAAAATTAAAAATTAAAAAAAAACCGTAGACCAGACCAGACCAGACCGTGGTTCGGTCTGGTCTGAAAAATTTTCAGACCGGAATTTCTGATCTGGTCTGATTATTCTGTCAAACCGGACCAGACCGGAACGTGTTCAGCCCTACTAATTAGTATATATTATTGAATTAAAATGTGTAAAATTGAAAAATAAGAATGTGCTTGAAATTATGTTCTAAGTGGCGTTTTTAATGTATTTTAAGCTTTTAAGGCACTAATACACTCATTTTGCATAGTTTTTTTTTAATAATAGTCTATCATTTTCTTTTAATTTCATCTGTACATTTTAATTATTTTTTAATTTTATTTATACAATGTATTCTCTCTTTTCATTTGTTACTTATTATTTAACTTTTTCTTAAAAAAAAATCATATTTTTCTGTGTTTACAATTCAAAGGGACAAAGTATTAAAAGACATTTATATTGAGCATTATTAAACTTCGCCACCCTTTTTATTTTATCGCTACCCCTTATATAATGAATTTTCAAGATTGCCCCTGCATAATTTTTGAACTCAAAAACTCTAACATCTCTCTAAAAACTCTAACATCAACTTGACTAGGATGGGGGCAGAAGGCCGGAAAGTACTCGTAGATCCATGTCTATAACAATATAAGACAACGAGCAATAGTGTTGCACCCAACCCTAGACGCCATACCCAGTTGGCGATATAAATACGCCAGAGTCACTGCACCCCAAGAAATCTCATCCTGATAGCTGATAGGCAATCACAGTAAGTATAGGGTGAGGTCGCATCTCAACTCTAGTCTTATCCACCAACAGTGTTGAACCCACAATAGCCATGTAATAGGCTGTAGACTGTGTCTCTAAAGATTGAGACCGGTGGCACATGTGCATAATTTCACCAACGTTGATGTTCCCGCCAGTGAAGTACCCCTTCCTTCGCAGCTCAGACATGAGCTCTCCAAATAGATCGGCCAGCACGAGCTTCCACTCACCATCAGCGGGGAATGAACCTTCAATACCAAGACCTGAAATGCGTTGCACGCCGTGCAACATAATGGTCATCTCCCTTTGGGGTGAGATAGCCCCTATTTTAGTGGTTTAATTAATAGTAATTAATTAAGTTAATTTGGGTTATTAAATTTTAAGTATTTTAATTAAGTTAATTGAAAATAAGTAAAAGATTCTATTATATTTGGATATCAACCGTATTAATTTTGGGATCAAAGTAAGTTGTACGATTAAAATTGGGTAAAAAAAATGATTAAATTGTGAAGTGTCATGTGATGCCTAAGCCACGAACGTGTCATGTGTAGGTGATTGAGTGTCATTTTGCTTATGAGTGATCACCCTCATCCATCATTCTCTAAACCTTCGTAATCAGAAAACCCATTCCTAGATTTGATTTTATCACAAACCATCATCTTCATCTCTATTATCATCACTCATCAATTCTCATCACTTCTTCATCTTGAATTTTTGGAAAAACACAAACTCAAATCCTTGATCTTAGTTCATTCATACAAACTTGAATTTATATTATCATTATCATCCATTAAAGAAGAAAATCTGAAAATCCCATCTGGTTCTTTCTTCAATTCGAAAATAACAAGTGAATTGGGAGTCTTTTGTATTCTTTGTTTCATCCATTTCAAAGGCTTTTGTTGGGTTCAATTGAGGTATCAAAGTTCAAGTTATGTTATATAAGGTGTGATATTACTGCTATTGATATTTGAGCAAAATCGTATAATTTTTAGTGTTTGAAATTTTGGATTTTGACTTTGTTTGACCTTGCTTCTAGTTCTTGATCAAAATTATGTTTTGTATGTTCACAATTTTATAAATATGATCTTTTCGATATTGTACTATGAAAATGAGTTATGATTATTGATTTTAAAGAAAATCAATTGATTTATTGATTCGTTTTATATTAAAATGTTCGACATTTAAAAATGTCTGTTTTTGGGAATTGACAATGGATAATTATCTCCGGATTATTGTGAAATCCTATAGCTTGATCATAGGTAATGGTTATTCGGATTGGTCTCGAGCCTCCGACCGATACCGTTTCGTTCTTGCAAGAGCCATATTTTCGGTGATGACGATCACTCGTGTTCTCAGGATTTAGATCAAGCCCGGCCACTTCCTGATGGTCCATATATTCCTACATTTTAAAGCGCTGTTATATTATTGTTTTAATATGAGTTTTGAATAAATACGTTTGGTATATAAAGTTTTGTTTGTTTCGTAAATGAAATCATATGTTTCAATTGCCGTATTATTTCGCTATTGACTTGCAAAGTAATAGTCGTATTTTGATTTTCGCTATTAACTTGTAAAGTTATATCAGTGTTTTAATTCACTATAAACTAAAGGTTTTTAGTCATATTTATGTTGATACCAAACGATCTTTTAAAAGAGTATGGTTTTGATGAATTAATGTTTTATATGGAGATACCAAATGAGCAAAAGATTAGATTGGAGATGTTTGTTAATGACTTGTATATAAATGTAATAGTTTGTTGGATTATTCAACAATTCAATTGTTGACAGTCTTTGATAGGGCCTATCCCTTACTGGGGATAGATCCATTTTTAGGTTAGTTCTACTGTGGAGATGATGCCTACTCGTATTATGTGTTACGTGCGAGACGAGGACTTCTTTTTGAAATACATAATATAAATTAGATATTTGTAAATTAAATTGTAATACTTTAAAAATATTTTGTAAATAGTATTCATTTAATTATGTAAAAAGTTTTAAATTCTCTGGTATTGGTTTGTTGTGGCTATCCAGCCACAGGTCGGATTCAACCCAGACTTCTATAAGTCTTTCGCTGTGCTTTGTAGATAGTATTATTATATTGTTTACACTGGTCTGGGTTGTATCACAGGGCATCTGGAAGGTCTTGGTATTCGGTTGCTGCCCTCTCCACAAAGGTCGTAATTCAAGCACTATCAATGTGTTGGTCTATAATGTAAGGCAAACAACCAAGGGGAATGGTAGGTAAAACTCTGTATAGCTCATCAGACATATCTTGCAGTCTGATGATCGCCTCCAGCGACTTTTTCCTAGTATGGCACTCCAAAATCGGAGGCGTACGCGCAGAGCCCTCGAAAACAACCTTAGCTATGTGCCCCCAGTAGCTGGCTATCAAGCGGACGTCAATGGGGCCCCGGGCTGGGGTGATGTGATAAGCCTGTCCGTGTCAGCGAACTGTGGGCGCCTCCTCCCCCGTGGAGCTGCATCGTCAACCTGGCTGTCTTCTGCATAATCAGAAGCATCAGTCGTACTAGGGCTTGCTTGTGTAAACTTACCGACATGTCCTCGCACAACCGTCCAATCCACTGGCTGACCAACAGAGCTTTCGTAATCACTATCCTCATCACTGGAGCCCCCTAATTACTTAGTAGACTCGTCTAGTCCTCAAAATGACTACGCACTTGGTACATCGTACTCGAACGTTGGGCCTGACTATGTTTGGCCGCCTGTTCCTGACTAGCACGGCGAACGGAACCCCTAACCCCCCTCTCATGAGGTTTCCCTCTTAGTAAGGTCGGTCTAAAACTATTCCACTCAACAAGCCTCTAAATAAACCCTTTCCTCTTCCTTGGTTACTAGCTATTTACTACAATTTTGATAATTTAATTAATTATTAATAATTAATTAAAATAATAAAATATTACGTTAAGTTAATTACATGAATAAAAAATAATAATTAATTAACATATTAATTCATGATTGAAAACGATTACTTAATTAGCATTAATAAATTCCCGGCACTAAAAAAGATATTAAAAATTAAATTACATTAATAATATTAAGTAATAAATATTTAATAATATAAATTATTAAAAAACAATATATTTCATACATATAAATTAATAAACATTTAAAAATTATAATTATTAAATTAATAAGTTAAATTAATAAATATTTAATTAATATATTATATTAGTTAATAATTATTAATTTTTTTTTATTATTATTATTACAATTAATTTTCAAAAAAAATAATTATAATAATAATAATATTATTATTACCTTAATTATTATTAATAAATTTAATTTATTAACAAAAATATTAATTTTTATTTATTAATAACATAAAACGCAAAAATTTAAAAAAAAATAAAAAATTTGAAGGACCCAGTCGCACGCGACCTAACCCTAGAGGAGTCGCACAAAATGCGCGATTGGATCGCGGCTCAGTCGCGCATTTCACGTAGCTGAGCCGCGGTCTAGTCGCGCGTTTTGTGCGACTGAGCCGCGGTTGGGTCGCGTGCAACTGGGTCATTCGAATTTTATTTTATTTTTTTGAATTTTTGAATGAGATTCGATTAGAAATTACCTCAAATTATTGTTTTCGTTTTGATTTCCTTAGCTTTAGCTCCACAAATTTTAAGTTTAGATTTAATGTTTTTAGAGTGATAAAAGTGTTATTGAGTGAGATTAAAGTGTTTTATATAATTTTCTGTCTAGGGGCATTTTTGTCAATTCATTTAAATAGGAGCGGGGTGGTGAAGTTTAGAATTGGGTTTATATTTACTTGGATATGACTTTCAGTTGACTTGAAATTTGTGGATTATGATCCAAAAATACCGGACTTGAAGGCAAAAAAATAGGCCGAATTCGATCCTAATCTAAATGCAATCATTTTAACTTTCTCAATAATATTGCTATTTATTTTTTTGATAGAATTATATTGCTATTTTTAACTCCACATCATATACTCCCTTCGAACCAAATAATTAGTCCCATTTCCTTGGACACGGATATTAAGGGTTGTGTGGGGTCCATTAAAAAAGTAATAGTTGGGTATTTTTAAGTAATTGGATTAATTGTTAATGATTCTCTCCTTTTGCTTAATAAAGTAGATAGAATGAATTTTGGAGGGAAAATTGGGTTTCACATTGTTTGAGACTTAATTGAAATTAATACATTTCCGAAATTTTAATAATTAAACAACCATTAAACTACTTAATTTAAATTACAAAAAATTACATCAAATAAATTACAAAACCCGTCAAAATCATAAAATAAACTAAGTCTTCAATTCTTCCTTGATTTCTTCAACGTTTTTTGAACGGCAATTGAAAACGAGCAACCCTCACGCCACATGCGCATGCGGATATTAAATCTTTCGTTGACTTCAGATTTATAAAAAAAACAAACACGGTATGCATTTAGTGTTAAAAATTAATTAAATAACTACAAAAATCTAAATGTTTTGATTTTGAAAAGAAGCCATCCATGAAACTGGAAGATTGTAACATTGATGAAAAGAAGCCAACAATGAAAGTGGAAGAAAAATACAGTATTGAAAAGAAGGCATCAATCCAATGAGTTGACAAATAGTAACACAGTAAAGGGAAATGTAAATTACAAACCATAGATAGGTCTAGAGTTGTTCAAAAGTGACCCGACTCGAAAATCCGAACTGAAACCGAAAGTAAACCGACCCGAAAATGTGTTCCTTTTTTTGGTTTATCGAACTGACAGTACCCGAACCGAAATTGTACAAGAACCGGTTAACAACCGAAAATGGGAAAGCTGAACCCGAGCCGTAACAGATTTTTGTAACCAACACATAACCGTTAACCAAGATTACCCGAACCTAATAATGACCGACCCGAGTCATATCCGACCCGAATCATGCTCGAAACTGAATTCTATCTGGCTAAAATCGACTTAACCCGAACGAATTTTAGATCAAACTGCTGTAAACCTGAACCAATTTTTAACATAAAAGTATGATAGACTCATATTCAATCATCTTATTTGTTAATCTAATAAAGTGTTAGATATTTTAATAAATTAAATTTTATAAATACATGGTTTCCTATATTTAGAGTTAATAGTTAATGGTCAATGTTTATTTAACTACTTTTAATCGAATTAGATTAATATTGATAGAACTTTATAATTTTAATTTCCGGTCAAACAAGTAAAAGTAACAAAGTAATAATGATTACTAATTGATTTGCATTTTAACTATTTTGCTTTAAATAAAAGGAATCTTGTCATCAATTAAAAATTGACTAACAACTTAATTTGATATTGAATCGATGGATAGTAATTAGTAATACATAGCTGAATTTTGCTTTTAAAAAAAAACTCGAACCCGATCTGTACCAGAAAAAACCGAACCAATTAGTAATCGATGACAACCCGAGACCGATTGACACTCAACACGAACTTCAACTGACACCGAACTGATGCTAACCCGATAGCTTGAATAACCAATCTCCAACCGAACCGTGACTAACCGACTCGACCCGAGTGTGACCCGTTGTAACACACAGCCGAAAAATAACCGATCCAAAATGCAACCGAACCGAATGACACCCGTCCAAAACCGACCCGATCACCCGAATGAACACCTCTAGATAGGTCGAATATAGACCAAATCTAAAAATAACCCGATCAAAAAATAGGCTAAACCAAAACCCACCCAACCTGTTCTGACAAGTCTATTAATACACATCATATGACAAGTGATATATACTACTATATATACACTTCATATGACAAGTCCATATACTACTACATACACTGTTTAATCAGATGATAAAAAATCCTTTGCTATAAATAGTAATCATCTTCATACAATCATACAGTAGCAAACTTTTCAAGGATTCAACCAAGCTCAAAAAAGGGAAAAAAGCCGTCTAGATTTGTAAAACAAAAGTTGATTTTTGATGAGTGAACACCATTAGTATGCGGGAAAGTTAGGATCGACTTCTTTCGCCCAAGAAGTCAAGCCCCCGACAATGTCCTTTGCTGAGGTAAATCCAAGCTTGTGTAATAAGTGGACAGCTCTCTGTGAATCATTGCCTCTTCTGCAAACTGTATATAGAGAAGCGTCTGAAACGCCCTTACGTGTTTCTTCTTCTTTCAAAGCTGCAGAGATTTCTGGCAACCGGGACTCCAAACTCGAGAGAGGGATATTCAGTGAATCCGGAAGTGAAATTATGTCAAAATGATGAGCAGGCCGCACATCGATCAATATATGTGCTTCTTCATTGGCAACCTTTTCACTGTACTCTTTACAGCTTATCCTTGAATCCGCAGGGATAAGGTTCAACTTGAGTGGGGCCTGCAATCGATCAATATAACAATTACAGAGCAACCGGGCAATTTTGTTCTCAAACATTTTCGACTTCACCAATCTTTGCATAAAAGTGGAGATATTTACGAGTACAAATAGTTGATACTCCTATTAAAGCTTTTTTTTCTAAAGAAGGTGATGCATAAGCGGACAGCGGTTGTGAGGTATGAAGTGCGAGGACAGGGAGTTCATCTAACGAAACTTCAGTTTGAAGAAAAAAGAAAAATCTGAGACCTAATCACCTGATTCATTCAATAAATTGACCAACGGAACAAATATTATTGAAGAAAAAAGTCCAATATACAGCATGCCATGACTCCAATGCCAAGTGATTCCCACCTAGGTGGAGTTTGGGAGGGTCGCAACCTTACTCGTGTAATAACAAAGATGTTGTTTCTGATTGACCCTTAAAATTCACCCCGTTTCTATTTGATTCAATCCCATCGGGACACAGGGAGTACATGTAAATAACCTTAGAAAACTTTGAGCCCATTAAGCATATTGGTAAATGAGAGTCCATACCGTTGAAAGGGAAGACTGTGTGAACAACTCATAGTCAAATTCTCTAAATTTTTCGGGAGTGAATGCGGATTTTTCTCCACAAGCTTCACATTGCGGTGATTGTCCTCGTATTTTAACCTGTACAGTAGGTAAATATAATGTTTGGCAATTGACACAACTTACGGAAAGAAACGTTTGAGCTATATGAAGAAAACAAAATTCATCAAAACAACCTAAGACATCCCTTATTTAAATAGACTTCCAAGGAAAGGTTGGAAGTTTTTCCCTTGAGAGGAAAAAATGCTTGAACTTTGCCAATTAAAATCTCATTGTTCCTTTGATACAAAAGTGATTAAATGAAAAAGTACTACAGATTACTATGGATTCACAATCCAAAAAAATACTTGTTATTTATGTGTATTCAAAGTAATAAAAGATTAAATAGGTACAATTTGAAAATGAAACGAAGTTAGTTGGAAAGGCATTAATTTAACAAGGCCCACAGTTTTATATTCAGAATCAATAAAACATGTCA
The DNA here is from genome assembly GCF_026212465.1 of Amaranthus tricolor. Classification (NCBI taxonomy): domain Eukaryota; kingdom Viridiplantae; phylum Streptophyta; class Magnoliopsida; order Caryophyllales; family Amaranthaceae; genus Amaranthus; species Amaranthus tricolor. Next base: position 2,858,276 of record NC_080049.1, on the reverse strand, counting down.
TACCACACGAACTCTTCCGGACAAAGCATCAAATATAAGCATCCTTCCAGAAAGTGGTTCACCAAAATTACTAGCAATCTTTATAGCTTCTAAAGCCTGTAAAGTCCCAATAACTCCGGGAACTGAAAAACATACATTAGATAAGTGTTTGTAATGTATAAGCGGAAAATGTGATGAAAAAGAGTACACAAGACATTGAAACAGCATGGAAAATTGTTTTGAATTGGGTTCCCAGATAGGAAACAAGATTAAATGAAACAAAATCCAATTTGGGTTACACCGCCAGCATCTTCTGTGAGCTAAAAAACCCCATTTATTTTGTCATGCTTTGCAAATAAACATCACATCCACATAATATTTCAATGCCTTAGTCAAAGTTACAATGAAAGTAACCCAAAAAACATAGGTACAAACCATCACACAACGTAACATAGATAGTTGAAATAAGCATGATTAACAAAATATATGATGGACTATTAAGCAACTAACCTACTCCAAGAACACCACTGTCTGAACATCTTTGACATGCTGTCATTGGTGGGGGAGCTGGAAATAGGCATCGATAGCATGGGCCACCTTTGTAGTTGTATACGGTTAGCTGTTGATATATTATGGAGAATTATGGTCAGTTCACAAGGCAAAGCTGGCTGAATCCTTATACGAACATATCTTATATTCTTAAGATAGTTTGAGCTAGATAAATGAGAGGAATACAAAAAAAATAAAAAAAATTCACACATCACATACCTGTCCTTCCAGTCCTAGAGCAGCACCTGATACAAGTGGCTGCACAAGAAAAGGAAAACGAAAAGGAATTTAGATTGTAAGTTCAAGGGAAGGAAGTAAGTAATGAACTGGTTTTATTCCCTCCTAAGAGAAACAATTTCATTATATTTCTATAAGATAAATGGTTTTAGGCTTTTAGCAAATTATAAATATGAGAAATTAAATTTCTTTTTATTAAAATCAATAATAACGGAAAAATATTACAATAACCACATAGAAATGTGATCACTGTAATGGGAGAGATCACAGAAGTCGTACAGAAAAAATGATCTCTTCAATTATGGGACCCTATATTAATTGCACGGTTCATTTAAGCTCAAGTACCCGTGTTGTATCTTAGACTATCGGGTGTGGCTTTGACACTCCATTGTTGGTGAAAATCATCAATATTTTACATAAAACAGTGGAGTCAGAGACTTGGATGCATACCCAAGTGCGACATATGTACCTAAGATTGGTTGCATCTTAAGCCATTGTAAAAACTCCAATATATTCAAACCCTTCATTACCTTTTTCAATACAGCACAACAATCATTGATCATGTACCGACTTGGGACGTTGTCTGTTGCATCAATTATTATATCATATCTGGAAAAAGCCACCAGTCAAGGAAATATTCATGTCTAGATCAAACTGACATTCAGAAGAAAAGCAAAAGCAGGTAAATTTATAGGGGAAAGATACTTGCTAAAGATCTCCAAAGCATTAGACGTTCGTAATGCTTCCCTATATTCAACTATCTCAATTGTTGAATTGATTCTGAAATAAAAAAACATGTCAGAGAAACAAAAAAAAATCGGAAAGAAGCCAGATCTATTGACAGGAAATTATGTAAGACAATGATTAGTACAATACACAGGAAATCATTATTAATCAAGATAAGGAAGGAATTCGAGAATTACGCACGAGTGACAGGCAGCAGCAGCAGATTCTACTTTGGACTTTCCAATGTAGGCTTCCGTGTGTATTACCTGTTTATCAAACCAGATCAAAAGAATGGAATGCATATACTTGTAAAAAGCAATTACAAAAATCTACAAAAGAAATATTCGAAAGGAACAAACCTGCCTATGCATATTGTTAAGCTCAACTACATCGTGATCAATTATACCTATTCGACCTGAAAGATGGATGATACAAAAACACAGTTGGTTCCTTCGAAGTTTAAATCTTCACAAGAAGTTCAATCAATTGGAAGTGCCAAAAAAAGCTCTTTTGCAAGTTTCTAATCAAAATAAGTTCTTACCAACTCCACATGCTGCAAGATACAAAAGAGCCGGAGATCCCAAACCTCCAGCTCCCACAACCAGCATTGATGATTTTAACAAATTTGACTGCCCTACAACCACCCAGGTTAAACATTAAACAAGCTGCTTGAGTGTGAAAATAGTTTAAAAAGTCAAGTTTAAACAATTGATGATGATATCTATTATCTCAAAGCCCTTAATATGCTCTACTTAACTGAATTCCATGGGAACCTGGCTTGACTAATTGGCAAGCATTAAATCATACACAGACAAGTTCCATAATCAACAAAACACATATGAGGTATAATGGGCAAAAAATCTAGCTGCTAGAAACTTAATAGGAACTTCTATGTTCTATCCAAAAGGTCATGGGTTCAAGTATTGGACGCAGCATCGTATAGTAATGCAGGGTAAGGTTTGGTTACACTCAAGTGTCAACCTCTATGGTGGGTTCCTTCCCAGTGCATACACACGGCTTCCCATTTATGTTCTATACTTCAAAACTATCCAAAGCTCAATTCTTAAACCTCATTTTGTTCCATAAAATGCAATAAGCAAAATAATTTGGCTAATACAACAGAAAAAATACCAGTATAAAGTACTTGCAATTTTTCACCACTCAATTCATAGACCTCATTTTCGTATTCCACGTTTTACAGCAAAAAACAGAGGAATCATTCAGCTTTCTTCAACCTTAAAATTGTAGTAATACGAAAGCTAATCAATTCTATAAAAATTAGACAAATCAAAAGGCCATTATTGATCATAAGCTTTGAAACAAACAAGTAGATCATGTTCACCTAAACTCAATCCCCATTTCTGCAGTCCCAAAAACTCGACTCATCATATTGCAATCAATTTTCACCATTTCCAAGAACAAAAACAATAATTCTTCTATTCTTTTAGACAACATATGTAGATTTAATCTGAAAATACTCATCTACACACATTCCATTAACCCAATGATATTAAATGGCTTCCACCTAAGCGGGTTGTTATGGATTCGATTGTACACAATACTACCCGTGTTAGTGATAACAAACACGTTAATCAATACATCATGAACTAATAAGAAACTAAACTAATCTTATTAATTAAACATAAAATTGGAACCTTGAACACCAAAACAGGGGAGCAAAAGATGACGACTATAACGGTAAATAGCATCGGATGGTAATCCATGTTTGCTGAGATTGGAAGTAACGGTAGATATTGAAGGACAAATGCCGTTACAAGGGGTTTGATCAGCAATGGAAGATTCTCGAAGTTGATATTCAAGAAATGAAATTCGAGCTTCGATTTCTTTCTTTTCAGCTTTTAGTGATTCAATTTCGTCAAGAATTTTACTGGGTTTTGATTCTTGTGACTCCATCGTTGTCTGCAATGAAGCTCTTGAAGAGAGAGAGAGAGATTTGTGGGATGTATATGCAAGCGAAAATCCCCAATTGTATAACCCTAGAATTTAGGGTTTAACCTACCAAAACGAAAAGAGTTGTCAAAAGTCAAGAATGGTAACTTCAACTATTTTCCTACTTGCGAGTTGAGTTGTAAGTTGAGAATTTGATTAAAACTAAAATTAAAAATTTAATTAGGATAAAATATAAAAAAAAAATCAAAAAGATGGGATAAAATATAAAAAATCAAAAAATATGTGTACGGCGACATGTATACGAATGTACAACACATCAGAGCAATAACCATGTATACAGCCATGTCAAAAGATCGACTTAATAAACTATTTCTATTAAAGTTTAGCATGTTGGATGCGATTTTTAGTTTTTGTTTATAGATTCTGCGTTATGTATATTTTCGATCATTATTACCATGTGAATTTTGTTACATATGAGGAACATTTCTATTTAATTCATAACAACTTAACAAGTATCATGATAGTTGAATTTAATATCAAATTATGAGACAACATCAAAACAAGAATTTCATAAGCTAAAAGTTTTTATTATTAGGTTATTTAAGCCAACTATGATGCATGTCTCATGGGGAGACCGTCTCATACAAGAATTTGTGAAAATTAAAATGTTATGCAAATGTAAACTTTAATGAATTAATGAAAGTATGATTTTTTGAAGTTATATTTGAAGAGACGTAACTAGTCAATGTTAAAATAGATAGCAAATATAAGTGTTGATTAAATATCTCAAGATAAATAAATTTAGTGGTCAAATTAACAGAAATAGACTTAAAGTTTATAGTAAAAGACATCACACGCTTTATATGAGGAAGAGTAGAAGACATGGAATGCAGCATGATTGTTCGGTAGGCCATTTGGTGAAGAAACACGGGAAGTCCCAGCCCCACCTGAAATATTTACCATATAATTGATAGCAGTGATACAATGGGCACGAGAAACAGCAGGTCTGCATCCTTGTCTGCTGACTTAGGAGAAGATCCACCCATCATTCAGGATAGCCTTACAACTAAAACCACATCGAGACATCATGATCTGATCTAAAAACACAATTCTGAAGAATGCATTCACAATTACTCTGAAATCGTTTAGTCTGTGTGCATTCTATTGTTTGTAGGGGCTCCAGAGAATTCGTCTGGACACTTTAACGTGAGGTCCATGAATGCACGATCATTACATTGTTTCCTACAGTCATGCAGCGATAAAATAAATAAAATCTCAATTTCATATAGCTTTCATCGCTCGTGTGCATCATTTGCCAAGTACCGAGTATTAGTACTCCTGCCATATGCAAAACAGGAGAACAGAACTCGACAATGCGACTTGTGTATTGCGCATTATTTGGATCTTGATACAGAACTTAGGTACAGAGTATGACAGTAAACAATTAAGCTCACCACATGATCATTTTCATTGGGATAAGGGAATGCTGAAAGCACATTAGCTGTTAAGTTGGGAGTTCCAAAACACAGAAAAACAGCATCAGAAAGAATCTATTTATAATTAAACTAATATCAAAAATATAATTATTGTATTAGTTGGTAAGTTGGCTAAGTAGAGACAATTTTCAACAAGTACAAGATATAAAAAAATGAAATCATATTGTTCCCCACTTAAAAAAGATTCTTTCTGTCTTTCCTAACTTCATATATATAAATGGGGCAGAGAAGGATGAACAAGCCATCAAACCAAAACTTCTATATTTATCATTCTTTGCCTTAAACAAACTTCAAAAAACTTCAAAATGGCGTCTTACCACACTCGATCAAATAGTTTTCCTTCAAAATCCCACCCCATTGCTGATGAACTCGATCAGCAATTGTGCAGACTAAGGTCATTTGAAACCGCCTCCACTTCATCCCTGACCGATAAACTTACAGGCCTTAAAGATTTATACATGTGTGTTGATGAGTTTCTTCAACTGCCCGTTAATCAGAACACTTTATATGACAGTTGGGTTGAGAAGGTATTGGATGGATCTCTAAGGCTTCTAGACATTTGTACTACATCTCGGGATGTCTTGGCTCAGTCAAAGGAACGGATCCAGGACATACAATCAGCCCTAAGGAGAAGATCCAGTGGTGAACTTAACATTACAAATGAAGTTGCTGAATTCTTGAAAACCCGAAAAACAGTGAAGAAGATGATCAAGAAGTGCTTGAAAGAAATGAAACAACTTGAAAAAACTAATGAGGCAAATCCCATTGATGGGATGTTGAAAGATGTGCAAGCAATTACAGCTGATACCTTCATTTCATTGTTGTCTTACATTGGCGGATCACAAAAAAGCAGCTGGTCATTCTCAAAATTAGTCCGCGGCCAAAGAGTTGAGAAGGAAACATCAGCATCTAGCAGTGAATTTGATGCAGTTGATGCTACACTAGAGTTGATGATCTCCCAAAAAAAGAAATCGATTGTCGATATGTCACAGTTGGTTAAATTAGAGTCAGAAATTCAAGAAATCGACGAAGGTCTTGAATGTTTGTTTAGGAATCTAGTTAAGACCAGAGCAACACTTCTGAATGTTGTTAGTAATTAGAAAAAAACAGTATATAAAGCTTACTTATGTATAGAAAATGTGAATATTAGTTATACACAAATGAAAACACATTTTTCTATAATTTGCATTCCTGTTTATTCTTCTATGAATTCATACAGTAGAAAATATATGCCATATAATTATGCCTCAGCAGTAAAAATACTAAAGAGAAAATATATCAGAAAAATATAAAAGATAATAAGAAATTTCTCCTAAACAAAAATAAAAGGTTACAGAAAATGGGTTAAACATGGAATGGAATTACTTACATTGACTCTAACGCATTGTTGGCTGTCATGATTCCGTTTGTCTATAGGAACTCCGTATATTTTGGTAGAGGCAAAGTGCATGAACGCGTTGATATTAGATGGTCTCCTACAGTCAAGCATATGCCTACATTGTAGGATCATACAGGCAAATTCTCAGTTAAATATTCTAAATTTCATTGGAAATTATTGGGCACGCTTACATAAAATCATTAAAGAAATACATCAAACAATAGTTATATAAACAACTGATCGTCCGTGTGAGCTACATTAAAGTATTGAACTAAAATCTGAAAAATTATATCTGTTACAGCCTCCCAATATTCCTCCTGTCTGGTAGAAATAACCTCCCAATTCTCCTACAGTCTGGCACTGCCTTATTCATTGGATCGGGTAAGAGCGAATTCAGTTTTATAGTCAGTTCAAATCGGATTCTTTTGTTGTTTTATTAACAACTGTCTGAAGTTATGTAAGTAGAAGGCTTATATATACAGCTTGATGGACTGGAAAACTTCCATTTCCACTCGTGTATATCGTTTACTTAGGATCTTGATCATCAGGCAGGAAACAAGATATGACATTTTTTGTATTAGTATTTAATTTGAGGGTCATTCTGTAAGAAGAGACAAAATGCGCCATTTTGTAATTTGAGAAAGTTTGTCACAAGAACTAACATAGTGAGCAGGAGATGGACTCTTCGTTACAACTGTATGCGTCATGATACCACTTTGTATGGGAAGTAGTGGCAGCAAAAGTAGAGTTAACAGCTAGGAGTTAGCAGACATAGAAGCAGATTAAGAAGAATTGGTGAAGCAGTAATATATAGACAGAAACCATAGCAGATGACACAACCTCAGCAACATGGGCACGAGCAGCTGCTGTTATGATGTCGTTTTCTGATTTAGACAAATAACCATAGCGCTCAACCGACCACCTAAATACACAAGTATATCTTCCCTTCTGATTAAATTTGGTCTAGAATGTGATATATACCGGAGTGTTTGGACTGAACAATATGTAAATATTCAGAAGCTTGCTTTCACAATGACCCTGAAGGCTGAAACTGTTGCCTGCAGGGATTCTATTTGTTTGTAGGGGGTCCAGAAACTTTGTCTGAACAGCCCATGAACGCGCTATCGGTATGGCATGTGTAAAGAAGAATCAGAGTCAATAGAAGCATCAAACATAATAGCAGACTCAATAAAAGCATAAATAAAAAGGATGTAGGAACAGCCCACAAATTTGCTTGGAATTTTAGAGCATGGACAGCATTAAAAATCTGTGTGTTTTCTCCAAAGTCCCAACTTGATCATTTTGTTGTGAGATACAACCACATGAAGATTGAAAAACAATGGCATTGCCCAAAGAAAAATCGCGTCCTATAGAATTCAGTCTAGCTATCACTCCTAACATTCTTTTCACCAAATTGACGGTCAACCATAACATGCTTTATAGCTCCCAATTGAAGAAGAATCAAACTCACAGGCGATCAGTTAGAAGTCTACGAATCTTATTAGAGGTTGTAATTCGACAGGCCCTTTGATCTGCACTTAAGCCAGGGTTATGTTAGGCTTCCCATTTTGCGAAGAAACAACACAAGTCCCAGCCACATCCAAATGATTTCCCACATAATACACAGCAGTCACCAGGTGACACATGCAGCACCAAGTATGCGACAAGCTAAATACACATATGCTAAGTCTATCTTCCCATCTGAGTTCTGATAGGCTCGAATGTCTTGCTGAAATTTTGGACTTATCAATCTGTCTGAACCCGTTGAAATAAAGTCCATGAATGCGCGATCATTACATTGTTGGCTACAGTCAAGCACTATCCTTTTAAATAAATTCTTGATTTCATAAAGCTTTCATCGCTTGTGTGCTTCATTTGCAAAGTACCAAGTATAAGTACTCCTCCATAAAGAAAAGAACTCGACAATGCCACTTGTGTATAGCGCATTATTTGGATCATGATACAATACTTAGGAGCAGAATATGACAGTAAACAATTAAGCTCACCACATGATCATTTTCATTGGGATACGGGGATGCAGAAAACACATTAGCTGTTAAGTTGGAAGTTTAAAAACACAGAAAAACAGCATCATAAAGAATCTATTTCAAATAAACTAATATATATTATAATTGTATTAGTTGGTAAATTGGCTAAGAAGAGACAATGTTGAACAAGCACAAGAAATACCTTCATATAATAAACTAAAATCATGTTATAATCCCACTTAGAAAAGATTCCTTCTGTCTTTCCTAATTTCATATATAAATGGGGCAGAGAAGGATGAACAAGGCATCAAACCAAAGCTTGTATATTTATCATTCTTTGCCTTTAACAAACTTCGAAAAAATTTAAAATGGCGTCTTACCACATTCGATCAAACAGTTTTCCTTCAAAATCCCACCCAATTGCTGATCAACTCGATCAGCAACTGTGCAGATTAAGGTCATCTGAAACCGCCTCCACTTCATCACTGACCGATAAACTTAGAGGCCTTAAAGATTTATACATGTGTGTTGATGAGTTTCTTCAACTGCCCATTAATCAGAACACCCTATATGACAGATGGGTCGAGAAGGTATTGGATGGATCTTTAAGGCTTCTAGATATTTGTGCTACATCTCGGGATGTCTTGGCCCAGTCAAAGGAACGGATCCAGGACATACAATCAGCCTTAAGGAGAAGGTCCAGTGGTGAACTTAACATTACAAATGAAGTCACCGAATACTTGAAAACCCGAAAAACAGTCAAGAAGATGATCAAGAAGTGCTTAAAAGAAATGAAACAAGTTGACAAAATTAACGAGGAAAATCCCGTTGATGGCATGCTGAAAGATGTGCAAGAAACTACAGTTGAGACCTTTGAATCATTGTTGTCTTACATTGGCGGATCACAAAAAAGCAACTGGTCGTTCTCAAAATTAGTCCGCGGCCAAAGAGTTGAGAAGGAAACCGCAGCATCAATCAGTGAATTTGATGCCGTTGATGCTACACTAGAAATGGTCATCTCCCAAAAAAAGAAATCAATTGTTGATAGGTCAAAATTAGTTAAATTAGAGTCGGAACTTCAAGAAATCGACGAAGTTCTTCAATGTTTGTTTAGAAATCTGGTTAAGACCAGAGCAACACTTCTTAATGTTTTTAGTAATTAGAAAAAAACAGTATATAAAGCTTACTTATGTATAGAAAATGTCAATATTAGTTATACACAAATGAAAACACATTTTTTCCATAATTTGCCTTCATGTTTATTCTTCTATGAATTCATACAGTAAAAAATATTTGCCATATAATTATGTCTCAGCAGTTAAAATACTCGAGAAAAAATATATTAGAAAATATAAAAGAAAATAAGAAAAATAAAGGTTACAGAAAATGGGTTAAACATGGAATTACTTACAATGACTCTATAACGCATTGTTGGCTGTCAAGATTCTGTTTGTCTGCAGGAACTCTGAAAAATTCGTGTTGAAGCAAAGCGCATGAACGTGTTGATATTAGATGGTCTTCTACAGTCAAGCATTTTCCTAGATTGTAGGATCATGCAGGCAATTACTCAGTTAAATATTCGAAAGTTTGTTACAACTCGAGTGCATCGTTGGAAAATTATACTTAAGATGATTTAAGAGATACAGCAAAAAATAGTTATATAAACAACTGATCGTCCGTGTGAGCTACATTAAAGTATTGCACTAAAATCTGAAAGATACATCTGTTACACCCTCCAAATATTCCTACTGTCTGCTAAAAATAACCTCTCAAGTCTCCTACAGTCTGGCACTTGCCTAGTTCATTGGAACGTATAAGAGAGAATTCAGTTTTATATTCAGTTCAAATCGGATTCTTTTGTTATTTATTAACAACTGTCTGAAGTTATGTAAGTAGAAGGCTTATATATACAGCTTGATGGACTAGAAAACTGCCATTTCCACTCGTGTGTATCGTTTACTTAGGATCTTGATCAATAGGCAGGGAACAAGATTTGACATTTTTTTGTTGTATAATTTGAGGGTCATTTTGTAGGAAGAGACAGTATTAAACAAAACCCATCAAAGGTTGATAAAAAAAAAATGCAACTATGTTACTTATTTTAAGGTTTCTTATGTGTTCTTTACTTACATATATAAAAAGACTTGGAAGGAAGAGCAAAATCTTCTACTTTTCTTTTTGCATTGCACATTCGCACTACTCCATCCTTCATTTGTAACAGTCATTCGAGGACGTAGACTCTTCGCGAGAAAATTTTCCAGTTCCACACAAATTTTTTCAGAACTAACAAAATGAGCTGTAGATGAGAAATGTACGAGGCATTTGAAGCTGGAGAAAACTCGTCGTTACTACTGTATGCGGCACAATACCTTTCAACTTTGTTGACGAAAATTGTTCCTGCAAACTCGACCCATCATAGGGTTAGTAGTAGTAGTACCACTTAGTATGGGAAGTAGTAGCAGCAGAGTAGTTAACAGCTTGGAGTTAGCAGAATACATAGAAGCAGATTTAGAGGAATTGGTGAAGCAGTAACATATAGACAGAAAACCATAACAGATGACACAATAGCAGCTGCATGGGCACGAGCAGCATCTGTTTGTCGTCAAACACTTCCGACTCCTACTATCAAATTTGTCTCCTTTTGCTTATTCACTATGTGCTCAATATCAAAGTATGAATATAATCATAAGACAGAGGACTTATCATATGCTCAAAAGAACGTGTTAAATTGATCAAATAAACAGTTGTCAAACACATTTTGCTTGGAATCTAAGAGCACGAACAACACTAAAAATCTGTTTGTATTTTCTCCCAAGTTCCAATTTGATGATTTTGTTGTGGGAACCAACACATGAAGATTGAAAAACAAAACAATCGCAAACGATAGAATTCAGTCTAGTTATCACTCCTCATATTTTTTTGACCAAATTGACGATCAACCATAACACGCTTTATAAGTCCCAAGTCGTAGAAGAATCAAACTCACATGCAATCAGTTAAAAGCTAGGAATCTTATTAGAGGTTGTAATTCAACAGGCCCTTTGATCTGCAAAAAACCCAGGGTTATGTTAGGCTTGCCATTTTGTGAAGAAACAACACAAGTCCCAGCCACATCCAAATCATTTCCCACATAATACACAGCAGTCAGCAGGTGACACATGAAGCACCAAGTATGCGTCGAGCTAAATACACAAATGACAAGTCTATCTTCCCATCTGAGTTCTAATAGGCTCGAATTTCTTGCTGAAATTTTGAACTTATCAATCTGTCTGAACCCGTTCAAATAAAGTCCATGAATGCGTGATCATTACGTTGTTGGCTACAGTCAAGCACTATCCTTTTAAAAAAATTCTCGATTTTCTAAAGCTCTCATCGCTCGTGTGCTTCAATTGCCAAGTACCAAGTATAAGTACTCCTCCATAGAGAAAAGAACTCGACAATGCGACTTGTGTGTAGCACATTATTTGGATCATGATACAATACTTAGGTACAGAATATAACAGTAAACAATTAAGTTCACCACATGATCATTTTCATTGGGATAAGAGGATGTAGAATACACATTAGCTGTTAAGTTGGGAGTTCCAAAACACAGAAAAACAGCATCAGAAAGTATCCTTTTTTAAATTAAACTAATATATGAAATAATTGTATTAGTTGGTTAATTGGTTAAGAAGAGACAATTTTGAGCAAGCACAAGATATACCTTGATATAATAAACTGACATCATATTATTCCCCACTTACAAAAGATTCCTTCTGTCTTTCCTAACTTCATATATATAAATGGGGCAGAAAAGGATGAACAAGGCATCAAACCAAAGCTTGTATATTTATATATCATTCTTTGCCTTTAGAAAACTTTTTGAAAAACTTTAAAATGGCATCTTACCACACACGATCAAACAGTTTTCCTTCAAAATCCCACCCAATTGTTGATGAACTCGATCAGCAATTGTGCAGATTAAGGTCATCTGAAACCGCCTCCACTTCATCACTGACCGACAAACTTACAGGCCTTAAAGATATATACAGGTGTGTTGATGACTTTCTTCAACTACCAGTTAATCAGAACACGCTATATGACAGTTGGGTTGAGAAGGTATTGGATGGATCTCTAAGGCTTCTAGACATTTGTGCTACATCACGGGATGTCTTGGCACAGTCAAAGGAACGGATCCAGGACATACAATCAGCCTTAAGGAGAAGGTGCAGTGGTGAACTTAACATTACAAATGAAGTCACCGAATACTTGAAAACCCGAAAAACAGTCAAGAAGATGATCAAGAAGTGCTTGAAAGAAATGAAACAAGCTGAAAAAAACTAACGAGGCAAATTCCATTAATGGCATGTTGAAAGATGTGCAAGCAATTACAGCTGATACCTTGAATTCATTGTTGTCTTACATTGGCGGAACACAGAAAAGCAACTGGTCATTCTCAAAATTAGTCCGCGGCCAAAGAGCTGAGAAGGAAACAACAGCATCAATAAGTGAATTCGATGCAGTTGATGCTATACTAGAGTTGATGATCTCCCAGAAAAAGAAATCAATTGTCGATATGTCACAGTTGGTTAAATTAGAGTCGGAAATTCAAGAAATTGATCAAGTTCTGGAATGTTTGTTTAGGAATCTGGTTAAGACTAGAGCAACTCTACTGAATATTGTTAGTAGCTAGATCAGAAAGTCAACTATACTACAAATTTTTGATATGTAAATGATAATTCTATAGAAATGAATATTAATCCTTTGACTTATCTTGAGTATTAATCTTTTCAGAATTTACCTGTTTTATCATTTTCTACTAAGAAATAAGAAAAAATATATCTTCTTTAAGAAAAGAGAAAATTAACAGAATACAACTTTTCATCTATTTGACTAAGAAATAATCAAGAAATAATTAAGAAAATACAACTTTTAATATAATTCACTAAAAAATAATTAAGAAATAATTAAGAAAATACAACTTTTAATATCTTTCCATGTGAAACCATGTGTAGTAATATATAAATACATCTTCCTTAAGATTCCATATGTTAGCAGAAGCTGTTGAATGTAATGTGGTCTCCTACAGTTAAGCACTTACCTACATTTTAGGATCTTGTAAGTTGTAATCAAATTTTTAGATTATATTCCCTTCAAAACTCTTGTAGGAAGCACTTAAGAGGGAAAAATAATCAGAATTTGAATTCAAATCGTGTGCATCTTTGGCAAATCATTGTGTACTTCATTCAACAAATAAGAATCCAGTTTTTTACTCGTGTATAGCACCTTTTTCGGTTCATGGTTCCGAATTGTGAAGCCAAATGTTATTTTCACTACATAAGTGTTAGAGTATATAACATATCCTAGGGCTCAACCATCAGCTTAAGCTTTTGGTTGAGTTGGTCCTTGACAATAAGGAGAAATAGAACAAGACAAACTACGATCATCATACAAGAACGCATTGTGGACATTCACCAGATGAAGCGCCACAAAACCATTCAATATTGTTGATGAAGTTCTTCTTGCATGCCTCGACTCACCTAGTATAAGAAGTAGCAGCAGAAAACTTAGAGTCAACTGTAGTTGTATTAGTAGCAGAATCAATAGAAGCAACAGTCTCAGTAATAGGCACAATGAAGTTCTTGAATCCCTTTCCTTTTTTAAGTTTCACCACTTGTGTGCATGATTTACGCAGTACCGAGTAGCAGTACTCCTGCAATATGTCCTATTAGACAAAAAGAATTCGAGAATGCCACTTGTGCATAGCGCATTTTTTGGGCCATGATATAGTAATTAGTTGCAGAACCTGAAACCAAACCAACAATTCACCACATGATCATTTTCATTGGGATGAGGGGATGCAGAAAACACATTAGCTGTTAAGTTGGGAGTTCCAAAACACAGAAAAACAGCATCAGAAAGGATTTATTTTAAATTAAGCTAATATAAAATATATAATAATTGTATTAGTTGGTAAATTGGTTAAGAAGAGACAATGTTGAGCAAGCACAAGATATACCTTGATATAAAAAACTGACATCATATTATTCCCCACTTACGAAAGATTCCTTCTGTCTTTCCTAACTTCATATATATAAATGAGGCAGAGAAGGATGAACAAGGCATCAAACCAAAACTTGTATATATATAAATCATTCTTTGCCTTTAAAAAAATTCAAAAAATTTTAAAAATGGCGTCTTACCACACTCGATCAAACAGTTTTCCTTCAAAATCCCACCCAATTGCTGATGAACTCGATCAGCAATTGTGCAGACTAAGGTCATCTGAAACCGCCTCCACTTCATCACTGACCGATAAACTTACAGGCCTTAAAGATTTATACATGTGTGTTGATGAGTTTCTTCAACTGCCCGTTAAACAGAACACTCCATATGACAGTTGGGTTGAGAAGGTATTGGATGGATCTCTAAGCCTCCTAGAAATTTGTGCTACATCTCGGGATGTCTTCGCTCAGTCAAAGGAACGGATCCAAGAAATACAATCAGCCTTAAGGAGAAGATCCAGTGGTGAACTTAACATTACAAATGAAGTTGCTGAATACTTGAAAACCCGAAAAACAGTGAAGAAGATGATCAAGAAGTGCTTGAAAGAAATGAAACAAGTTGAAAAAACTAATGAGGCAAATCCCATTGATGGGATGTTGATTGATGTGCAAGCAATTACAGCTGATACCTTCATTTCATTGTTGTCTTACATTGGCGGATCACAAAAAAGCAGCTGGTCGTTCTCAAAATTAGTCCGCGGCCAAAGAGTTGAGAAGGAAACATCAGCATCTATCAGTGAATTTGATGCCGTTGATGCTACACTTGAGTTGATGATCTCCCAAAAAAAGAAATCGATTGTCGATATGTCACAGTTGGTTAAATTAGAGTCAGAAATTCAAGAAATCGACAAAGGTCTTGAATGTTTGTTTAGGAATCTAGTTAAGACCAGAGCAACACTTCTGAATGTTGTTAGTAATTAGATCAGAAAGTCACTACAGTGCAGATTTTTGATATGTAAATGAAAAATCTATAGAAATGAATATTCATTATTTTTCTCTAATTTGTGTTGTTCAAGTTCATTGCTTCTCATTCAGTAATGTTAACTGAAAAACCAACAAAGTAAAGTAAATTTCTATTTTGTCTTTTGAGAATTTACCTGTTTTCTAATTTTTCACTAAGAAATTAGAAAAAAAAAATTCCTTAAGAAATGAAATAACTAATATATAAACATATTTCCTTAAGATTTAAAGAATATATTATGAAGTGCATGTATGCCTGAATATTATGTGGTCTCCTACAACCAAGCATTTAGCTACATTGTAGGATCTTGTAGTAAGCTTTTGAGTGGCAAAAAGAATAATTTGAATGCGAATCGTGTGCATCGTTGGCAAATCTTTGAGTACACAGGGTAGAGCTTACTTGGGATTTTGATCAACAGGGTTCTATGGTCTGCCGTCTTCTACCTCTCCATATCCTAATCATAGCTTCTATGAGCGGGATATATTGAATATGAAAATTTAGATGTTTCGTTATCACTTCTAACAAAACTTGCATACAATAGAATTCAGTCTCATTGTCGCACCTAACAAAAATTTTTTGCCAAATTGATAATCAACCGTAACATGCTTTATATCTCACAATCAAAGAACAAGAAGAATCAAACTCACCTGCGCGCAACCAGTTAGAAAGCTGGGATTTCTACTAACTGATGTAAATATAGTGGCCATTTGAACTGCACTGAACCCAAGCATTGGTGAAGCATTGATATTTAGTTGTGTTAGGCTTACCATTTTGTGACGAAACAACAGTAGAAGCATAGGCTCGAGCTGCACCAGTTCTGTTTCGAGCTAAAAACACGTCTTTTAGGAGTTGGAACATATAAATATGTTCTCCATTTAAAATAACTTCCACCACTCGTGTGCATCGTTTCCCAAGTACCACGTAGTAGTACTCCGGCAATATGCCATACTAAAGAAAAGAACTCGACAATGCCGGTTGTGTGTACCCCATTTTTTGGATCATGATACATTAATTTGCAGCAGAATATGACAGTAACAATAAAGTTCACCACATTATCACTTTCATTGGAATAAGAGAATACACAAACCACATTAGCTGTTATGTTGAGAATTCAAAAACACAGAAAAACAGCATCACACAGAATCTGTTATAATACATAATTTAAACTAAATCAAATATATAATCATTATATTAATTGGAAAATTGGCTATGAAGAGACAATTTTGAACAACCATTAGAAATACCTTGATATATAAAACTAAAATCAAAATATTCCCCACTTAGAAAAGATTCCTTCTGTCTTGCCTAACTTCATATATATAAATGAGGCGGAGAAAGATGAACAAGCCATCAAACCAGAACTTGTATACATATTTCTTTGTCTTTAGCAAACTAAAGAACACCTAAAAATGGCATCTTACCACACTCGATCAAACAGTTTTCCTTCGAAATCCCACCCAATTGCTGATCAACTCGATCAGCAATTGTGCAGATTACGATCATCTGAAACTGCCTCCACATCATTGCTGACCTACAAACTTTTGGGACTTAAAGATTTATACATGTGTTTTGACGAGTTTCTTCAACTGCCCGTTCATCAGAAGACTCTATATGACAGATGGGTCGAGAAGGTATTGGATGGATCTCTAAGGCTTTTAGACATTTGTGCTACATCTCGGGATGTCTTGGCTCAATCAAAGGAACGGATCCAAGAAATACAATCAGCCCTAAGGAGAAGATCTAGTGGTGAACTTAACATTACAAATGAAGTCGCTGAATACTTGAAAACCCGAAAAACAGTCAAGAAGATGATCAAGAAGTGCTTGAAAGAAATGAAACAAGTCGAAAAAACTAATGAGGAAAATTCCATTGATGGGATGTTGAAAGATGTGCAAGCAATTACATCTGATACCTTCATTTCATTGTTGTCTTACCTTGGCGGATCACAGAAAAGCAGCTGGTCGTTCTCAAAAATAGTCCGCAGCCAAAGAGTTGAGAAGGAAACAGCAGCATCTATTAGTGATTTTGATCGCGTTGATGCTACTCTAGAGTTGATGATCTCCCAGAAAAAGAAAACGATTGTCGATATGTCACAGTTGGTTAAACTAGAATCTGATGTTCAAGAAATTGATCTAGTCTTGGAATGCTTATCTAGGCATCTGGTTAAAACCAGAGGAACCCTTCTCAATGTCCTTAGTAATTAGAAAAAACAGACAATTACTCATGTACAAAATTTTGATGTGAAGATAATGATACACAAATGAAAATACAGTTTTGCTCAATTGAGTTATTATTTATTCTTCTATGAATTCATTATCATACCATCTTATATGATAAATTTCTCCTAGACAAAAATAAAAGTTAATATTTCCTCTTAATAAGCATAATCAAGATATATTTACTACATAACAAAAAATTTACTGCAAATGGGTTAAACATGGAATTACTTACAATGAGTATATAACGCGTTGTTGGCTGTCATGATTCCATATGTCTGTAGGAACTCTGGAAATTTTTGTACAAGCACAGTCCATGAATGTGTGAATATAGATGGTCTCCTCTAATCAAGCAATTGCCTACATAAATAGGATTTAAATATTCAAATTTTTGAATCTCGATACAACTCATGTGCATCGTTGGAAAATGAGCATTCTTGCTTAACATAATTCAAGAGATAAGTATAGCGTGTTTTTTGGATCTTGCTACAAAGTACAATACTTCACATTACCCCAATGCAATTAAGTGACTCCCACTTAGAACGGGGTTTGAGGGGATCAAATGTATGCAATCTTTATCCTTGGTAGCAAACATCACATAAATAAGAGGTGCTTAATTAACAAACACATTAGCTACAAGTTGGGCGTTAACAAAATTTGAACTGAAGTTGCTATAAAAAAAAAAAAGCAAAAACATGTTATAAAATCTAAAAAATATATGATATTAGGTCTTCTATCCTTGCCTTTGCCTAGTTTATTGGATCATGTGAGAGCGTATTGAATTTTATATTCAATTCAAATCAGATTCCTTTATTAATTTACTAACAGTTACAACAAATTGTCTGAAATTATGTAGGTAGAAGACTTAAATATACAATTGGCTACACGTTCTTTTCTTTCAATATCATATTCTGTCGTTTCCATTCATGTGTATCATTTAGATAGGATCATTTTGCATTGCACATTTGCACTACTCTATCCTTCATTTGTAACAGTCCTTCAACGAGATAGGCTCTTCATGAGAAAATTTTCCTGCTTCACACAAACTTTGTCAGAACACACCCAAGTCAGTTTGAAGGCTCGGATTCAGTTCGAAGGCGCGGATTTTTTACAAAATGTTGCAGTTAGAGTGGTCCTTGATCTGCCGCAAATTCAGGGATTGGTGAGCATTCATATTTAGTTGTGTAGCATGATTGTTCAATTGGCCATTTTGTTAAGAAACATCGGTAGTCCCAGCCCTATCCAATTATTTACCACATAATTGATAACAGGTGACACTTTAGCAGCAGCATGCACATGAGCAGCAGCAGGTCTGCATCATCATCTGCTGACTTAGTCAGAGGACCATAACAATTCACCCATCATTTGACATTCAGGATAAAAATACAATCATCGATCCAAACTAAAACTACTAGTCTATCTTCCTTTTATCGGTTTGTAGGGCCTCCAGAAAATTTGTATAAATACTGAAATTGCATTCACCATGACTCTGAAACTGTTTAGTCCGTAGGGATTTTATCAGTTTGTAGGGTCTCCGGAAAATTTGTCTGAACGCTCAGAAGTAAAGTCCATGCATGCGACATCTTGCCTGTTTTCTGGGATAATAAGCACTCCCTTTCATATAACTTTAACCACTCATGTACATCAATTTCCATGTACTGAGTAGTAGTATTCCTGCAAGGCTGCTAAAACTCATACAAGAGAACAAAACTCGACAGTGTCACTCGTGTATTGCACATTTTTTGGATCATGGTACAGTATTTGGCAGCAATATTTGACACTAACAATAAAAATCACCACATGTTCATTTTCATTGGGATAGGGGGATGCAGAAAACACATTAGCTGTTAAGTTGGGAGTTAAAAAACACAGAAAAACAGCATCAGAAAGGATTTATTTTAAATTAAACTAATATATATAATAATTGTATTAGTTGGTAAATTGGTTAAGAAGAGACAAAGTTGAACAAGCACAAGAAATACCTTCATATAATAAACTGACATCATATTATTCCCCACTTACAAAGATTCCTTTTGTCTTGCCTAACTTCATATATATATGAGGTAGAGAAGGATGAACAAAGCATCAAACCAAAATTTGTATATCTCTTCATTCTTTGCCTTTAGAAAACCTTAAAAAACTTTAAAATGGCGTCTTACCACACTCGATCAAACAGTTTTCCTTCAAAATCTCACCCAATTGCTGATCAACTCGATCAGAAATTGTGCAGATTAAGATCATCTGAAACCGCCTCTACTTCATCACTGACCAACAAACTTTCGGGCCTTAAAGATTTATACATGTGTGTTGATGAGTTTCTTCAACTGCCTGTTAAACAGAACACTCCATATGACAGTTGGGTTGAGAAGGTATTGGATGGATCTCTAAGGCTCCTAGACATTAGTGCTACATCTCGGGATGTCTTGGCTCAATCAAAGGAACGGATCCAAGAAATACAATCAGCCTTAAGGAGAAGATCCAGTGGTGAACTTAACATTACAAATGAAGTCAATGAATACTTAAAAACCCGAAAAACAGTGAAGAAGATGATCAAGAAGTGCTTGAAAGAAATGAAACAAGTTGAAAAAACTAATGACACAAATCCCATTGATGGGATGTTGAAAGATGTGCAAGCAATTACATCTGATACCTTCATTTCCTTGTTGTCTTACATTGGCGGATCACAAAAAAGCAGCTGGTCGTTCTCAAAATTAGTCCACGGCCAAAGAGTTGAGAAGGAAACATCAGCATCTAGCAGTGAATTTGATGCAGTTGATGCTACACTAGAGTTGATGATCTCCCAAAAAAAGAAATCGATTGTCGATATGTCACAGTTGGTTAAATTAGAGTCAGAAATTCAAGAAATCGACGAAGGTCTTGAATGTTTGTTTAGGAATCTAGTTAAGACCAGAGCAACACTTCTGAATGTTGTCAGCAACTAGATCAGAAAGTCACTTATACTATACAATTTTTTGATATGTAAATGATAATTCTTTATAAATGAATATACATTTTTCACAAATTTTTGTCTTTTCAGTTCATAGTTTAATATATCCCCTGAATTTCTCTATTAGTTTTAATATATTTCACTAAGAAATTATTGTTGAAGTTGTACATGACATTTGCTACCAAGGGTCAAACAAACACAGCCTCTTTGTTAGTTTGACCTTCCCAAATGGCCAAATCCCAACCCAGGTGGGAGCCACTGCAGTATCAATCCATGTGAAAATATGCATATTATGATGTGAAATCAGGGTTGAATAGCTGTTAAGATTCCATATTTTTGCATATGCACCAGAAAAAAAGTAATGAAATGCATACATGCCTGAATATGATGTGGTCTCCTACAGTGAAGCACATACCTACATTGCAGGATCTTGTATGCAAGTTCCAAATTATATTCCATTCAAATCTCTTGTAGGAAACCATTGAATGGCAAAAAGAAATAGAATTTTGAATGCTACGCGTGAGCATCGTTGGCAAATCATTAAGTACTGCATTCAAGAAATAAGGAATCAATTTTTTCCCTTTTTGGATCATGATTAAAAATTGTGAAGCATAATATTATCTTCACCACATGATTCAGTGTAAACATGGTATGAAAGGATGAGAAAATAACCAAACTAGAACTTGAATCTCATAGTTCTTTGCCTTTAAACTGTTGTGATATGAAGTGGTAACAAGGTCAGAATGTTGTGATATCTTGCACGACCATCACGAGCCCTATGGCTCGACCTGCTGTTGGTCGCTCGACCAACACAAGCGAGTTGGCTCGACCGAGTCGAGCAAATTTGCGGGAGCTGCTGTGTATTCTGTTTTGAGCGAGAGTTCGTCTACTTGTTGTTAGGGATGGTCATTGGTTCAGGATCCTGTTGGATCCGCCCTTTTTTTCCGCTCCTTTTTTAAGTGTTTGAGTCTTATTTTTTGAGACCTATCGGATTCGGGTCGGATTTGGATCCAGAATATATTTGACGGGTCTGGGTCCGGGTCTCAAGGTGCAGACCCGGACTCTAGATCCGCCCCCTTAGACCCAGACTCGAACCCTATACAATTAAATATTTTTTTTTACTTTTTAGTAATTATTTTGTTTTTGAATTTCATGGACTCAAACAAGTATTTGTAATACTATAATATGTTGCTTACAAAAATACAAAAAGATTCGCAAAAGGTTCAATTTTGACAATCAAAGAGACTTTGTTTAAGACCCATTAAGGACCCATCAAGAACCTTAGGCCCGTCAAATCCAGAGAATCTGGGTCTGGGTCTGAAAATTTTAGACCCTTAGGGTCCGGATCCGGGTCTGAATCTATAAAAAATAAAAGGGTTCAGGTCCGAATCTGGCCAGACCCGCTCCAAACCCGCCCCATAACCATCCCTACTAGTTGTTGTCCATCACTTCATAGCCTTAAAAATACTCATGTAAACATCATTTGTAAGAAATTGAGAGAGAAACACAGTGTAATCCTCATGTAAGGGAGATTGATTTAGATAGAGAGAGTTACGAATTAGGGTTCTTGACTAAAATTAGGGGTTTTTAATTTAGTTTTGTAATCTTTATAGTTTTTCATTTTTCCATTGTTAGAATTAATTAGTGTATGTAATCAAGAACTAATCAATAGAATTGTCTTCATTCATTGGGTGGGTTTTATAGTCTAATATCAATTTGATATTAGGATTTTCCCACATTTCAATTCTTGGTGTATTTATTTGATTTTCTTTACATTTTGTAATCTTTCTTATTCTTTGTAGTTAGAATCTCCCTTGGAAGAGTATTTGCTCTAATATAAACTAACTACATCAAGAAGGCCTTAACTCGATCTTTCAATTTTCCCTCAAAGTCTCACCCAATTGTTGATCAATTGGATGATCATCTATGCAGATCGCATGCTACGAGAAAAATATTTTGGGCGACAACTAAAATGTAGCACAAAGTATTGAAAAGCTCAAGGATGAAGACAAAACTATTCTCTTTATGGTGTCTTTACCAAAGAAGTATTAGTATTGTGTTTACTTCTTTATTGGTGGGAAAAACGAAGCTAGCTTTGGATGCAACCATCGCTTGTCTTCAAGAAGCTGAAAGACTCATGATGCAAGAATCGAGTGATACATATCATACGGGCTTAATGGTGGCTAAGGCATACAACAACAAGAAGAAAGATGGCAAAAATAATTCTGAGGGTAAAATGTTACTATTACAAGAAAATTGGCCATATTTAATATACTTGTCCAAAAGCAAATGAGGACATAAAAGAGTAAAAGTAGGCTAAAGAGAAGGAAATTGTTGCTACAGCGCATGATGAAGGTGATGACCTTCTTCTTATACAAGAGTCAGTGAAGGATGAATGGATTTTTGATTTGGGTTGAATCCCCTATGTGGGAGGAGGGAAAGTTTTTCATCTTTAAAGAGATGTGAAGATAAAAAGGTGACTTTACCCAATGGAGAAGAAATGCAAGTTCCAGGGGTCGGAGAGGTGGAGATTATGGTTCACAACGGCCAAGTAATAACTTTAGGTCAGCTAAAGTATGAACCTAATTTAAGAAAAAAATTTAATCTCTTTGGGGAGGGTGGAGAAATTGGGGTATCATATACGAATGATGGATGGGTGGATTATGATTACTAGTGGGCTCTCGGTGGTTATGTGTAACACCCCGGCCCCTCGGACCGCTGGTGACTACTCATGGAGACTGTAGACTGGCCCCACAAACCAACACAAGTCTTTCCAGCATACTTTGGCCTCACTCGTGCGCATCCGGGAACACTTTCCAGGAGGTCACCCATCCTAAGATTGCTCCCCACCAAGCACGCTTAACTGTGGAGTTCTTAGCAAATGGGATCCCTAGAAAAGAAGATGCACCTTATTGATATGAGTAGTCTATCAATCCTTTTTCAAGCTAAATCTGGGGTATTACACTCACCCCCACTTAAGAATACAACGTCCTCGTTGGACCGTAACTTCAGAATCTTTTCCCCCGCTAGGTGCACTAAACACTATCAGCCACGGTTGCAGGGTAACAAATGGTATCAGAGCAACCCTGCAACCGTGGCTGATAGTGTTTAGTGCACCTAGCGGGGGAAAAGATTCTGAAGTTACGGTCCAACGAGGACGTTGTATTCTTAAGTGGGGGTGAGTGTAATACCCCAGATTTAGCTTGAAAAAGGATTGATAGACTACTCATATCAACAAGGTGCATCTTCTTTTCTAGGAAGCCCATTTGCTAAGAACTCCACAGTTAAGCGTGCTTGGTGGGGAGCAATCTTAGGATGGGTGACCTCCTGGAAAGTGTTCCCGGATGCGCACGAGTGAGGCCAAAGTGCGCTGGAAAGACTTGTGTTGGTTTGTGGGGCCAGTCTACAGTCTCCATGAGTAGTCACCAGCGGTCCGAGGGGCCGGGGTGTTACATTATGATTGATCAAAGGAACGAGAGAAATCTTTACGTTTATGAGCATGGTAGAGAGATTTGCGTTCAATGGAAGACATCGTTGGGACAAGTTTATCAAGATGGAGCTTTCGGTGACTCATTAATTTGAGTTTATAGCCATATTATTTGCTAAGAAGTAAACCCAATATTATTTTATTTGATAGATTTCCTATTATTATTTGATAATAATTAAGAAATTGGAGATCAAATATGATTTGGAATTATGTTTTTCTTAATTATGTACTTTCCTAAAGTGTCCTAGTAATATTTTGTTTCCTAAATTTATGAGTTTAGGGTTTTTTCAAACAAGGGTGTAAGGTTGCTCATTTGTGCATGCCCAAATTTGATAGAGAGCTTATGTGAGATTAATGTGTGTTCTCATTAATTGTTGGAGTGTTTGATAGTTCTCAAACGAAGTCTTGTATTATTTTGTCCTTGATAATAATATAAGGGTGAAAGGGTTCTTTCACTTAAAAATATAAATCTTTGTGTTTGTGTACCATATTTTTGTGTGTATCCCATTTAAATAGTTTTTTTTTCTAACAATTATATACTCTAATACTCTAATATGGATGCAATACAAGTCCTCATACTTGGAGCTAAATATTCCACTTTAAATGATGGGTGGTTGAGATTCGAACTCATGACCTCTTATCACGTTGGCTTCTAATACCAAGTGATCAAGGAACCAATTCAACAAAAAGTTTAATCAAGTTAATAATTGAGGTCACATGATATGTTATATACTCTAGCACAGACCTACCTAGGCCAGCCATAGTCCAAGTGCCCACCTCAAAAATTTTGAACCTGAATTTAGTAAAGTATGATGATATAGTAAAATAATAATCGAGTTGATTGATCTATACGGATAAAGAGATAAGTATTCTGAATTCCAATCCTTAAAGTTCGCCAGCCTTTTATTGTATCACCACTCCTTTTTTTAATGAAATAACTAAAATACCCTTAAATTTTTTTTAATTATAAAATCAACCATTAATATTACTAAACTAAATTTATTACTAATAATTAAATTAAAATAAAAATTATTAATTTTAAAAAAGAAAACAATTTTTTAAAATAGGAAAATAAACATAATCGTGCGTTTTGTGTTGAAATTTGATACATGATCACTCTTTTAGCTAAAACTTTTGATAGGAACATCACATTACTACAATGTTTGCGGCATTAGAACCTAGAATTTAAGAGCTTTCCAATGATATTATAAACCCAATTCCGAAAACCGAGCGAGAAATGATGATCGTTTAAAGTTTGCTTGTGCTGAAATTTTCAATCTTTTAGGAATAACTTTTTATACAAAAATCCTATTAATGCATGATTTTAGGCATTAGAAACTAGACTTCAAGAGCTTTCCAAAAACATATTATATGCCCGATTACGACAATCAAGCGAGAAATGACGACTATTCAAAGTTTGTAGTAATTTCTAACATCCAGTCACGCTCAACCGGACCGCGGTATGGTCTCGTAAACGTGCGACCGAACTACAGTATGATCGCGTAAAACGCGAGACTCCACCGTGGTCTGGTCCTGCATTTTACACAACCATACCGCGGTTTGGTCGTGCGTTTTACGCGACCATACCGCAGTCCGCTCGCGCGATTGGAGTTAAAAATCTCTGCAAACTTTAAATGGTCGTCATTTCTCGCTCGATTGTTGGAATTGAACATATAATATCTCGTTGGAAAGCTCTTGAAGTCTAGTTTCTAGTGAAGTAAACCATGCATTAATAAGATTTTTTTATAAAA
Source organism: Amaranthus tricolor (assembly GCF_026212465.1). Lineage (NCBI taxonomy): Eukaryota > Viridiplantae > Streptophyta > Magnoliopsida > Caryophyllales > Amaranthaceae > Amaranthus > Amaranthus tricolor. The sequence goes on along the minus strand of NC_080049.1, from coordinate 2,832,603 downwards.
AGTTATGCCCAAAAGATTAAACATGTATCAATTTTCCGCACAAACAAATTTTAAACGATCGTCACTTCTTGCTAGGTTATCGGAATTGGGCATATAATATATCATTGAAAAGATCTTGAAGTCTAGGTTCTAATGCCGCAAACATTGTAATTATGTAATTTTTCTATTAAAAGTTATAGCCAAAAGAGTAAACATGTATCAAATTTCAACACAAGCATTTTTTTTTGAAATTAACTATTATTGTCGAAGCTTAGCGAATTATTTTGGTGATTATTTTCGCCTGTGCTTATTTATGTGATATGGTGAATACTATAAAGTTCCAACAACATGGGCAAGCATGGATTTGGAAAACAAGAAAATGATGGAAATAGAAATAATGAAGAATGAAAAAAATAAAAGGTATGGCGGCAGCCATGGCAACGGTGAAGCTGAAATTAGGCTGCGTAGAATTGGGTGGAACTTATTCGGTCCAAGTCCTTACTATAAATCATTTGTATAATATTTTTTATTGCACGCAAATTATTCACTAATTTTTAATTATTGAAAAAATCTTTCTTTGTAATTGTGATTATGTTATTTATGTTTTGTTTTGTTATGGTTGCTACATAAATATGTAGAGTTGTAGACGTTGATATTTGTGATTTGGCCTGAACATTTTAGTCAGATATTAATACTTTGGTGATTGCAATTCAAAAAAATTAAAATTGTAATTTGCTAATAGTCTAAACTTTAAGCCTTTAATTCGCAACTAATTCTTTTATATATATATATATTAATATAATAATTCGAAGAGATGTTACATTAAATAGGCTTACAAAAGTAATTTGTTGGAATGACATCACCAAACCAGGGATTCGTTTATTTACAACTTTGCAAGACGCATCAATGGTTGAAATGTGAATATGTGATTAGTTGCAAATCAATAGTGTTAGATAGAAGCTAAATATTCACAAATCAAATATCAAATATAATACAAAAAACAAGAGAAAAGGATAGCCAATTGCTTTAGTATAAGCTTATAAAACAATTCAGCAAGAAAATCTAATTGAGTCATAAAGGAATGATGCAGGGATTGAAGCATATAAATCAATAAATCATTAATTATAAATCGGCTCGTAAATTGGACCCAAAAAAGTGAATTAGATTTGGTGTGTGTTTTGACTACCTCCACCTCTTTCCCCTCCACTCGAAAGCCGAACCCTGAAACCATCATGGTAGTGTCAGAGCTACCTATGTGAAAGATGATTTTGATTATCTCATAGTCTACTCTTTAGCGTGCACATTGGAGGAGAGTGATGTGTATGCAATGAGGCCTGATAAATTGATGTTTGAATCACTTCATGTGGTGATCAATGTGGAGCAAGTGGGGTGCATTGGGCAAGGTAAGGGAGGGTTTAAACAAGGTAGCAAGCAGAAGCTTAACATGAGTATTGGGTCATGCCTTGAACGAGGTAAGACATGGAGAAGGTTGCCTCGAACGAGAAAAAGGAAAGAAGAAGTCGGTGAATAGTAGCACTAGGTGCTCGTTCGAGCACGTCCGAGCATCCTGGTGAAGGATAATTTTGATTTTTTTATTTTGTCTATTTCTTGGGGGTAGGCTTTGTACTAAATCCTAGGGTTATGTATCTTATTTAGGGCCACATATAAAACCCAAATCAACATAGAAAGGTGTTTAAAAAGGCTAATACATAGAAAGGAGGCTAGGGTTAATGCCAGATGCCAATAGAATTTTCTTCTTCATTGTATTAGTATTGGGGGTGATCTTTATTAACGGTAGAATCTTTATCTTGAGAGCTTGTTCTCAAATGAGAGAGTTACATTTGTTGAGGGGTATCTAAGATACCTCATCAAACTTGTGTGTGTTGTGTTTTGCCTCCATCAATTTTTGCTCTGTTTTTCATTGGTTTTATCATATTGTTCTTCACCACATACAACCCTAAACACTTTCATTTCACATCAAAAAAAACTAATAATAATAGTTTTATGTTTTTTAAACCTTAAAAATAAAAGAGTCACGCAAATGTCAGATCTTTAAAGAATAAATAAAAAGCCAGAGTTTAAGAAGAAATAGTCATACAAAAATGAAACCTTTGAAGGATGAATAAAGAATCAAACATTTAAAATATTGACCACCTAAAGATAAAACCAAATATATTTTCCAATAAACAATTCGGTTGAACCTATTTCATTTTATCACAAGTCTCTCGATTTAATACTCTTTTTGTCCCTTTAAATTTATATATATAATTAAATTTAAATATATGCTGCAAACTCAAAAGAATAAAAAAAAGAGTATACCTACTAAAAAGCTAAAAAAAAAAAACATAACAACCCATTTTGAGGATAACAAAAAAAATAAGAAAACAAACAAAAAAAACATAAATTCCCAAAACATTCCAAAAATATTGAGAATAAAGTTAAATTTAACATTATACTTGCCAAAATTGAACAATGAAATTAACTGAATAGAGTATTAGACCAATGCACCAACCAATAATATACTTCGTGCTTTTTTTAGTTTCACCAAAATTCTATTTTACACTATTTATCATTTGATAATATTTTACATATTGTGGCTATTAAACGAAAAAAAAACCATAATCATATAGAATCTTATTTTATTTGTCTCATCGGATGTTTTCATAATATTGAATTTTTATAGTTTTTAGTTGAGTATAATGCAGATATAAGCAGCTCAACAAACACATTAGATTGCGTAAAAAACTATTTGGATGCAAGTAAAAAAATATATAGATATGTTCTTTTCATGGCAAGTCGAATAAGAGTGAAATTAGAAAAAAGAAATTCTTTAACTATTAGACCAATTCATAATTTCCCGACCAATCAACTATCACTAAGACAATTTGTTACACTTCAAAAAAACCCAAAAAAAATAAATTAATTAAAAAAGAAATATGAGACTAAGCCCAAACTCTTTTTCTTGGAAGAAGATCAGAGATTTTAATTTTATCAATCTTAGCAGCAACAATAAAATCATTAAGACTTAACCCACCAATAATCTCAGTCCATAAGACAGCAGTAACATGATTACCATCTTGATTCAAAACAGGAGAATGCCCAGCTTTTTCAGCAACATCATTAATCCTCTTAATTAATTCTTTTCCATTATCAACATCTTTTAATTTCCAAAAACACTGTAATTTCATCACAACATTTCCATTTTTAGTATCTTCTTCTTCAACTAATCTCCATCCTACAACCTTAAATAGAAGCTGTTTAGCATCATGTTTAGATAATGGAGAATCATTAGCTGAAATGGGTACACAATTTTGTTGAGAAAGAGCTAAAGCTTGAGCATGAGGGATGAGGATTTTGTGTTCAGTGCTCATATTTCCGACGACTTTTTCGCCGAAATTGGATTCGAGTTCGGCGGGGAATGGGTCCCGTGCCCCGAAGTCGCCTAGAACGTCGGGGCCGACGGCTGTGATTCGCGGTAGAAGTCGATTTCGGGTGGGGAGGAAGGGAAGGTAGGTGGGAAGGAGAGGAGAAGAAGATGGTTTGAAGGAGGAAGATGAAGAGGAGTAGATCAGGGTACAGAGTGTGGATAAAGTAGCCATTGTTGGAGAATGAGAGTGTAAGAAAGATGTGGGGTTGGTGAATGGATAGAAAAGATTAGTATGCTCTTTTAAGTTTTGATGGCTATGAACTATGAAAAATTTAGGGAAATTATTAATGATATTCTTGTGTTTTTGGTACTTTATTAATAGTATTTTTAAATTTTTTTTTATTATTAGTGGTATCTTCGTATTATTAAGCGTTTTACAATTGTAATCTTTTTTAACTTTTTCTGTCTAAAATCGTTGAAAATCGTTAATTTTCTTTTATGTTTTGAATTGAAAAATAAAAGAAAAAGAAAAAAACTTAGGATGATAAATGAAAAAATGAATTAAAATTGAAACTAAACATGTTAGGTCAAATTGTTGGATCATAGAATCATATATGATCCTACCTCTCATATTTTTCTTCCAATAAGAATCATAAGATTTAATCAACGTTAGAACCGCTCGTTTGTTTTTAGATCATAAAATCATAATTTTAAAAACTATAGCTACAACCCAACAATTTACAATTCATATTGATATTAAAATGGAATAATATTGATGAGATGATAAATAAATAAATAAAAAAAAAACAATTTTGAAAATATAACATGAATAAAACATTTTATATAGAAAGTATAGCAAAATAAGTGCAAAAGATAAGTAACACTCATACTTTTTATTGGTCAAATTTAATTTAACAATTTTTTAAAACCAATAAGAATCGAGAGATAGAGGTACAAAGGAAAAGGAAAAGAAAAGGTTTGATTTCACCACAAATTTTGATGACCAAATTATTGATTATATAAGGCCCACATATCATGTCCATTGTCGGCACGTACCATTTTGTGGCCTTGATTGCATTCTAGAAAATAGGAATGGACCTTTAAGGGTATGGGTCGGGTCCGGACCCTATTTAGATTCGAACCCTAATTTTAGGATAGGGTCCAAACCCGGATTTTGATATTAAGGGTGTAAAAATTAAAACCCAAACCCAGACCCTAAGAGTCAGGACCGGAACCCTTAGAGTTTAGAACCATACCTTAAAAAGTTTATTTTCTTGAGTGAGATTAAAGGGTCTAAAAAATAGACCCTAATTTAAACCCTTATTAGATTTTTAGGGTCTAGGTTCCTAAAATGCATAAAGAATTATTTAAAACCTTCTAAATCAATAATGATTTCAAAACCAAACTTAAAAACAAATTTGAATAACATATTTTTACTTTAATGGCAGAAATTACTCTAACACTACAAACAACATTAAACACTTAAATTCAAGTTAAGAAAACACTAAAATCCAAAATATACAATTAATCTTTGTCCAAATACAAATTTAACTCCCATATCATCCATTTTCTAAATGTTGCACTCCTTCCTCTAATCATGTGGGTCATCATCAAGATCCTACAAACATTTATAAGAAAGCGAATGTGAATGTAAATGAAAAACTTAAATTAAAATTATATATATATATATATATATATATATATATATATATATATATATATATATATATATATATATATATATATATATATATATATATATATATATAAAGTTTATGTTAAAAGTAAAATACCAAATTTATAATATCAACTACTTCAACATCAAAATCTTCATTTATAGTTGAACAACCGTAAACGTTTTCTGATGTACCTTTAAATGAAAACCACAAAAAAAAAATTATCAAGGCTCTAAAATGATTCAATAACATGAAATAAAATAAATGCTATACAACTACACTAGCAATTATAGAGAAAAAAAATGAGGAAAAAAAAAAGTAAAAAGTGTATTACTTTTAAGGTCTTCGGTCATCCAATTTTGCAAACAGATAAGTGCTTCTACAGTATGGGAATGGAGTCTACATCTGTGTGGACTAACTACTCTTCCTCCCGTACTAAAAGCACTTTCCAAAGCCACAGTCGAGATGGGTATAGCAATAATGTCCTTGGCAATCTTTCTCCAAATTGGATACTTATCATTCTTACTCCACCATTTAAGAACATTAAACTCTTCATCTTCCGGTAGTGGTTCACTGGCTAAATAATGATCCCCTTCAAAGATTGGATCCACTTTCTTTGTGCTAGTCTTAGCAATTTTATTTTGCGCCCATAAATTCCATCCACTATTAGAAGATTGCACAGGTACCCTATCTTGGAAATTTGACTAAGTAATTCATAATCCTCATTCTTATTCTCTTGATACTCATTAACTAGCATATCAAGAAGCTTTCTAATTCTTTCAATTTGCACCTCAGCTTCACCATCATAAAACAAGTCAAAATAAAACTTAATACAATCCATTTTGTTTCTTGGATCTAAAATAGATACAACAGCTAACAATCCATTAATGTCTTCCCAATACTTGTCAAATTTTTCTTGCATTTTTTGAGTCATACACTTAATAACTTCCACATCAAATTCTAACCATTGCTTCAAAACAACTTTAATTTCACAAATACGTTGAAAAAACAAATTAATGGTAGTGTATTTCCTTCCGGAAAATACAAGAGTTGTATCATAAAAAATCCCCAAATTCTCACACACAAGAACAGCTAAAGTCCAATCTTCTTCATTAGGAACCTCAAATTTCATTCTCTTATTCAAACGTTTTAACCTCAAGAACACATCCTTAAAAGGCAAAACTGCTTGAAGCATTAAAAATGTAGAGGTCCACCTAGTCTTACAATCAAGAATAAGCCTCTTACTAGCGACATGCCTCCTCAAATTTTTCAATTCTTTTTGGTGTTAACATCCAAAATGAAACAGAGTCTCGAACTTTCTCAATCGCAGAACTAATCACATCTAACCCATCTTGCACAGTATGGTTTAAAATATGAGCACTACATCTATTATGCATAAACTTTCCGCCCAATAGAAGTGAACTTTTCTCAAACTTATCCATAAGATTTCCATCATAGCATCATTAGTACTACAATTATCAACAACCACAGAAGAAATTTTATTCTCTAAAAAAAATTGAGACAAATATCCATTAAAACTTTAGCTAAAACTTCTTTTGAATGTGGACATGGAGCATAACAAAACCTATATATAATATATAAGCAAACAATATTTCAAAATTTCATAAAATAACATACAACATTTCAAATTATAGTAAATAAATTATCAACATTTTAGACTTATTACCTCAAAGTACAATTTCTAAGGATCCATTATTGGTCGATAAAATGAGAAGTAACAACCATATAGCCTTTCTTTTGATTGGAGGCTGTCCACATATCGGTAGTAATTACCACCTTACTCTCATTATGCTCCAATAATGCCTTGAGTGCTTTTTTTTATCTTCATCATACATTTTCATGATATCACGCTTCAATGTTGCTCGAGATATCATCTTGAAAGAAGAATTGAGACCAAAAACAAATCTTTTAAATCCAATGTCGTCCACTATTGACAACGGATACTCATGCATAATGACCATATGAGCTAAGTCATTTCTCGATACATCTTGATTGAATACATCTTTCTTCATACAACCTAACTCCGACAAATTTGATCCATCATCATTTGTTTTAATCTTCAATTGTGTTTGGCTAGTAGGAGTAAGTCGTAAGTGTCTCCCGAGATATGCTTTCGCAGCATGCTAGTGAAGGTGTGAAGTGCCCCTATTACCACCTGATGTAAGTTCGACTTGACAATGCTTGCATTTTGCCTTTTTCAAATTGTCATCCACCATGATCTTGTCAAATAGTTGCCATACAGATGAAGTATTTTTCCTATTAGATGTTCCATTTGTATTTGTATACTTCAAGAATTGAAAATTTTGAGGAGGCATGTCGCTTTTTGAATTTAAGTACTAGTAAGAGGTTTATTCTTGATTGTAAGACTACGTGGACCTCTACATTTTTAATGCTTCAAGCAGTTTTGTCTTTTAAAGATGTGTTCTTGAGGTTAAAACGTTTGAATAAGAGAATGAAATTTGAGGTTCCTAGTGAAGAAGATTGGACTTTAGCTGCTCTTGTGTGTGAGAATTTGGGAATTTTTAATGATACAACTCTTGCATTTTCCGGAAGAAAATACACTACCATTAATTTTTTTTTTTCGACGTATTTGAAATTAAAGTTGTTTTGAGACAATGGTTAGAATTTGAAGTGGAAGTTATTAAGTGTATGGCTCAAAAAATGCAAGAAAAATTTGACAAGTATTGGGAAGACATTAATGGATTGTTAGCTGTTGCATCTATTTTAGATCCAAGAAACAAAATGGATTGTATTAAGTTTTATTTTGACTTGTTTTATGATGGTGAAGCTAAGGTGCAAATTGAAAGAATTAGAAAGCTTTTTGATATGCTAGTTAATGAGTATCAAGAGAATAAGTAGAGGTGTTCGTTCGGGTGATCGGGTCAGTTTCGGATGGATGTCATTCAGTTCGATTGTATTTCAAATCGATTATTTTTCAGCTGTGTGTTACAACAGGACACACTCGGGTCGAGTTGGTTAGTCACGGTTCGGTTGGAGATCGGCTATTAAGCTATCGGGTTAGCATCGATTCGGTGTCGGTTGAAGTTCGTGTCGAGTGTCAATCGGTGTCGGGTTGTCATCGGTTACTAATTGATTCGGTTTTGTCGGGTACAGATCGGGTTCGGATTTTTTTTAAAACAGAATTCAGCTACGTGTTACTAATTACTATCGATTGATTAAATTAAGCTGTTAGTCATTTTTTAAATGATGACAAGATTTTCTTTACTTATAGCAAAATAGTTAAAATGCAAATCAATTAGTAATCATTATTACTTTGTTACTTTTACTTGTTTGACTGGAAATTAAAATTATAAAGTTCTATCAATTTTCATCTAATTCAATTCAAAGTAGTTGAATAAACATTGAGCATTGATTATTAACTCTAAAAATATGAAAACATATATTTAGAAAATTTCCAAGATAGGGTACCTGTGCAATCTTCTAATAGTGGATGGGATTTATGGGCGCAAAATAAAATTGCTAAGACTAGCACAAAGAAAGTGGACCCAATCTTTAAAGTGGATCATTATTTAGCCGGGGAACCACTACTGGAAGATGAAGAGTTTAATTTTCTTAAATGGTGGAGTAAGAATAATAAGTATCCAATTTGGTGAAAGATTGCCAAGGACATTATTTCTATACCCATCTCGACTGTAGCTTCGGAAAGTGTTTTTAGTACGGGAGGAAGAGTAGTTAGTCCACACAGATGTAGACTCCATTCCCATACTGTGGAAGCACTTATGTGTTTGCAAAATTGGATGACCGAAGACCTTAAAGGTAATACACTTTTTACTTTTTTTTTCCTCATTTTTTTTCTCAATAATTGCTAGTGTAGTTGTATAACATTTATTTTATTTCATGTTATTGAATCATTTTAGAGCATTGATATTTTTTTTTGGTGGTTTTCATTTAAAGGTACATCAGAAAACATTTACGGTTGTTCAACTATAAATGAAGATTTTGATGTTGAAGGCGATGGTGAAGTAGTTGATATTATAAATTTGGTATTTTATTTTTAACATAAACTTTATAATATATATATATATATATATATATATATATATATATATATATATATATTTAATTTAAGTTTTTTATTTACATTCGCTTTCTTATATATGTTTGCAGGATCTTGACGACGACCTACATGATTAGAGGAAGGAGTACAGCATTTAAAAAATGGATGATATGGGAGTTAAATTTGTATTTGGACAAAGATTAATTGTGTATTTTGAATTTTAGTGTTTTCATAACTTGAATTTAAGTGCTTTAATGTTCTTTGCAGTGTTAAGAGTAATTTCTGCCATTGAAGTAAAAATATGTTACTCAAATTTGTTTTTAAATTTGATTTTGAAATCATTATTAATTTAGAAGGTTTTTAAGTAATTCTCTATGTATTTTAGGAACCTAGACCTTAAGAGTCTAATAAGAGTTCAAATTAAGGTCTAATTTTTAGACCTTTAATCTCGTTAAGAAAACAAACTTTTTTGGGTATGGTTGTAGACCCTAAGGGTCCCGGTCCAAACCCTTAGGGTCTGAGTCAGGGTCTAAATTTTTTGACACTTAATATCAAGGTCCGGGTTTGGACCCTACCCTAAAATCAGAGTCCGGATCCCAACCCATACCCTGACGCAGACTGGTAACTGACATCAAGTATCAAGATTTTGCTTCAACAAACCGAGCTTAGATGAGCAGAAAGTTATGATTAGGCAAATCAAGTTACAATAGAGTAGTTTTAAACATGGTCTTTAATCTGAAAACAACCTAAAATTCCTTCGTATTGAGGAACATCAAGATCTAGATCATACTACCTCCAGTCTGATGAAGCATAGCATCTATTTCATCTCCGTCCTCCATTTCCAACTGTTGCAAAACAAATCAATCACAAGATGCGAGATGTGGAAGCAGAGAAAAAAATGTTTATTATGTATTATTCACCAAGCAATAAATGAATGTTCTTACGGCCTATTTGGTAAGTGATAATAAACGATAGTAATGGGAATGAAAACTAGGGTAAATCTCTTGGCTACCTTAATTGTCATACTTATCCAACTTCAATCATCTCATTTTCTCATAAAATTCAACAATGCATTACCATTAGAAGAGGAGTATTAGGTGGTAATGGAAATTTATACACGAAAAACTGTTTTATGATTAAAGTTTCGTCACCCTAGTAATGAGATAACTTTTGATGAAATTTTACCGTATAAATCATTCTCATTACCACCATTTAATACCACTAACCAAACGGGCCGTTAGGGATCATAGAAGAAGAGAGAAAAGAGATACACCTCATCAGGGGTCTGCTCGGCTCGAAGTCTACGCCCATCAAATAAGAAAGCAATAGAGTTGAATTCCACGGATTGTCGGTCACAATAAGCATTCATAAGTTTCTTCAATTGAGTAGACCTCTTAATACGGAAGAACACCTCATTGCCATCCTACAACATACTCAACACAAATAGGATGAAAAAATGAAGCGTTTCTTGATTGGTATAGTGAAATGAAGATAAAAACATAAAAATGCAAATTGTATTATGCTATGTTACTAAAAGTGAGCTCAAACAGATAAATCGTCGGTGCAGCAAAAGTGAAAAAGAGCAACTGAAAAAGAACAGCTTTCAAATACATCTCTATTCAAATGATACAACACCCATCCCTACAGAAGTTTCAAACAAAGAATCTATAAAACTTTTAACGGCCAACTAACAACTTCATACTACGATAATTCTTGTGTTTTTTACAAGATTTTACAAGATAATAAGGCCAAATTTTACGCATAATTAGCACACTATAGTCCTCAATCCTCAGCTCTGTTCCTACCCTAAACCTTACTATCACAACTTTATAGCAAGCATTTAAACGAAAAATACACTTTATTTTTATCCATCTTCCAAGTCAAATCACTTTAAAGATGGATCTTCCTTCATATACACAACCTTCAACACATAAACATGAACATAGGTACTACACCAAAATCCTCAATCGTATTCTCTAAGAACTCAACTTTGTTATTGAACATTTTTAAAAAACTGCTTACACATGAAAATGGACATAAAACATGATACCATATCCTTCCTTGGCAATCAACATTTCTCTTTGAACAACTTAGCTATTTTCAAAAAAGGTTAAACACGGACAAAAAATATGACACCATACTCCTCATCTGCGCTCTTCATATTATAACAAGAACACAAAATGAAAGGCCTTGACTCCAAATAAACATAGCCATGCTAACAAAACAGCCCAAAGAACTTCATATTAGCATTACTAAACAAATTCAATTCAATTACAATGCAGCCTTGACAAACAAAATTTCACAGTCAAATTACCAATCACATCCTGTAAGTCTCAACAAAACTAAACATCCCACTTCACATAAAAGAATACAAACAAACTCAACAACTCGAGTTACCAATTCACAACCTGTAAGCTTCAAACATTCTTTTTCCATCTTAACCAAAAAATAAAATTCATACATGATTACACCATTCTAGTAAATACAGAATTAAAATTAAGATGTTATCTTACTAAGAATGAAAAATGTTTGGGAAATTCATTGTGATAACCCTGAATTTTCGGCTTTTTCACATAGTGCACAAACTTTTTTTTTAATCCACACCTTTCAAAAAGAGAAGTTTTTTCAGTTTGTTTTGTTAACCTTAGCTATTTTACCCTAACATAATTTATTTTTTCAAAAAAAAAAAAATAGTGATCACACTTGTTGGACCTCTTGAGTTTTGATGATGTATTTTTAGAGATTATGTGCAGGTCGATATCCGATCTTGTTTATGATCGTTGATAGTACCTATGACTTGGTCTATGGAAATATACATATCAAAAGGATCCAAAAGATGTTAGGAGAGTATATCGCTTGGGATGTAAAATGGAGACAAGAGGTCTACTGTTCCCAAGTTTGATGTTCTAACAAAACTGGAGATTGGAGACAGCACACTATTCCTTGGTCGAAGTCAACTGAAAATACGTCTACTAAATTTCTGTTTTTAATTATATTCTTATTTTTAGTTGATGTATTAAATAAAGTTAATTTGTTGTGATAATAATTTATTAAAGTTAATTGGCAAAGCTTTTTCTAAAATATCTAACGTTTTTAATTACCTTTATTTTAGGATTTATATTTAGTAAATAAATTGAATTTACTAAATTTAGGAACAGCAGCCGTTTTTCTGTGGAAGTTTAGAATAACCATTTCCTAAAATTAGTAAATAGGTAACTATCCCTATTATTAGTAATTAGCAACCGTCCTTATTATTAGTAAGCTCAACCGTATCTATTTTTAGCTTAAAGTTCCAGCAGTTATAATTTGAAAAAGGAACTGCAGCTAAATTTAGTACAAGGGAACTGCTGCTTAAGGGAACAGAAGCTATTATTAGTAAATGAGAACAGCGGTTATTGTTAGAATAACCGTACACTTGAATTGGTCAAGTCTAATGCCTCTTTTCAGAGAATAACCGTAGGTTGACTTGGATTTTAAGATCCACATTTTTTCTCCTTATTATTTGGGATAAGGGAATAATGGTTGGAATATTCCATTTTATTAGGAAGTTTATTTCTATAAATAGCAATCCAATTTCGGTTGTTCCTAAGTAGCCATCGTATGAGCTTAGTTATTTCATGCGATTATTTTTGGAATTTTACAAGAAAAATTTGTTTTAAAAACGCCAATTAATTTTATAATATTTTCTTGTGCAACTCATTGATTTTATTTTAGAGAATTTGAGTCCTTTTTGTAAGGGATTTTTGAGTGATATTGTAATTAGACTTGGGTGAGTCTAAGGGGGAAATAGATAGCTTTGAGTGAAGCTAGTGAGGAGTTTAGCTTTTAGTGAAGCTAAGTTTGTTGCTTTGAGTGAAGCGATTTGAGAGAGAAGTCGGCCTAGTGATTCGCTTCGAGTGAAGTAAGGTGTTTAATGTAATTGTAACGAGTTGCCTTAAACATAGCGGAGAAATTAGAAATCCCGTGGGGTCATGGTTTTTCCTTCTAATTAGGCCTAGAAGGTTTCCACGTAAAAATCGTGTTGTCTCTTTCATTATTTCGCTCTAAGTTTAAGCTTTATTTATTTTATTTAATTCCGCAAAAACAGGACAAAAACGCTTAAACTCGTAACAACAACAATTCACCCCCTCTTGTTGCTGTTCCCGTCTCTGACTAAGTCTACAACCCTAATTGACCACGTATTTCAAAATTCAAGCGATATAAATGCTTAATTTAACAAAAAAAACATTTGTAGAAAAACCAAAAACTCAAGGTCACCACGTGGAATTTTCCAACACGTTTTTTTAGGTTTTTTTCTATAAGGGGAAATTGTTGAAACTAGCTAGAAAAACCTCACTTTTGTGAAAAGTGCCTAAAACAAATTCTTTTGTAAAAAATTACGTAGAAAATTTTTTTTTATTGGTCAAAGAATACCTATTAACTGAGCCGTTCATTTTTTCCGTTTTTCTGCCATGTGCAGGTCACATGACTGATTGTAAGTCACACATTCAGCTTCTTCATTCAATACATATGAACCTTAGTTTCGAAAATTACACTCTTTCATTATCTTCTCGTTCTCCATTAAAATAGAGTGTTGAAGCTTTTAAATTCCTCAATCATTCAAAAGGGTTTTGGGAAAGACACGTGATTATGTATTCTAACTTTTGATTTTATTTTGTTTGTTAAATTTGAAATACTAACGGAGAAATGGATGGTTAGTAGGTATTCTTTGAAATAAAATTTAATTTTTTCCATAGTTTTTGACAAAAAAATTTGTTCCAGATAGTTTTCCAAGAAAAAAAATTTTTCAGGTAGTTTCAAACAATATTCCCTTTCTATAATGTGAGAAAATACAAATAAAAACAATTGCCGATAAAAAATTCAGCAATTAAGACCCTAAATTTTTTAACTCATACTTTCAGTTTACCAGATTTAAATACCAAAGAAGAATATAATAATTAAAAAAATTACAACGTTACATAGAACAAAAAATCGGTATAATTGTAGGAAAATACGAATAACAACAAATTAAACCCTAGTTCAATCGTACTTTCAATTTACCAGATTCAAACATCAAACGAACAAAAAAAAACAATCAAAAACCTAAAATTAACAATATAGCAGTTTAAATCAGCAGCAAAAAAAATCCGATAAATTCGCGAAAACAAAACCCTAATTATGGAGAAAAAAACTAAATACCTGACCCTTGACCTTGAGATTGATGTGGGATTGATCACCAGGCTTCTTCTCGTCATCTTGAGTTGCAGACATCTCTGAGACTGGTTCTCTCTCTATACTTTATCTCACTAGAAATTATACTTCCAATGGAGCTTTCTTCTCACGCAAAGTTTTTATCTCTAGCTACAAACAATTTTCTGATTTAAAGGGTTTTCTGATTTTCTTCTTTATTATTTCTTTTAAACACCTTTTTCGACTTTTCAACTTCTTTTGGGTATTCCCCGTCGACTCTCCTTTAAAGCCCAATAGAATTTCATGCCTTAATGGACTATCTTTCCAAGGCTCAACAATATTGTGGATAGAACTTTTAATTAAAAATTTGAAAAAAATAAATAAAATTTGTACAATATTCCTAAAACAAGCTTTAGCAAATTTAATTCACAAAATAAGTGTTTTCATGCCAAAGCTAAAGTCGAGTATTTATTTGCTGTTACTAACAACGAATAAAATAATTGGTCAAAAAAGTCAAAATTCTTTCTTTGTTGTTACTAATAGTAAATAAAAGGAAAACAATGTTATAACATTTGAATGACAAAAAAAATAAAAGCAATGGTTGTTCGCTTTTTTTTCTCACTTTAAATGTTATGACATTGTCTTTCTTTTGTTCGTTGTTAGTAACAAGCATGACAAATAAAGTCTAACCTTAGGCTCTGACACAAAGACGCTTATTTTGAAAATTAAAATATTTCGAAACTTATTTTGGGAAACTTTTTTAAAAAAAAATTTTATTATATACAAAATTTCTTTTAAGTTAGTAGCAAATCTGGTGATAGACGTTTCAACAAGTCCAACCCATTGTAACATTAAAAAAAAAACAAAATAAACTTCTTACTCTTAAAAAAACTATTTCTCCACTTATTGTAAAACAACCTCCTCTAATATCTCTAAATTCAAAAACAAAAAAGGAAAGAAAGAATTAATTTTTGAATTTGAAAAATTTTTAATCTCAAATTAGATTCAAACACAATAAAAATAAATATACATGTATAATAAATTGATGATTGAAGTTGATGATAAAAAAATATCAATGCTGAAGAAGATAATAATGTAGTTAGCTTAATGACGTACTTTATATAACAAAAAATTCTACTTGACATACCATAACCCCTACAACATACTATAAACCCCTACAATATATACCATAAAGCTCCTACTACACATATTCTAGACACCTTTTCAATATCCTAAAAACCGATTTTAAATATCCTACTTCATAATCTATAAACACTTACTTTTCATACTATAAAGGCCTACTTGACTATTAAACACTCCAACTTTATATATTAAAAAATCCCACTTCACATATTATAAACATCTACTTTTCATATCATAAGCGCTTACTTATGATATTAAAAAATCCAACTTCATATATCAAAAATTCCTACTTCATATATCAAAAATTCCTGCTTTACATATCATAATCAGCTACGTCGTATAGCAAAAATATCTACTTTACATATTAAAAACCCCTACTTAACATATTACACACACCTATTACACATACTGAAAAAACCCATGCTTTATATATCATAAACACAGTATGTATGATTATCAGTGGAAGTTGGTATTTTAATGAGTCATGATAGTTGTTTTTGAAAGTAGTAGTTATTATAATGATTCGTAGTATGTAGGTAGTTATTATTACATGTACAAGTAGGTATTATAATGGTTTATAGTAGATGTTTTATCAATAAAAGTGGTATTTAATGATTCATATGATAAAATACAATGAAACCTTGTATCTTTAAACACCTATTTATTTATCTTAAAGTACCTACTTTGTTACCTTTAAAATATCTGTTTTTAGATCTTAAAACTCATACTTTATATTATAAAACTAAGTAGTTAAATGTCTACTTATTATCTTGCAAAATAAAGAAATAGAAAACTCCTACTATAAAGATAAAACACTCACTGCTTTAAATATCAAAACCATCTATTTTACATCCTAAAAACTTTGACTTCACATATCACAAACACCTGCTACACATACTAAAATCTCTACTTTATACATCATAAATATCTACATCGCATACTAAAACTCCTACTTTACATTAGATATACACCTACTTAGCTAGTTCAAATGCCTGCGATACAACCACAAATAGAGGAAGTTATAGTTAAAGTAAACGTACGCCAAAAACATTTAAACTTAAATTTATTCTCAGTCTTAACTCTACTCAACCAAATCTCAATCATAAAAGAATCATAATTTAAAATTTGTTTGTGATTTTAAAGGTGAAATTCAATTGGAGAAAGTGAAAGATAGTCATAAATGGCTTGAAGGAGAAGAACGAGAAAAGCTATAGAGGAAGAAGAAAGAGAGTAGCCATGAAAATATAAATTGTCATGATTTGAAGAGCACTTTATTTGTAATTTTTTTAATATTTAAGAGTACTTTTTAAATATCAGGTCAGCCTAATTAAAGACATCTTTAAAAAATACCGTCTTTTTCAAGAATTTGTTTTAAGCTAATTAAGCTTAAACTTACAATATAATAAAAGAACTGAAAATTTCCAAATGTTGATTTTATAGAGTTTTGTCAAATGAACATTTTTACAAGTTAAAATGTAATTGTATGGCATTAAAAAGATTTTATTACATCATACGGTATAACAAAAGAATTGAAAAAAAAAAATCTAAATGACGACTTTATAGAACTTTGTTGAATGGAGCATATTAATAGGTTAAAATGTAATTGAGTGACATTCAAAAGGATTTTATTAAATTTATTATGATTTCAAGTATTAAAAGGTAAGATTTCAAAAAGATTATATTACATTAAATACACTAATTAAATTTTTTTTACAAAGTGTATGATTTGGTGGCAACTAATTTATAAGTAATGATTTGGTTGTAAAATAGTCATTCCCTCTTCCTTTTGCTTATTTGTCTAATGATAAAATTGGGTCTTGTATAGATTCTTCCCTATAAGATTGATGTCAACGTTATGCTTCAATATCCAAATGTTTTTGATGCTTCAATAACCTTAATGTAAACGATATCCTCATCATCTACTCCTTCCACCACCCATTCTAATTCATCTTCATTCAACATGTACTTCATCTCTTCCCTTCTAGATTTGTTTATGTAATAATTTTGTACTTCACCACTTCATCCCTTTTGGATTTGTCTATGTGAAAAGTTTCCCCTAACAACATTTCCTCTACCCCCTCCCAATAACTAATATCATCCTTGCCAAATAATGGTTTCTTCCATTTATTAATATCCTTGCTAAGACCCTTTACTTTCTCTCTCGATCCGTCCATATTCATGTAAAAATACTAGCGTTATCCAATAAAAGAGAAATTTAAAACCCCTACACGAGAATGTATTGCTTTGTAAAGACTAACTTTGGACCTCCTTAAATGTGTGGCAAAGATGATATATAACCCTATTTTAGATTTATGTCTTAAGAGATCCCTCTAACTAATTTGACCATACAACAAGTATAGATAAACTTCAAGATGATTCTGAACGCTTTTAATAGTATTTAAGGACAATGGTCATTAGGAGTAAGGCGACTCTCAACTCATTTGTAGCCATCTCCATCAAAATTATCATAATGATGTCATATTGGTGCTTGGTTACTAAGAGACTCCCATATCAAATTTCGTGGCCAATGAACATTGTTTTTAATTAACTTTAAAAATCAAATCTGAATTTCTTAGTAAAATAATAATCAACAACCAATAATTAAAAAACTTATAATTAACGGGCAAACGTTTGACTTGTATAAATGACTTAACAAATGTAAGTGTTGCCAAATGATTAAACCATTCAACCAAAACAACCAACAATCAATAATCAACTACTCAACGTTATTTGCCAAAATTCAAAGTGACAATTTTACCCTCGACCTTGGTGGGCTAAGCCAAATAGCCAATACCAGAATTGCCCATTCAACAAACCAAACATCTTCCTCGACGAAAAAAATACCTTTGTTTCAGCTTCCATCCATCCATCCTTGATCTTTACCATTTCTCTAAGTCTTTGTCAAATTTATTGAACAATCTTGCGAAAATGGCTATGAATCAACGAATAAGAGCAAGCGTACCTCTTTTTCAGAAAGTTTTAGCAGCTGATTCTCTATCCTGTGGAAGATCTACTCTCCAAAAGAGTAACCCTAATTTCATCATCGCTGAGGTACCATTTTCTGCGATACTTCTTTTTTTTTTGAAATCGCTCATTTTTTCTGTTTCGTTAGCTGTATATTATGCAGCATTGATTTATGTTGTACTTTTAATACTTATATCTTAAATTTATATTTCAATTTTTTTCGTTGATTTGTTTATTCTTAGAGGATATCTATTACTTTATGCGTTATAGGCTACTCATTTTCTGAAATTTAATTTTATAATGTAGAGAAACTATGCAGCTGTTTAAGTTTTGCTACATTAAGTTATGATAGATTATTGAATACTTCTTTTCAAATTTAAATTTTGATTTCTATTGCATTAATTAGTTTATTAATCGCGAAAATCTATTTAATTTATGTATGATTGGTTACTCATTTTCGAAATTTTATTGATTTAATTTTGTAGAGAAACTATGCTACTGCTCCTGCTAAGACGGACAAAATAAAGGTAAAATCATTTTGTTTTAATTACGTTTGAATGTTTATTTGTGTGCTTTAGTTGCTCCACTAGCCTGATTGTTTTTACTGGTATACTCCTATGTTCCGTTTTTTCACAGGAATTTCTGATTAGCATTGGTGATTAATGAATCTATGTATTAGAAGTTTCATATGTAGGTGGTAATTTGGATTTATGTGGGCTGTGATTTTAGGCTTGTGGTTGTGCCTTTTTGATGTTATTGACGATCGATAGTATGAAATATTTTAAGATCAATTTAACTGTTTGATGTTTATATGGTGATTTGCGCGCGTTACTTATTAACCATCAATTGACTAGAGTTCTAACTCATTAGAAAGCTTTAGCGGTTACGCATCATATAAATACTATATGTCGTCTGTAATCTGTAGGAACTTAGGCGTGTTAAGCGGAATTTCAAGAAACATATTTATACATCTAAAACAGGATCTCGTGTGTGTGTATATATATATATATATATATATATATATAAAGTATGTATAAGAATCATACTCTCGATGTGTGAATTCCACGTAGTACGACAGGATATATAATATCACCAAATGAGATTAGAACGTCAAGTGTCTTTCCTCTTGTATTGGTCCACAAGCACTAATTGGATCACCACATATGCTAGTACGGAATAAGAAATACTAACAATCTTATTACTTTTAAGGTGGAGAAAGATCGAGAGGAATAGCACACAAGCTTATGAAAATAATGAGTAAAATGCATCTATTTATATACAAATGCGACACCTCTTCACATACCCATTTGATGGTTACATATAGCATTTATATGTAATAATGTAAATGAATTGATTTTGTGTTTTAATTCCCAGTTAAAACATATCATCAATTCATGCTAATAATTCCTATACTAAATAGCCCAAAGAGCATTTTATGCAATTGGTACTGTTTTATCCAATTGGTATCTTATATGTGTGATTTTATAGGACCCGATTATAATAGCAGTATACTAATCTAATTAATATACAGATCAAAGTTGGTTTCTAGCAAAACACTATGACCACCTAATATAATCGAATGTATTAATCTCCATATTATATCCTATTTATATTTTAGTAGTTACTCTTGATATTAGGACCCTTATTTCCTATATAATCATGTCCCTTAGGCCTTTTCTAGACTGACAGATTGTGAAAGGGGATGAAATGAAGAGTTAAAAATTTGGACATTTATTCCCCTATTGCACCTGTTGGTAAGTTCCTCCCCTAACAAAAAGAATTTCCTGTGCAGAAGTGGTGGCGCTGCTAAAAGTGATATGTAACGGAGGAGTGGGGAGGGAGAAGATGGCTTATGATTATTACTTCTTGAATAAAGTCAAAAATCACCCCTTTGATGAGAAAAAAATTATTGACCTCCCCTAATAAGTACTCTTGGAATTATTTCCCCTGTAAATTTTACCCTCTTGCATGTTAGAAATTAAGGCTTGGAAAGGTCTCAAAAGAAGTGATAGAGGAATGAGGAATTATTGGCAGTTGAATTATGAGATCTTAGATTGGTTTCTTCAACTTCATGACTTCATGTTTATTTGGTGTAATTGCTCGAGTTTTTATATTATTGCGTAGAAGTACTGTTGGAGCCATCACTTTTTAATTTCTCAAATTGACCATTTAGCCATTAAGGTTAGTTTAATCTTTAAAAGTCCGCATCGTCTCCTGGTTATCTTTTCTCTTTTGGGCTTACAGTTTATTGTTCCAGGTTCATTTCTTGTGTATGCATGACACTTGATAAGATTTAATGTTATCTTTTGACCAAGCAATATCATTGGCTTTGGTTTAATTTGATACGTTGACATCTTAGCTTGAGGTTCTGATTTCTTGCTAGTTGCAAAAAATTGTTGTTTAAAAAGCTATGGTTTTTTTTGTTTTAAGTATTTATTTTCTGGCCTGTAAAGTAACCTATAATACTGTTATAAAAGCATTGTGTGATAGCTGTTTCCAATGGATTAATCTAGACATCAACGGTTAAGAGAATTGGAACCGCAAGTAGTTTAAGGAGCCTTCCCTATGTAGTTGATTTTTTTTTTGCAAGTCCATTTTTCTGGCTCAAAAATAAATAATCCAGGACAGGTGGAAATAAAATGTGTTGGATCTTTGTATTGAAATGGCAACATGTAAAACATGAAAATGTATTTTCTCAATCAAATGCATTTTGCGTGTATTGTGTCAATTTTCTCGATATGGGGGAACTTGCTAGGTGCAATCCTTTCTTGCATAAGCTTACAAAGCTGTAGTTTTGTGATCCAAAGCGCTACACATCTTAATCAAATGCCAAACTGGCAACAAGCCGAAAAATAGCCAATTGATGGTAAAGCCGCCTTGTGAATCTTTTCTGAAGTGCTGACACATTAAGCCCATTTAGTGCCTCTTTGATTATTTCAACCTTTGAATTTTTAAATTTAGGTTTACTTGTGATGGGAGAATTCATCCTGATTTTCTGTGTAATTACTGTAATTGATGTTCTCGATCTTCTTTATGGTTTTAAAATTTGAATCCAATTTCCCATCAACACCTTACTGTGTAGAAGATGGAAAACCCTTCTTTAATAATTAATAATTTTAATTGGGGCTTGGAGCCTAGACCATGTGGGTGTTGGCTTGTAATTGGAGAGTTTTTTCTAGTTTGCTGATTCTTAGTACTAATGTATTATAGCAATCAGAATAAAGGTTCTGAAAGCTATGATATTGATGTGTTTCATATGCTTCATACTTCCATGAATGAAGGCTATTATATAGAAGCTTATAAGGTTATTATCTAATTCCATGCTTTACTTATAGACTTTCTTTTGGGTGGTCTTCGCTGATATGTCAGGTTCCTATTGCTCTGTTTGGAGCTTTTGGCAATTACGCATCTGCTTTGTACCTTGCTGCCACCAAAGCTAATGCATTCGAGAAGGTGGAGGCTGAGCTTTTTGACCTTGTTGAGGCTACCAAAAAATCTCCAACATTTTCTCAGTTCACAAGGGACCCCACAGTCCCTGCAGATGTAAGGAAAAAGGCTATAGAGGACATATGCGCTCAGGCAAAATTCTCTGATGTCACAAGGAACTTATTGTGTATGTTTCTTTTACTTAGCGTATGTTGTTTGCTTCTTGTTTTGATTGTCTTTCTGCTTGTTCATGTATTGATATGTGCCCTTCTTCAGCTATCTTCTAATGTCCTACTGTTTGAGTTTTTAATGGTTGATTGTATGATTAATTGCAGTCTATAATCTATATGCTGTAAAAAGGCAGGTGTTCCTGTAATGCAATCTGCTCATGTGTGCACATTTTCTGTTATTTGTGTCTATACTCTACAGGTGACCATTACAGTGTCAATGTTTTATGCTCGTGTCTATTGATATTTGTTTTAGCTTATGGCATCTTTTCTGGTCGTTTCATCAAACTAAGTTTAGGATACATAGTTGCAATGCGAGGCTAGTGGTTTTAAAATTATAGGACCAACAAAGTGTTGGTTTCATCATATGGTAGTAGTGGGCAAGTGGCAGGTGCATAATATTCCCAAAATACTCCATGTTCTATAATTTATGATTGTATGATGTCTCAAATTTAACATTTCTGTGCTATCATTGCTGAATTTTGGTTGTACCTTATGAGTAAATCATGAAAGCTATGGTTCGTTGTTCGTCGGAACAAAAACCAAAACCTAGATTGTTCTTTATTTCTGAATGTCTCTAATCTTACTATTGGGATCGGGAATTTGGCACTTGTCTGTGCTTATTGTTAAGTGGAATTGAGTAGCCGCCTATCAAAACTTTATTGGACTTGGGCCCTCTTTAGTTCAACAGATTTATACTTTTGAAATCGATTTTTATTGATTGAAACTGATTTTTATTTGTTATAACTAATTAGTTGTAAACTATAACTGAGTTTTACCGATTAAAACTGATTTTTACTAATTACAACTATTTTCACTTATCGTAACTGATTTTTCTGTCTGTTTACTTATATTTTAAGGTGAACTGAACAAGGTCTTACCTTAACATACCAAAACTTATGTATGCTTCATTTACCTAAAATTTATCTTTGAAGGATAAAGATTTTCCAGCGGCATTTTCACTGTTTAGTAGGTAAGTTTGTGTTGGTATTTTTTCCTATAAATGGCAATGGTATTGGAGAGTTGTATACTTTTATAGTTGTATCTCATTTCCCATTTTGGAAAAAACATAAGCTAAGCTTGTAGAAAGATTTTGGTTCAGATTACTGTTTTTGATTGAGCTTGTAATAGCTGGTAAATTGTATGATGAATCCATGCATCTCTTTGCCAAATTATGTAATTTGTTATTTGTTTGGGTTAAGTTTTATATTTGTATGGTTTTCATCGCTGCACTCGCTTTACCATCTCTACCTCTATTGTGGAGTAGGCTTCTTGCTATTAATGTTTCCCAAGCCCTTGGCTTGTGGCATTCCTTATTATAGCTGAATCATATAAATGGAGCTGTTTATGTGATACTGATAATGAAGTGTTTCCGAGAAGTATATTTTTTTGGTATTCATGTTGATGTGTTTCCTGTTCATTTAGTAATCATGGCTGAGAATGGAAGGTTAAGGTATTTAGACGGTATTACAAAGAAATTCTCAGAATTGACTATGGCGCACAGGGGAGAGATGAAAGCAACTGTAACAACTGTCATTGTATGTTTTTTGTATCCAATTTCCTTGTTCTCGTATAGTTTTACTCGTTTTTAGTTTTTCTACAGTCGTATTGGATGTTTGTTGAATTGTTCCTTATGTGACTTGTATTTTTTATCGATGTATTTTGTTGGCAGCCCCTTCCTCCTGCTGAAGAGAAAGAGCTGAAGGAGGCTCTACAGGAAATACTTGGGGAGGGAATGACAGTCAAGCTTGAGCAGAAGGCACGTCTAATTTTCTGTCCTCGTGTCTTGTCCTTGTTGTTTTGTTGTTTACGGACTAAGCCTGTGCATCTGCCTTCTACAACCAATCTAATATTGAATTTTTTCATTTATTTCAGATTGACCCTAGCATTCTTGGTGGTCTAGTAGTTGAATTTGGGCAGAAAGTATTCGATATGTCTATCAAGACCAGGGCTAAGCAAATGGAGAGGTTCCTGCGAGAACCCGTCAACGTTTGAGTATTCGATGGAAGATTTATTTTTTGCAAAGCGTAGAGTTTCTTTCGTTTTACTGCGCAATGGTGCCTTATAAGACGGAAAGTTCATTGTTGTACCTCTTGGCCCAAGATTTTTGAAGCATACTTTCGATGTTTCACCTGAAATGATCTTATGCCCAAAATAAAAGAATTTGAAGATTTATCATGTATATACATATGTAATTCTGCTCTTTTATGCTGCATTTGAATAGGTAAATGAATTGTGTGAAGTTTCATGTTTCTCATATTAATAATGATGAAAGTTTTGTGATGCTCTGTATCATGAGATGTGGTACACAGTCATTATAATTAATCTCGTTTTTCTCAAATATTTATTTGTTCTAAATAGAAAAGAAAGAGCTATTTAAAGGGTGATTGACATCACTTTTTTAGTTGATTCTAAATTTTTTGGCTTGTTGGTAACATCAAATAATAAATTTATTTGGTAATTGGCTTTTAAGAAGATTATAATAATCAACAATTAATTTTACGAATTATTAACGGGTTAACAATCGACTTAAATAATAAACCTAACAAGTAATAAAAAAAGTAAGACAAATTCTTAATTAAGACCGTTTCACGGTAAGACGACTTAATATGGACTAATCTAATTTTAAGATTTTTTCAGTAATGAAAAAAAGCTGTTTTTATCTAGTGAATTTTCAAGTAATTTTAACTTTAAGCTGCTTGTACGGTACATCTCACGGTGATACGGTTTGAAGTCAAAGTGACAAATTTGCCCTTGACCTTGGTGGGCTAAGCCAATATCAGACTTGCCCAATTAACAAACCAAACACAACTTCCTCGACGAAAAAAACCTTTGTTTCTGCTTCTATTCATCCTCCATCTTAACCATTTCTCTCAGTCTTCGTTGAATTCATTGAACAATCTTGCAAAAATGGCTATGAATCAACGAATCAGAGCAAGCCTCCCTCTTTTTCAGAAAGTTTTAGCATCTGATTCTCTATCCTCTGGAAGATCTACTCTCCAAAAGATTAACCCTAATTTCATCTCTGCTGAGGTACCATTTTATGCGATTTAAGCTCATTTTTTCCGTTTCATCTGCTGTTTATATTATGCGGCATTGATTTATGCCGTATTTTTGAATACTTCTATCTTACATTTATATTTTAATTTTTTTTCGTTGATTTCTATTGCGTTAATTTGTTTATTTATCGCGAAAATCAATTTACTTTATGAATTATTGGTTACTCATTTATGAAATTTTATTAATTCAATTTTGTAGAGAGACTATGCTACTGCTCCTGCTAAATCGGACAAGATAAAGGTAAAATCATTTTGTTTTAATTATGTTTAAATGTTTATTTGTGTGTTTTAGATGCTTCACTACTTTGATTGTTTTTACTGGTATACTCCTATGTTCTGTTTTTTTAGTGGAATTTCTGATTAGCAGTAGTAATTTATGAATCTATGTAATAGAGCTTTCACATATAGGTGGTAATTTGGATTGATGTGGGCTTTTATTTTAGGCTTGTGGAGTTGTGGTTGTACCTTTTTGATTTTATTGGTGATGGATAGTGTAAAATATTCTAGGATCAGTTTGTAACTGTTTATATGGTTGATTTGTGCGTGTTAATTTTCAACCAGCTATTGAGTGGAGTTCTATCTCATTTGCAAGCTTTTGTGGTTAGGTATCATATAAATATTATATATAGTCGGTAATCATTTCCTTTGGGCCTTTTCTAGATTGACAGATTGTAAAAGGGGATGAAATGAAGAGTTAAAAATTTGAACGTTTAGAGGTCTTGGTTGGGGAGAAGGGGTAAATTATTCCTGTAGCGCATCCCTTGGTATGTTCTTTCCCTAAAAAACAATTCCAGTGCAGAATTGACAGCGTTGCTAAAAGTGAAATGTAACAGATGAGAGGGAAGGGAGGAGATGGCTTATGATTATTTGGTGTAATTGCTCGAGTTGTTATATAATTGCGTAGAAGTACTGTTCGAGCTATCACTTTTTGATTCCTCAAATTGACCATTTAGCCTTCAAGGTTGAGTTTAAACTATAAAAGTCCGCGTTCCTTTTTACTCTCCTGGTTTTCTTTTTTCTATAGGGCTTACAAGTTATTGTTCCAGGTTGATTTCTAGTGTATGCATGGGACTTGATAAGTTTTAATGTTATTTTTTGACCAAGCAATATCATCGGCCTTTGGTTTAATTTGAAAAGTTGACTTCTTAGTTTGAGGTTTTGATTTCTTGATAGTTGCAAAACTTTGTCCTAATTATAGTTGAAAAGTTATGGTTTTGTTTGTTGTCGTTTTTATTTTCTGGCCTCTAAAGTAAATTATGTGACTGTTACAAAAGCATGTGTGATAGCTGTTTTCAGTGGAATAATCCAAACACCAACAGCTAGGAGTATTGGAGCCTCAAGGAGTTTAAGGAGCGTTCTCATTTTAGTTCATCTTTTTTCATCAATAGCCTATTTTTCTGGCGTAATAATAAATAATCGAGGACAAGTGGAAATTAAATGAGTTTGATCTTTGTATTGCAATGCCTACATGTAAAACATGAAAATGTATTTTCTCTGTCAAATGCATTTTGCGTGTATTGTGTCAATTTTCTAAATATGGGGGAACTTGCTAGGTGCAATCCTTTCTTGCATAAGCCTACAAAGCTGTAGTTTGCGATCCAAAGCTCTACACATATTAATTAAATGCAAAACTGGCAACAGGCCGACCATAGCCAGTTGATGGTGAAGCAGGGTTGAGCCTTGTGAATCTTTTCTGAAGTGCTAATGCATTAAGCCCGTTCAGTGCCTGTTCGATTATTCAACCTTTGAGTTTAGAAATTGAGGTGTACATGTGATGAGAGAGTTCATCTTGATTTCCTGTGTAATTACTGTGGTTGATTCTCTTGATCTTCTTTATTACTTATTTTGAAATTTGAATCCAATTTCCCATCAACACTTTACTGGGTAGAAGTTGAAAAACCGTTCTTTGATAATTAATTATTTTTATAGGGGCTTGGAGCCCTAGACCATGTGGGTGCTGGGTTTTTCCACGTTTGTTGATTCTTAGTATTAATGTATTTTATCATTCAGAATAAAGGTTCTGAAAGCTATGATATTGATGTGTTTGATATGCTTCATGCTTCCATGAATGAGGCTATTATATAGAAGCTTATAAGGTTATTAACTAATTCCATGCTTTACTTATAGACTTTCTTTTGGGTGGTCTTCGCTGATGTGTCAGGTTCCTATTGCTCTGTTTGGAGCTTTTGGCAATTACGCATCTGCTTTATACCTTGCTGCCACCAAAGCTAATGCATTCGAGAAGGTGGAGGCTGAGCTTTTTGACCTTGTTGAGGCTACCAAAAAATCTCCAACATTTTCTCAGTTCACAAGGGACCCCACAGTCCCTGCAGATGTAAGGAAAAAGGCTATAGAGGACATATGTGCTCAGGCAAAATTCTCTGATGTCACAAGGAACTTATTGTGTATGTTTCTTTTACTTTGCGCATGTTGTTTGGTTCTAGTTTTGACCATCTTTCTGCTTGTTCATGTATTGATATATGCTCTTCTTCACCTATCTTCTCATGTCCTACTGTTTGAGTTCTTAATGTTTGATTGTATGATTAATTGCAGTCTATAATCTATATGTTGTAAACAGTCAGGTGTTCCTGAAAACTGCAGTCTGCTCACATGTGCACATTTAATGTTATGTGTGTCTATAGAGTCTACAGGTGACCATTACAGTTGCCAATGATTGTTTTATGCTTGTATCTGTTGATTTTTGATCTAGTTTATGATACGTAGTTAAAAAGCAAAGTCCAATGGTTTCAAAATTATTCTAGGACGAACAAAGAGTTGGTTTCATCGTATGGTAGTAGTGGGCTAGTGGCAGGTGCATAACATTCCCAAAATACTTGATGCTCGTAAATTTCTGATTGTATGATGTCTCAAATTTTACATTTTTGTGCTATCATGTCTGAATTTTGGTTGTGCCATATGAGCTGATCATGAAAGAGTTGGTTCATTGTTGGTCCGAACAAAAAACCAAAACCTAGATTGTTCTTTGTATCTGAAATTCTCTAATCTTACTATCGGAATTTGGAAGTTAGTACTTGTCTGTGCTTATTGTTAACTGGAAATTGGGTAGCCGGTTATCAAAACTTTATCGGACTTTTTAGGCCCTGTTAGTTCAACTAATTTTTATCGATTAAAATTTATTTTTACACTGATCAAATCTGATTTTTACTGATTGTAATTGATTTATTGATTAAAATTATTTAAATTGATTTTTATTTGTTATAACTAGTCTAGTTATAAACTATTACCGAGTATTACTAATTAACACTGATTTTTACCGATTACAACTTATTTTTACTTAATTGTAACTGACTGTTGCTGGTTGAAACTGATTTTTAATGATTAAGGTGAACTAAACAAGGTCTTACTTTAACTTACCAAAACATTTGTATGCTTCATTCACCTAATTTATCATTAAAGGAAAATGATTTTCCAACGGCTTTTTCAATGTTAAGTAGGTAAATATTGAGTTATTATATTTTGCCTTAAATAACAATGGTTTTGTATAGTTGTATACTTGTATCTCATTTTCCATTTCGAAAGAAAACATAAACTAAGCTTGTACATAGATTTTGGCTCAGGGCCTCAGATTACTGTTTTTGATTCAGCTTGTAAGAGCTGGTAAATTCTATGATGAATCCATGCACCTCTTTGCCAAATTATGTAATTTGTTATTTGTTTGGATAAAATATTATGTGTATGGTTTTCATAGCTGCAATTGCTTTACCATCAGGCAAAAGGTGCTTCTGCCAGGCTTCTATTTAAATACGAGACAAGAAGCATTCACTGTGGAATAGGCTTCGTGCTATTAATATTTCCCAAACCCTTTGGCTTGTGGCATTCCTTATTCTAGCTGAATCATATATATGGAGCTGTTTATGTGATATTATTTGATAATGAAGTGTTTCATGGAAGTAAATCTTTTCTTAGTTTTCATGTTGATGTGTTTCCTGTTCATTTAGTAATCATGGCTGAGAATGGAAGGTTAAGGTATTTAGACGGCATTACAAAGAAATTCTCAGAATTGACTATGGCGCACAGGGGAGAGATGAAAGCAACTGTAACAACTGTCATTGTATGTTTTTTGTATCCAATATCCATGTTTTAGTCTAGTATAATTTTACTCATTATTAGTACAGTCGTATTGGATGTTTGTTGCTTATATGACTTGTATTCCTTGTTGATGTATTTTGTTCGCAGCCCCTTCCTCCTGCTGAAGAGAAAGAGCTGAAGGAGGCTTTACAGGAGATACTTGGGGAGGGGATGACAGTCAAGCTTGAGCAGAAGGCACGTTTAATTTTCTTCCCACATGCCTTGACCCCGTTGTTTTGTTGTTTACAGACTTAAGGCTGTGCATGTGTCTTTATAACCAATCTAATAGAATTTTTGCGGTTATTTCAGATTGACCCTAGCATTCTTGGTGGTCTAGTGGTTGAATTTGGTCAGAAAGTGTTCGATATGTCTATCAAGACCAGGGCTAAGCAAATGGAGAGGTTTCTTCGAGAACCCGTCAACGTTTAAGCGTTCGGTGAAAGATTTGTTTTTTGCGATGCGAATTTTTGGAGTTTTTTTCGTTTTAGTGCGCAGTGGTGCCGTATAAGATGGAAAGTTCATTGTTGTACCTCTTGGCCCAAGATTTTTGAGGCATACTTTCGATGTTTCTCCTGACATGATCTTATGCCCGAAATAAAAGAATTTGAAGATTTATTAAATATACATTTGTGATTCTTCTCTTTATGCTGCATTTGAATTGGTGAATGCATTGTGTGAAGCTTCATGTTTCTGACATTAGTTATTATGAAAGTTTTGGGATGCTTTGTAATCTGTTTCATAATCGTTTATTTAGAAATTCCTTGGGCCTTTTTCACATTCCATTAGCCGCTGTATAGTTGCTTCACCATTTTATTCATGTTAATGATAAAACTACCAAAGATTATTTTGATTGATCTTTAATTGCAAATGTAACATACAACTAAATATAAATAGGCTTTTCATCATCATCATCGAAGATTGGTATCTCTTCATCATCATGACCATAAGGGACAAAGTACAGCATGGAAATAGACTTTTCATCTTCATCACCATGGACGATATACTCTTCAAAGTAGAACATAGTACTTAAAGAAGTACTCTCTTTGTCATTCAAATTTTACCAAATTTTTGGTTGGTAATAGAGGATTACAAGCAAACCGAAGGTTTATTGAGAGTAAATATTTATAATGAAAATAAAAATCAAACTAAGAAAATAATGCAATTAGAGTAAAAAATAAAGAAATATTATCCAAGGCAAAACAATAGTTGTAAAGTATCGTAGTACTCTCGTGTCCATGAATTTTTTTTTGCTTTTGTTCTTAGTCCATCTCACTAAATTTGTCATATTTCTATTTTTAACCATAACCCATGTTCTATTTTCATTTCTCATCCATACAATTATTTTTTTTCTCATCAAGTCATTTGTCCCACTATCACCACAAAATAATTTTTAGCTCCTTTTTTCTTGGTTTACCAAGCAAAAGCCATGAAGCAAAATTGGAGTACAAAATAGACATGGAAAGCATTACATTTGCTTCAGTTTCAAGGTACCAAATGTATCAGTGGCGCACCCTTTCAGCCTCCCAAAGGCCAACAAAAATGAAATATAGTCCAGTTGCCCCCAATTCCCTAAGTTATGAAGCTCAAGGCAGAGCTTAAATCATCAACAAGAATAATTCCGAGCACAGTAACATTTTTATATCCCAGAATATTTTCAATAGACCAGAAAAAAAACATGTTCAAACCACGCGATAATTGGAATATACATAAAAACACAGTAGTTTCGAAGTAAAATAAGGATACGCTGCGCTTGGGGACAACGCAAACAGAGCTCAGACGAGCAAACATTGATACTAGACATATTAAGTTAAAATAGAGTAGATGTAGACATGGTTTTAAACAAAACCAATCTCTGAAAATAACCTAAAATTTCTTTATATTGAGGAACAGCAAGATCTAGACCATACTACCTCCAGTCTGATGAAGCATAGCATCTATTTCATCACCATCCTCCATTTCCAACTGTTGCAAAACAAATCAATCACAAGATGTAAGATGTGGAAGCAGAGACAAAAACAAAAGAAAGTTATTATATTCAATAAACAAATAATGAATTTTGTTGGGGATCATACAAGAGAGGATAGACACACCTCATCAGGGGTTTGCTCTGCCCGAAGTCTACGCCCATCAAATAAGAAAGCAATAGAGTTGAATTCCACAGACTGTCGGTCACAATAAGCATTCATAAGTTTCTTCAATTGGGTAGACCTCTTAATACGGAAGAACACCTCATTGCCATCCTACAACAGACCAAACACAAACACGATGAAAAACTGAAACACTTCTTGATTGGTATAATGAAATGAAGAAAACACATGAGTGGAGGTTGTATTATGCTAATACAATTGAGCTCAAACACATAAATCGTCAGTGCAGCAAATGAGAAAAGAACAATTGAAAATTACCACGTGAATTGTGAGATATGATTAAGGACAGCAGGATTCACAACCAAATTATTTTCATCCTTCAAGCTAAATTACAGAAGGAAAAAATCTCCATACTCCAATAGGTTTCTACTATAAATACATTACTATCCAAACAACAAGCATAGTGCGCACAGCTTTCAAAAACATCTCTATTCAACTGATCCAACACCCACCCCTAAAAAAGTTGAAAAGATAGGACCAATACAACTGACACCAACAAAAAACTTCATACTACAATAATTCTTGTGTTTTTTACAAGATTTTACAAAATAATGACAAATTTGACACATAATTAGCACACTGTAACCTCATCTATGTTCCTACCCTAAACCTTACTATCACACTTTAATAACCAGCTTTTCAACAAATACTACACTTTTTTCTTATAAGTCTTCCTATTCAAACTCACTTAAGAATTGGATCTTCCTTCTAATATATAACCTTCGACACATAAACATGGACATAGGTACTACACCATACACCTCATCCGTATTCTTTAAGAGCTCAGCTTTGCTATATAACCTTAATACAACTACACCATACTCCACATCCGTTTTCTTTAAGAACACAACTTTGCTACTGAACATTCTTACAAAGCCATTTATACATAAAATGGACAAAAAATATGATACCATATTATTCCTTTGGATTATTTATTTCTCTTTGAGCTTAACTTTTCTATTTTCAAAAGGTTTACACATAAACAGACATAAAACATGACACCATACTCCTGGTCTATGCTCTTCCGTAAATTCATCATTATTACAGCACAAAAGGAAAGGCTATGACAACAAACTAACAAAGCCACGTCCAACATAACAGCCCAAACAACTTCATATAAGCATTACCATATTCAATAACAAAGCAGTCTAGACAAACAAAAGTTCATTCGGATTTCCAATCACAGCCTATAAGACTTACCAAAACATAATTTCTCAGTTCAAACTAGAGGTGTTCATTCGGGTAATCGGGTCGGTTTTGGACGTGTGTCATTCGGTTTGGTTGTATTTCAAATTGGTTATTTTTCGGATGCGTGTTACGGTGGGTCACACTCGAGTCAGGTCGGTTAGTCACGTTTCGGTTGAAGATCAGTTATTTGAGCTATCGGTTTGGTATCGGTTGAAGTTCTTGTCGAGTAGTCAAATCGATCTCGGACTGTCATCGGTTAATAATTGGTTCGGTTTTACCAGGTACAGATCGAGTTCGGATATTATTTTCCAATAGAATTCTGCTATAAATTACTAATTAATATTGATCGAGTCAATATCAAATTAAGTTGTTACACATTTTTAATTGACGATAAGATTCCCTTTAGTTAAAGCAAAATAGTTAAAATGCAAATCAGTTAGTGATTATTAATTTGTTACTTTTACTTGTTTGACTGTAAATCAAAATTAAAATTTTATCATTTTTCATCTAATTTGATTAAAAATAGTTAAATAAACATTGACCATTGATTATTAACTCTAAATATTTGAAACCATGTATGTATAAAATTTAATTTATTAAAATTTCTATTGCTTTATTAGATTAACTATTGAGATGATTGAATATGAGTCGATCATATCTCTATGTTAAAAATTGGTTCAGGTTTACAGCATTTAGATTAAAAATTCGTTCGGTTTAAGTAGATTTAGCCGGATCGAGTTCGGTTTTTAGCATGATTCGGGTCGGTCATTATTAGGTTCGGGTAATCTCGGTTAACGGTTATAAAAATCGATCGCAGTTCGGGTTCGAGCACAACTTCGGTTCAGATAATGTCGGTTCAGTAAACCTAAAAAAGAAACATATTTTCGGGTCGGGTCACATTTGACAAAAGAAACATATAACGTCAATTCAGTATTACCAAACAAACCTCAACAACTCAAATTACCATTTCACAACCTGTAAGTTTCAAAAAAAATAAATTTCCATCTTATGAATAAAATTTCATACATAATTATACCATTCAGTAAGCAAACAATTGAAATTAGTGTCATCAGACAAAGAATAAAAAACTTTTTCTAGGTTTTTTCTATAATGTTTGAGAAAATACAAAATATAACAATTAAAACCCAAATCTTTTTATCTTACTTTCAGTTAACCAGATTTACATGCCAAAAGAAGAATATAATAATTTTAAAAACACAACGTCACAGAAAACAAAAAATTTGTATAATTTTGGGAAAATACAAATAATAACAATATAAACCCTAATTTAATCGTACTTTCAATATGCCAGATTCAAACATCGAAAGGACAAAAAAACAAACTACAAAAATCAGAAAGAAAAAAAAAAAAAAAAAAAAGGAAAAACGCTACAAAATCGCGAAACAAAACCCTAATAATCTAGAAAAAACGAAATACCTGACCCTTGACCTTGAGATTTATGTGTGATTGATCACCAGGCTTCTTCTCGTCATCTTGAGTTGCAGACATCTCTGAGGCTGCTTCTCTGTCTATATTTTCTCTCACTAAAAATTATACTATGCAGGATGGAGCTTACGTCTCACGCAGAGTTTTTATCTTTCGCTATAAACAATTTTCCCACTTAAACCCTTTTCTGAATTCTATTTTTATATACTTTATCTTTTTTGACTTTTTAAATTCTGTTGGATATTATCCGTGTACTCTCCTTTTAAGGGGAATTTGATATATATAAGACAAACTTTAACAACAATAAACAAAATAGTATAAATTTTAACTTTATTTCGAAAGTAAGTGTAAAGTTCTTAATCTAAGGTTAGGGGTAAGTTAAAAAAGGCAAAATAGCTGTTCGCAGCACTTTGGCTTTTTTTGACCTGTAGTAACTGCGAACAACATGCTCCACAAATACACAAATCAGCTTCCTTCCTTCCCATTTTCCCCAATTCTCAAAACCCTACCTTATTACTCGACATTTTCCTTCTAAAACCACTATTAATCTTAGTTCAATCCATCAATTTTTGCATTCCTCTTTCAATTTGACACTCTAAAATTAGTCTAGAATACTCTAACTTGCACAAATGTAAACTTTTATGCGTTTTTTTTAGTATATATATAGTTTTTTAGTGTTTTTTAATGAAATTTGGTTATTTTCTCAAATGTAGGTTACTAGTTCTTAAATCAAGACTCTTCTTAATCATCATAACTATTCAAGGTAATGTTTAATTGTTTTCATAGCTTTATGTTGTTTTTTGAAGTATTGTTGTTGATGAGCATATTGAATTAGTTGAATTCACCTTTCACTATATATTATTAGAAATATTGATGTTGGTATTAGAAATATCATTTATGAACTTATTAATTGATTTATTATTTAGATTTTATGTGCATTATATATGTATGAACTTACTTTTTTTTTTTCCTAATTATTGAGTTGTTATTTGTTGTATTTGCATTAAAGACATTAGAATAAGTAATTACAAGCCAACGTATGTTTCAGGCGGGATGATTCATCGCCAAAACTCCGAACATTCGTAAGTCAAAGCTTGGAGGCTATGATAAAGTAAATAAACATATATATATACAACTAAATATATACAAATGTTTGAAATATACAACTAAATAAACATATATATATATATATATATATATATATATATATATATATATATATATATATATATATATATATATATATATACTCAATCCAAATACACAAAAACGAAACGCTAACGCTCATAACCCTCATCTACCCTATCCAATTGAGTTGGTCTCCTACGCCTCCTACGGTAGTAAGAGGCGTTCGAGTGTCGCTCTGGCGGTGAAGGGGACTACTACTGTGATGGTTGCGATGACCCAATCTGCGAGGTCCCCGCAACGTCAACGGGGTATGAAAGGTTTATCCCCTCCAAATGATAGTCATAAGTAGGAGATGAGACGTGCATGTGGGCGGTAGCCGGTGAGGACTTTGCAGCGACTTCCGGTATGAAGTGCTGGAACTGCGTGCCGACGAGCATGCTTTGCGCAATCTCCCTCACCGGCTCCTCGTGGCTGTACCGCATCACTGCTGCCGCACCTTGTGCCTGCAATTAATATTTAGTTAATGTAATATTATATTATGTAATCGACAACTTAATCATTTAAATGCAAATGAAGACTTACAAATTGGGTCATCGTAGGCGCAGGAGGTGCATAATGTGATGCTGCGATGATGCCACGTGGTGTCATCCATCGGCGAGTGATGGAGAGGAACCACGACATGTAGTTCGGTGTAGTAGGTGCGCCATGAACATCGATCGGCGCACCTTGGGCCAACAGCTCAAGTCTACGATCCCAACGAGCGATGTGGCGCCAACTGATCTCCATCCAGTTCGTCGTACCCTGATTTCTTGCGCGAAATCAGATGCAGCTCGGGTTCAGTGTCGCAAGGCGGTGGAATGCCCTGTACCAACCCATATTGGTGCAGTACGCGCTCTGGTAGATGTACTTCGACAATGTCGAAGCATATGAGTGGCACAGATGCCCTCCACGCACCTGATTGAATCCCTGAGTGCTCTGGAACAGCTGCGTAGGCTTCCATAGGGTATGGGTCCCACAAAAACTAAAATACATGTTATGAAAATGTAAATGATGTGTTAATTAAATTGCAGTAATGTTAATGAGTACTGAATATTTACCTGGTTGGATCGCAACAGGTCTAACTGATCTTAGTAGAATCCGAGACCGGTCCCAGTGTGCTTGCGCGTCCGACGTGCAAAATTCCACCTTGAACCATATGCAGCATCTGGTGGGGGTTGTTGCGAAGGAGCAGTATCACCACGACCAACGGTTCTGTAAGGTTGGCCGATAAGAATATGCTCCCACGCCCACAGCTGAAGATTGCAAATGTAATTAGTATGTAATTCACCAAATGCGGATTAGAATTAAATATAATTGTTATTACGTGTAATATGACTAGTGGCCATGTGTAACATTTGAGAAATTAATAATTTAGAATGAGAATCAAAATAATAATAATAATAATAATAATAGAGTGAGAGCTATTTTTTGGTTTGGGAATAATTTATTTTATTTTATTTTATTTTATTTAGTTATTTATTTATTTTCTCCTTCCTTCTTTCATTATTAATGAAAATTTTGCGTTTTAAAAACCTTTAAATTGCCTTTTCCATTTCGACACAGCCCAAACAATTCCATTTCCTTATTGTTGAACCAAATCAAACCGCAAGAACCCTACCTGTCTTCCTCCTCACGCCATTTCTTCTGAAAATGGCTGATTTATTGCTGAATTTCTTCAATAACATGAGCAACCTTCTCCCCATTTAGCTGTTAAATTTCGAATCTCACCCAGAACCAGTTTTGCTCGGTTCTTGGCTCTCAATCAAGCAACAATAACCTTGTACAACCCTTTGTCCCCGAAAGCCTACCCTACAACACCTTTCTGCCTGAGACGTTGAACAAGCAGCGCCTACACCACCTTACGGTCGAGAGAAGAAGGCTGCCAGCCTTCTGTATTGTGAAACGCATGCAACCTAGCACTTTTTCCATTCCCTGATTTCCTTTAAGAAGCATGTAAGATTTGGTTTTCATAATTTTTGGTACTTGGCAGCAGTTTCTAAAGGTACTAGTGACCTTCTTTTGTTATTATCTTTGTATTCATATTTCTTTTTCTATATATATTTTATTTTCCTTGTTTTCCTAACAAATTATGCTTGATTCTTTATCTTTTGTTTTCATATATAGTTATACATAAACATCCTTCTTTCTTAAGTATTTTTTTTATTACCTTCTTCACCTCAAGATTTATTTCTACATAAGATGAATTACTTTACTTAGAGATTAAGTG
This sequence comes from Amaranthus tricolor, assembly GCF_026212465.1. Lineage (NCBI taxonomy): Eukaryota > Viridiplantae > Streptophyta > Magnoliopsida > Caryophyllales > Amaranthaceae > Amaranthus > Amaranthus tricolor. Next base: position 2,795,290 of record NC_080049.1, on the reverse strand, counting down.
TATATAGCCGTCCTGTTAAAGAAGATGAATTTCGGGTTATTTGATATCAAATTGATGGTTATTGATATTACGAGTTTGTTGAGGAAATTTTTTTTGCCATTGATAAAATAATAGGTAATGTCATATTCTTGTTTGGACTATTTCTTTTGAGAATTATTGATTTGGGTATAAATGAACAATTTTGTGTTTAAATAGAAATATAAAGAGAATGATGATTGTTGGGTAATCTTATGAGAATGTGGATAATTATAGATTATTGGATTATAAAGTCTTTACTACGTATGAATTGAACTAAGTTAGCATATGAACAATTTCAATGGTTTGAAAGTCTAAAATAGAGACTTGGTTAAATCATACTTTTAGCGGGAGATGTAATAAGTTATATGTTAGTATAGTAGTATCAAACACTTTCTAGTGATGTTGTGATCTTGTTTGCTCCAGGAGACGATATCATCGAAGAACCCTTCTAGTTGTTAGCTAGATTCGTTACCTTGAAGCGACATTATCGGTGAGTAGTAGCAGTCTCTTAAAAAAGGGTTTGGCCAGACTACAGTTTTTGAAAATGTTTTATTAAAGTTTGTGAAATTTATATTGTTGAGATAAATGTGTTTATGAATGATTATGCTGATATTGATATGGTCAATGGATCGGCCTTACGAGCTGGTCATCAGGGGCGGACCCAGCTAGGGGCAAGGGGGGGCAGTGGACCCCCAATCTGGAAAAAATAAATGAGCTTTTAAAAAAAAAAAAAATTACTGTAGCGACCATATTCCCGTCGCTAAACATTTTAAAAAAAAATTGAAAAAAAAAAGCTTGTAGCGATGGATTTGCGACCATATTCCCGTCGCTAATTCGTCGCTAATTTGCTTTTCCATTTGGCGACGATTTTTTGCCCTCGCCTTTCCGTCGCCACAACCGATATCCGAAATTTTGACCCCCCAATTTGAAATTCCTGGGTCCGCCACTGCTGGTCATTGACGGAGTGGTGAGACATTGTCTCCTATTCCCCTGTTTTGAGGTGAATTGTTATTCAAATATTGACTAGCCTCAACCGAGAGTGACATAGCCTTAGAGCTATGGATGTTCCTCTCAACTAAACTCCTTGTGCGCACATAGATCTAGGAAACTGATGTTGCTTTTTAAACTTTGTTTTGAATTACTGTGTTTTATTGTTTTGGATTGTTACTTATCATTCAGTTTAATCTGATCCTCTGTCGTTTTCAAATTTTAGTTTGATTACAGATCGGAACCGACCTAGAACGATGGGTTAGCGATGTTGATTAGAGTGCCAAGGATGTCATATTGAGCTGAGCATGGGAAATTTTGTAGTTTTGTATTAGGTTTTTGGATAAATGTATATTAGACTTGGTTGTGTGGTTGTTATATTGGACTTAAAGTGATTTGTTTGTTTACCTTGTGTTTAGATTAGACGTTTGGTTTGAGAATTAGCTGAGTTAGTTACGTTAAAGAGCTGGTGACCCTTTTGCTCAAGTTTTGGAAGTGTGTTTTAAGTTTCTTGGGAAATGAACCCCGTGATGACCCTATTTACTCAGTCAACGGTAAGTCGGGTTGTTACACCCTGCAATCTCCTTGATGTTCTTATGGGCAGCACCACATAGCCTCCTGTACAAGTATCCTAGGGCTGCGGAGCCCCAACTATACTCGGCGATGCGCTCCCAGGGGTCGTCAAGTAAAGTCAAATATAGGAGCTGTATTTGATTGTTTGTTTTATCGGCAAACAAGACAACTATCAAATATCTTCGAGGAGATGCGAGAAGGTCTGAACCAGCCATGTGCAGTGCAAAGCGCTCCCCCTGATCACTTCTGCTGGAGGGTGCTCTCCCAATATGCGGTGCACCATGTCACGCTAGCTTGATAGTTGGCGTCTTGCTGTACACACGGCATGTCCCTCAATGGGAAGCCGTGTTAGTAAGGCTACATCAAGCAGTGTGATGGTAGCCTCACCTAGAGGAAGATGAAATGTGTGCGTCTCCTGACGCCATCTCTCAACCAGTGCTGTGATAATAGCATGGTCAACTCTGCCGTATGCAATGAGGTGAAAGTCATACAACCTCGTAAGCTCCAGGTACGGGATGATCCTTTCATCGATCACCCACGGAACGGAATCTGGATGCCTAGTGCCTAACGTGTCTGTATCGGACACCTATGAATATAGACATATAAATTAGTCACTTGTATGTTATCATTAGTAAAACGCAAATCATTACTATCGTACACCTAACCTGGGCATCCCAAAAAGGAGTTCTCTTGTGCTCCTGCTGCATAGTTAATACACTAGGGTCTTGGAGCTGCTGGATCCATCTCCTTTACTACTGTGTGTGCAATAACTTTAGTTAATATTACTATTATGTATCATACATTTGTGTGGTAAGTTTAACATTATTATATATGTTATAGAGTATCATACTAGTATAATATATACAGTATATTCCCTGGAGTTACAGGTTCTAGTGTTGTGACCTTCACTCCCACACAACGACAATTATTTCGTTTCTTTTTTCCCTCATCCATTTCATTGGCAATTCTCTTAGACTTAGGCCTCCCTTTACCACGAATTTGATCGGGATCACGTCTAAGTTCAAAGCCCGTGTATTAAAGCCATGACCTCTTATCGATCAATGGCATAAAGTAATGTTCATATGTACTTGCATAACTTTGAGAAGTATAGCACGAATCCACAAACCGCTCATACGAAAGGTGTCGTTTGATGCAAACAGCAAGTACATGTGAACAAGGTAGGTGGTATATCTCAAGTTTGTTACATGTGCACTTCATTTGATTCAAGTCCACATGTTGAATCTTACCCCCCTTAGACGATCCTCTATTTTCCCTCCCAGTCTTATTTTCGAATACACCTCTTCTATAATCAAAAGCGATTATGTCATGGAAATTTGCCTTCTCGGTGTTTCTATTGATAATCGTGATGGCATGCGCTGTGTACATGTGTCCTCCAAGTAATCATGCACTAGCATGTTCACATCTTTGAACAAAATAATCATTTACCGATAGGAGGTGAATTCAACAAGTGTTGTCAAAGGTAAGAAACGTACACCCTTCATCACATAGTTGAAAACTTCAGCTAAGTTCGTGTTAGTAACGCCATACGAATGACCTCGATCATGACACAATGACCACTTAGACATCTCATCCACGTTATCAATCCAAAAAATTTCCTCTCGTTTTGCCTTTAAGCCATGCATTACCTTAACTTGTTGTCTTTGCTCAGCAGTTCTACCAAACAACCTCTTCAGCTGAACATTACTCATAGCACGATTAAAATTGCTAAGCAAATGATGTAAGCAAAACCTATGATAGGCATTAGGTGGTTGTTACTCCGGCTCTTCCATGGTTGCTAAAATATCCGCGTGTCTATTAGAAATAACGCATAAACCCATTCTCTGTGTGACATGCTGACGAATACAAGCCATGAACCAAGACCATGCACCTATGCACTCCTTCTTTACCAAGGCAAACACCAATGAAAAGATTCCCTTATCACCATCTTGGGCAATGGCAGTCAATAAGGTATGACGATACTTACCATACAAGTGTGTGCCGTCAATGGCGATAAGAGGTTTACAATGATTGAAGCCTTCAATGCCAGGTTTAATGGCCCAAAAGACACGTTGGAAGGTCCTAATATTAGGTCGCACATATACACCCGTGTCATTGTCCTCCTTAAAAAACCACTCAAGTTCTAAGCTCGAGTTGGAATGTTGCAAAGCTTCTAAAAAGCGTGGAAGGAGTGAGTAAGAACCTTCCCAAGTCCCGTATATGGACAACAAGGCTTGTTGCTTAGCACACCACGCTCGCTTATAATTCACATCCACCCCAAAACGATCTTTAACCATCTGCCATACGACAAATACCTTAATGGATGGGTCTTTAGCAACACAATTTCTAATGACATTGTTAATGACAGAAAATGTCAAGTGAATGTGTCCAGCCGAAACAGTGTCACTACCCAAAACACAAGATCCGTACTTACCCTTATACGTAACAATACGCCAACAAGATAAATTTGAATCGAACGTAGCCCTAAGTCTCCATGAACAGCCCCGCTTACACTTCAAGGTAAGGACAGTTTGGTTTGAGGTATCCGTTCTATGCTCCACATTTCTACGAATATAATAGACTCTGATAACTTCCAACAACGCTTCCTTGCTATCAAACATCATACCCTTCTCCAACTCTCCTTCTTCGGTGTAAGTGGTATCACAAGCCCATGTCCTCCAGGAGTTTTCCTCCTCATACTCGTCTAGAGGTGAACATAGGGCATAAGGTGTAGGAGGAATGATTGTAGGAATGTTTCCTAGGGTCATGTCATTTGCTAGTGCATCCTTATCGACATCCACATCATCCTCAGAAGGATCGTCAATGAGCTCATTACTCTCATTTCCATCATTCCAAGGTCCCATCTCATCAATTTCTCCTAAGTTAACCATTGAATCAATTGGAACTTGATTGGTAGGGGGTTGAGAAAAAGTACAAGATGCGGAAGGAACGAAAGGATTAATAGTTTCCTGAGTTGATATAGGCATAGGGGTAGGAGTAAGATTAGAAGCAACTTAAGGGTACTTCTTCTACGTATAACTCCAAGGAGGGAATTTGGGTGGACATAGCCTCATCATCCTCAACAGGAAAGGCTAGCAATTCTCCACTCATATCATATTTAAAGCTTATATTTACGGTACTTCTAGTGGGGTCCAATCCAATCTTAGAACATATAAAACGTTTAAACTAGTTCAAATTCATGTTTGAGTTGCATGCAAACAACCTACGTCTTCCCCCAACATAATGAACTTTGCCACTACTTTGTTGAATACAACCATTTCAAAAACATACTACAGTGACGCGAAATGACGTCATTTTCTACATTAATACAAATAAAATCAACATCATCATTAACTTCATGTTTATACAAGTACATTATATTCATTTGATTATAATCTTTTTTGGTCCACAAATTAATAAAGTCCATAATATAACTAAGTTCATACATATATAATGCACATAAAATCCAAATAATAAATCAATTAATAAGTTCATAAATGATATTTCTAATACTAACATCGAAGGCTTAGATGATGATAAGTACCAATCTGTTATTGATTTGGTAAATAACCGAGATTCTGTAATAAGTTTTGAAGAGTTGCATGAAAAACTCCTCATTAGGGAGGTCAATCTTCGTAAGAATACACCTTCCACCCCTCTACCAGTCACGGCTCATGCAACCACAACTCGATCACACCCACAACATTCAAAATCCACCGAATCCTATACCCGAAATTCTTATTATCACAACAAATTTGGCCCACCCCACAAGAAAATAAATAACCCAAATAACAAACCTCAAGGCTACCAAGGTAAATGCCAATGGTGTCGTACCTTTGGTCATTCCCTATACAGATGCACAATTTTTCAAGAAAAACTCCCAAATGCTAAACCCACTCTACCCCCTTCACCTAACTCTCATCAATCACCACAGGCCCATATGGCTACTACTTCATCCACTCGGCAGCAATCCCCTTGGCTCCTAGACACCGGGGCGTCACACCATATCACATGTGACTTATCTAACCTTTCCCTTCATCATCCTTATGATGGTACCGAAGAAATTGTTATAGGTAATGGGATGGGTGTACCCATTACACATACAGGCTCTTTCTCTATCCCTACTTCTAAAAATATTCTATTGTCTAATGTCTTATGTGCTCCTTCCATGACACGTAATATTATTTCCATTTCTCAATTATACTCTGAAAATAATTTACTCATTGAATTTTCCTCTGCTTCTTTTGTTATGAAGGATCAACTCACGGGGGCACATCTTATCCGGGGTCCAACTAAAGATGGGATATATGAATTACCATCTCCTTCAACCATCTTTGCCTTTTCTACTATCAAAGCACCGGCAATAACTTGGCATCATAGACTTGGTCATCCATCATTAGCTATTTTTAAGAAAATTATTTCGGAGTTTCATCTTAATGTTTCTAGTTCATTATCTTTTAATTGTAATGCTTGTCAATGCAATAAAAGTCAAAAACTACCTTTTAAACAATCCACTTTAATTTCTCATGCCCTTTGATATTGTTTATATTAATCTATGGACTGCTCCAGTTCAGTCTCTTGACAATCTCAAATATTATGTGATTTTTGTGGATCATTACACTAAGTATATATGGTTTTACCCTCTTAAAAACAAGTCTGACACTTAAGCTATCTTCATTCGTTTTAAAGCTCTTGATGAGAAATTTTTTGGGTGAATTATCAAAATATTGTATTCCGATAATGGGGGTGAATATGAGGCTTTAGCATCTTTCTTAACTATTGATGGAGTATCTCATCTTACTACTTCTCCCCATACTCCGGAACACAACGGTTTTGCTGAACGTCGTCACAAATATATTGTTGAAACCGGCTTATCTCTCTTATCTCATGCTCAATTACCTCTTACTTTTTGGTCACATGCCTTCTCTACAGCTTCCTATTTGATAAATAGACTTCCCACACCTACCTTATCAAATAAATCACCTTACCATTGTTTATTCGGATCTCCTCCTAATTATCTAAAATTACGAAGTTTTGGTTGTTTATGTTACCCTTGGCTTAAACCTTATACATCTCATAAATTAGACCCAAAATCCAAGCCATGCATATTTATTGGATACTCATCAAAAAAAATCAAAAAAATTAAACCGAATTTCCTTATCCTTTACTCATCAAAAAAAAATCAAGCTCAACTTCCCATCCTGATTCTTGGTGTGCTATCACATTGCCCATTTTGGAGAATCCAATTCATAAGCCTACATATGACCAACTAGATTCCCCAGGCCCATTTACTTCCAACCCAAACACTCCTTCTCCTTCTCCTATCTATGAACAGTCCACCCATTTTCAACTAACTACCACTCCTTTCCAAACGGCCTACACACCATCTCCTTCCCCCCAAACCCACTCACCAATTTCCTCACCTCAGCCTACTTCTCAATCTCAAACATCAACCCATCATGATCAAAATGATCCCATTACACTAACAAATCCTATCCCTGGTATTATCACAAGATCAAAAAATAATATAGTAAAACCAAACCCCAAATACGCTAATATCACCACTACATCTTCCCAGCCAGTAACACCTTCTACAGTAAAACAAACTTTAAAAGACCCCCTTTGAAGGAAAGCCATAGAGGAGGAGCTCACTTCCTTACACAAACTTGGTACTTGGGATTTAACACCATCTAATGATGTCCGTAATATTGTAAAGTGTAAATGGGTTTTTCGTATCAAATACAACAAAGATGTTACAATTGAGCGTTATAAAGCTCGTTTGGTAGCAAAGGGTTTTCAACAACGTCCGGCTATTGATTATTCGGAGACATTCTGTCCAGTAGTTAAACTGGCTACCATCCGCACTCTATTATGTTTAGCAGTCACTCAAGGCTGGCATATTCGCCAACTAGATATTAATAATGCCTTTTTGCTGGGAACATTACATGAGGAGGTTTACATGTCTCAACCTCCGGGATTTATTGATGAACAAAATCCCACTCATGTATGCAAGTTAAAGAAGGCCATTTACGGTCTAAAACAAGCACCACGCGCGTGGTATACCGAGCTCACAATTTTTTAATAGGGCAAGGCTTTAAACGATGTGTCTCCGATACATCCCTGTTTATTTTTCATCATTCTACTACACCTATTTATCTTATTGTGTATGTAGATGACATCATTGTTATAGGCCCAAATGTTGCATTTCTTCATAAGTTTATTTCTCAACTTGCAAGCAGGTTCTCTTTGAAAGATTTGGGTATGCTCTCTTACTTTCTAGGAGTAGAAGTTATGCCTACTCCTCATGGTTTATTTCTCAATCAACGAAAATACATTATTGATCTCTTGCAACGCATGGGTATGCTTGAAACTAAGCCGGCAAGTACACCTTTAATTGTTACACAGTAATTAACACTCAATTCGGGTGTCCCTTTAGAGGTACCGAAAGACTTTCGAGCTGCAATGGGAAGCCTTCAGTACCTAACTCTCACTAGACCAGATGTTGCTTATGCGGTTAATAAACTTTCACAATATATGCATTGTCCTACATTCGATCACTGGTCAGCACTAAAGAGGCTCCTGCGGTATCTAAGCGGTACTCTTGACAGGGGTATCAATATTTATCGGAAGTCTCCAATGATCCTTCACGCCTTCTCCGATGCGGATTGGGCAGGTGATCGAGATGACTACACCTCCACCATGGGTCATGTTATTTTTCTTGGTCAAACTCCTTTAAGTTGGAGCTCAAAGAAACAAAAATCATTAGCACGATCGTCAACAGAAGCAGAGTACAGGTCTGTAGCTTCTACTACAGCTGAACTTATGTGCACTCAAAACCTTTTAAAAGAATTGGGTGTTCATTTGTTTCGTACTCCTGTTATTTATTGTGACAACCTTAGTGCTACACACCTTAGTGCTAATCCGGTATTTCACTCAAAAATGAAACACTTGGCTCTTGATTACTATTTTATTCGTGAGCAAGTCTAGAAAAAGGCTTTATGGGTTGTTCATGTCTCCACCGGTGATCAACTTGCTGACTTCCTTACAAAGCCATTGTCACGACCTCGGTTAGATATACTCTTAACCAAGATCGGACTTTTCGAACCGTCGTCCGTCTTGCAGGGGCATATTAAGAGAATATCTTGATATTATTCTCATCACATCTCACTCCTACGATATCGGCAAGATTATTAATTATAGCAAATCAATTCCTTTTGCTGCCTAACTTATGCCTAATCTTTAGCAATTCCTTAATATTGTATAGCTATATTGTATCTCTTATGGCACGTATTTATTTATTCCCTTATATAGCTAATTATTTTTGTAATATATAAGTGTAGTCTGATTCTTTCTATAATGTAATACAAAAAATACTTTCAATTCTTTATTCTTTCACAACATACTAATAGGTTATGTTAATAGCAAATTAAGGGTAATTTTTTATTATTAGAAAATAAAAGAGTGTGCTGACAACAAAGTAAGGACAAAGGTTGATTATTAAAAACTAATTCAAAAATAAGATTATTTACATCGAATGAGTAAAAAGTTAGATAATTAATATTAATGCTAAAAATTTCAAGTTTTGATTCGTGATGAGAATGTTAATTAGAAGCGCATCTTATCTTAATTTTACAAGTATCGTCTTCCTTAAACAAAGTCGTAAAATCGAACTTCACCTAACTTTGCTCCTTTAGTTTACCCTACAATCTAAAAAAATACCAACCTCTTCATGGAAGAGGTGGAAGTATGGAACTCTTTCTATTGAGCTCTTAGTAGTGATCTCATATTAGAGTTTGATTATTATAATGTCATGGTACATTATGTATTTTCTATAATCTATAATTACCAATTAATAACACTAAATACACTTCATAAGAAAATAAATAGAAATACGTCATTTTTTTTCAATTGTTTTGGGGGCCGGGAGGGTAGGATGGGTTAGGCTTAGGAAGTTTTATCTTCAAATTCCAATTTCCAATTTGGAAAACTACAAATAATGAAAATAACAATTTACTATTAGCAGGAATTGTACTCTTTTAAATATCTTAAAATATCTCCAATTTTGGGTTTTCTGGTTTTAAATAGGATCCTCATATATGTAATTATTTTAGCTAATGGTTAATCTTTGACTTTGGACCTCAATAGCATGTAGCCCAAAGTGTACTTGGGCCACAATAAAATTTGATACCCATATTGTAGTTATCTTCAAAAGTTGACATTGGGCCACCAAAAATTTTGAAGCCAAAAGCACGTTTAGGCGACGACGAATGATCATGAAGCCCCAAATCAATACTCTTTGGAGATAAAATAATATGATGCCTAAAGACACAACTTGGGAGACAAATGCAGTATGACGCCCAAAATTAAAATTATGGGTAACAAACACTATTAAATGTGGCCCAGTGATTTTATACATGGGCAACACCAATTGGTCGACATAAATGGTGACAAAAATAATTTTCTCAAACTATTTTTCTTGTAGTAGTACTCCCTCCTAATCTAATCATTTTGCGCACTTGCGATTCAGCGTTCAATTCTCAATTCTAAATATCTCTGATTGTGCTTGATTAAAAATTTGCATTAAAATGAATCAAATAAAATCTCTTTTGATTATATTTTAACTTATACACTACAAATAAAATACAAACTAATAATGATTAATATAAAATGCTAAAAAACAATTTGAATATTTTATTAAATTAAAAAGGACTATAAAGTACTTACATGAGCGTCCATACTCCATACAAGCATGAATGCATGATCATGTTATCAGTTATAATATAAACATTTAGTGTATCAAACCGTGTGCAGATAGTAGCTTCGGACACATAAAATAAAGACTATGTTAAAAGTCCTTACCATTTTTATTGTATCCTCGCTTATATATTTTGAATTTTCAATATTACCTTTGGTAATATTTTTAATTTTATTTCTCTAATTTCTCTCTAAAAACAGTTTTAGTTTGATAATAATAATAATTTTTGGTTTTATAATTAAAAATGAATTTAAGGGTATTTTTGTAATTTCATTATAAAAAAGTAGCGACGTAATAATAAAAGATGGCGACTTTTAAAGATTGGAAAAATAAAACCTATATGAAATGTCCGTGGAACCTAACTACATGATCTATATTGTACAATACCTAATACTTTCTCTGTTCCAAAATACTTATAACGTTTGACTTTTTTATAGTTTAATGCACTAATTTAATTTTTAATCTCTATAATATATATTTTTAAAAAATAAAAAATTTAATATTTATTATTTAATTTTTGCGTTGTGACAAATCAAACAAAATTCCAATTGACTATATTTTAACTTATAAATAAAAATTAATCATAAATTAAAGGTGATAAATAAATAGTGTAATATTTTTAATGTTGTAAGTAATTTTGAAGAAGGAAAAATCTTACTCTATTTTTATTTTTAGAAAAATTTGTTACTACAATATATTTTTTGGTATTGTCCTAAATCAGTTACTATATTTTTTTTAGAAAAATTATATGCTAATGGAACCTAAATTAATACTTTCCAAACAAAAACTTTTTTATACCATATATATCTCCTATAAAAAATAAATAAATTTTCAAATATAATAAAGAGGCATTGTCAATATGTAAAAGGAAATTTTCTTGGTCTATATTGAGTTAATATTACAAACTAATATTCAAACTTAATTCCAAAAATCAACAAATTATCATTTATAGGCTTATAGGAATTAAATAGGGACGGAAAGAGTATTTATTAGCCTTTAAAAATCATAAAATTAGACAAAAACAATACATCAATTTTTTTCCTTAGTGTTGGGGAAGGTAAGAAAAAGTGTGGATTTTCATGGTCATATTCCTTCGCCAAATTGCAAACTTACAAAAAAGGAAGCAACTTGAATAAAGACAAATAATTTACTAATCAAGAACTTGCAATTGTATTTTTTTACAATAGTCATTCATCATCATTTGTTTTTATACATAAACTAAGAAATTGAGTATACTTAGTAAAAGTAGAGCGATTTTAGAAGAAAAGAAATATAGAAAATTAAAATTTTAAAGTCGTATTAAAAATAAAAATAATGCAAATTTATTATAATGTACACAAATTTTTTTGAGAGACCATCTTTAATTGGGCTGGTCTATTATATATTTTTTAAAATATTGTAAGTACGCATTAAGAATGATGTAAGTAGACATTTAAGATATTGAAAGTAGGCATTAAGAATGCGGTAAGTAAGCATTAAAGATAATGTAAATAGATATTAAGAATACTATAAGTAGACATTAATCTTTAATGAGTTGGACTTAAAATATGTCTCTCAAAAGAGATAATATCTCAATAAATTGACAAAAATTAAATGTGAAAGAGAAGTACATTACTAGACTACTATTCTCAATATTATAACTCTACCTCAAAAATTTGGTTTCACATTCCATTGAAGTCACCAAAAACTAGTTGATCTCATGAAATTCAATGCAAAGGTAAGCCCACTAATGAAGATATAATAATAATAATTGTAATATTAGGGTTTAGTTTGCGCGTATGAACTCATGAAATGTAATTGCCATGAACTAGTCTTGTAGAAGTATTATAAATCTTGGGGTCACTAGAAAATGACATTTTGCTAACCTAATAATAATGACAAATAAGGTCTTCACTTATTTGCATTTCTCATTTGTCAACTTATGGTTTGTCCAATTATTTAATTCGAATATTTGTTGTGAGATTACAAGTATTTAATAACCACTAATTCTTAAATGAAACAGTTTCATGGTAGGACCATTTTTATTTGGCTGGTCCAATGTACACTTTTTTTTCTTAAAATGATCACTTATAACGCTAAAGTGATCACTTATAATTTTAATATAATTACTTTTTATTGTCTTAGAGTGATTACTTATAACCTTAAAACGATTACTTATCATCTTAAAGTAATTAATTGAAAAAATAGACTATTATATGGACCGTCTCATAGTCAAACAGTCCGTACAAGACGAGTTATTTAATAAATATTAATAATAATTACGCTAGGTTATTAATTATTGGATAGTTAGTTAATTATTTTGTGTGTGCGGTAAAAAAATAGTTATGGAATCAACTCAGGATAGATTAAATACTGAATGACTTTAATTTTATACGTTGAGTTAAGTTGACACAACTAAAGCTCTATATGACCTAATCTATAGGAACCCAAGCCAAAACATGAACAAAAAAATGAATTTATAACCTTATAAGAGTTATAACATGATTATACGACCTAATAAGTTATCCGACTCATGACATAAATATTAGGTTACTTGCCGAGTGACTGCCACAAGTACTGCCAAGTATGCTACCAAATGTGTAGTCATATCAGTAAAAAACGTCATGTATACAAACACGTCACAAAAGGGAGGCCATGTGTACAGTCACATTATCAACAATTTACCTGATGTTTATGTTGGAAATACTTCACATGTAAGACAAGATTTCATATGGATAAAATATTGGGTTGTGGACTTACATATATACTGGATGAACTAATCTTCCAACTACCATATGGTTTTGGAAAACAATGAAACTCATCAAGTGTATGTGCAATTCAACGCTCTTTACCCGTGGGATTGTGGGCCTGAGCCCACGGGTGTCACGTGTCCACACTAGTGGGCCACGGTGAGATTGTGTAGCGAATTTTCACGGCCTAATAGTTTAGGTCACCAACAGACAGATTTCTCTTGGATGAAAATTAAGCTCAAAGCTTGTTCCAACGAACACGATACTTGATGTTCAACCTGATAAACTATTATTGGTAAAAGTTCGGCTTATTACATGCATTGTTTCGTAGAACTTATTTAAATTCAATTATCCCTTCTATTCTTGTTAGTAATCTCATTTACTTTTGGTTACCATTTAATTATCACACTTAATTTGTATTTTATTCTTAATATATAAGTTAAAATATATTAAGTGAGATCTTATTTCGTTCTCAATACAAGGATTATTAATATCTATTTTTCATAATTTTTAATTATACACAATTAGAGATATTAAAGGGTTAAAATGTTGTCTCGGCAAGGGAAAAACGTAAATAAGATTATAAAAAGAATAAGAGGTAACATGTAGAGTAGTAGCACAACAATAAAAAAATAAAAAAAATAAAAAAAAAACATATTTTTATAAACATTATCAAACTTACCATTGTAATCTAAAATGCAGAAATTATGAGACCACTAATATTAAGGATAATGTTAATATAAAATTACCATTTTTAAAATGTATTGCAAGTAATTAAAAACATCGTTAAAAAAATTATTATATATTTAATTAGGATCGAAATAAATATGAAATTGACTATAACGGCATTAGTGGAGCCTAAACCTACAAAAGTTCACTACTTTCTCATCATAAGTCAAGATGTGGTTGGCCCATTGGACAACCATTTTCAAGCTAAGATTGAAAAGTTAGTGCACTTTTCCCCCTTTTTCCTCTTAGTTTAATTTCTCAACTATACCACCAAACTCTAACATCAAATCTTCTTGAGGATATGAATTTTATTACATATCCTTTGTTGTTTCTTCCCTCTAGTTTGTATTTGTGTTTATTTTTATGTAATTATAAATTTATTTAAAAATCAAATTAAATCATACAAAATCTGATAAATATCGAATCGTCATATTTATTTTAAACGCTTCACTGAATTCTAACAATTTCATCTACCTAAGTCAATGTGTATGTTAGGTTAACTTCAAGCAATATACTAATTAACTACAATAATTTTCAATTTATATCTATGCTTTTTAATTTGTCAATATAAAATTGTGTTCTTTGCTTGTAAGACTCAACCTCATCATTGTATTGCTAAGTAACCCAAATAGCAAATTAAAAACCAATAAGAGATTCTTAATGTAGCTTGTAGCTAGGATTAACTAAGTTATAAATGTATGATTTTTTTTAGTGTTCCACTAATTGTTGGTTTGTTTGATTGACTGATATTGTTGATTGGTATAATTGACTTTTTTTTGTTAGAAGTTAAGCTTTAAGCAACTTGTTATGAAGTTGTTTTGAACAATTAGTTGTTAGTTGTTTTGCTACTTATTAGATAATTAGTAAGTCAAAAAGTCAAAACTTAAGCTACTCGTACGGCTCGTTGGATAGGTTGTAATAAACAGTGGTAATGAGAATGAAAAATTAGTGTAATTTTAGTTGAAAAATCTCTTAGCTACCTTGATGATCATGCTTGTCCAACTTCAATCATCTCATTTTCTTCATAAAATTCATTCCAATGGATTATCATTAAGAGTGGTGGTATTAGATAATAATGGAAATTTGAAATCAAAAAACTTTTTTATGATTAAAATTTTATTACCATGGGAATGATATAAAACTTATGATGAAATTTTACACTGTAAGTCATTCCCATTACCACCATTTAGTACCACTAACCAAACGGGCCGATAATATTCTTTTGTTTTGGCTAAAAAATTAGCTAGTTTTATTTTCAAATGGAATTTATAGACTACTTACCTAACTTTTCAGTCATTTGATTAATTAAAAAACCAAGAATCATAAATCAAAAAGTCAAACAAAATATCCACAAAATAAACATTTGGCAAGCATTACATATTTTGTTCGATAGTCTAGAATTAAATAACTAAACTATGTAAATTTAAACATTTAGACCCTCATATTTTTAAAGGTCATACACGGTTGAACATTTTGTGGGTTCTCGTAATCGTTTTTGATTGTAGTTGTTATAGATATAAAATTGACCAATTAAATAGACTAATCATTCCAATTATAAACTTGTTGATTTATTAAGAGTAGTAAGTGACGTTTACTTACTACTCCTTAAAAGTAAGTTACAGGCTTTTTCGCAATTTCTGACGCTCTTTGAAGATTTTCTTTGAACTGAGAGATTTTTTGACCGCACTTTTCTTTATGGATATGAGTTGTCATCATCCTTCCATCTCCAGACCCTAATTATAATTTTCCTATAAGCAAAATACACTGAATATGATGATGAATAAGTAACGTATACTCCTGGCCAAGTCCTACCATAATAAATTAGTATGAATGCTGATGCAATGTACATAAATAAAATTATGAAAATGGTTTTATATATATATATATATATATATATATATATATATATATATATATATATATATATATATATATATATATATATATATTAAATAACATTAAAAATTATCAGGCAAATTAGATATTGATCATTAAAAATGTAGAAAAATTATTTTATCTTTCGTAACTTAAATGGATACAATTTACTTTCATAATTCGAATCTTGGATAATAAATTCTAGGTCAGTTTCCTCAACAATATACAACAAGGTTTTTCTTTCTTCTATCTCATTCTAGGGGTATGGACCTACTCGTTTAGATCACATGGTTTTAAATGTCAAGCCATAACTATACTAAGATGTTTGGTGTCAAAATGAAAAAATTACTCCGAGCTAATTTTTTTATTAACTTTTGACTTATTGGTTCGTTTTTTCTCTAATATACGACTAACAACCAATAATTAAATTTATCAAATATCTCCACGAATAACTAGCTTTTTCGGCCAACTTAAAAGCTAACAAAACAACCAACATTTTCAGCTGGTTAAACAAATCAACTAAAAAAATCAACAACCAACAATCAATTATCAAACACCTCCAAATCTCAACAATCAATTATCAAACACCTCCAAATCTCATGTTGTAGTAACCCATTGTGTTAGTCGGACTCATCCGATTGCAAACCATTTCCCTACATATAGCTTTTATAATAAATATTTCCAACTTTACATTGTTCGGGAAATTATTTCACTACATACTACAGTATGTAGGACAGCACTGAAAATATTTTTTTTCCTATTTCTATTAGTAAATCGCCATTTGATAAAGCGGTTTTATTTGAAAATTGAATCAAACCGTCATTGGAAAAGCATTTTGCATTGATGGGGTTTTAATTTTAACAAAAAAAATATTGCTATGGAAACCGGCATCTCAGTAGTGGTTATGCTCGGACAATAAAACACAGCAGCTTCATACTGCTTTCATTTGCTTTCTATTCCTTCTCGGCTGGAACCCTAAAAAAAAAGTTTCTTTCACTCAATCTCTTCTTTGTTCCTAAGATCAATCATTCAACTAATTCAATCAACTTCATTACAATTATCTCCTTGAATACTTGTTCATTTTCATCATCATTTAAAGACTATGCCACAAGCTGGGAACATACAGCGGGTTGAGGTTCAACAACGTTTGAATCTTTAAAACTACCAACATGCACCCACCAATCACCCCCATCTCCAAAAGAAAACACAAAAAAATGTTTTAGAAGAGACATAAAATAGCAGAATAAGTGAGGGATGGTAAATGCTAGTTGACGTATATATAGTTGACATGAATAGTTTCTGCTTACTGACTCTTTAAATGGAATAGATTTACCTTCCTCTTCAACGCTAATGCAATCATCAGGCTCTGATTTAATCACAGCAACCGAATTCTGTTAGAATTCATGCCATACAGAAGAGAAAGAAGAGACATAAATGTTATCTTATTGATTAGAATTCTGTAATTTGTACCGTAGATGAAGGCACACAGATCACAAACAAAAGCTTACTGATGTGCCACAATAATAAACTGCTGCACACTATAAAGATATAAGCCGCACACGTGTCTTTTCTGAAGCATACTACATATATGAGGCTGCAGCTTATGTGTCTTGTTGTAAATTGAAATAATGATGCCACACGTGTTGTTTATGCTGACTCTTTATACCATGTTGAACATTTAGAATATATAGAGGTAGATTTGTATATACTACATACACAGTATTTTGATTCATAAGTTTTGTTTGATGAAACATTACTTTGATTCATAAGCTTTTCTTGGTGAAATATTACTTTGATTCGTAAGCTTTGCTTGGTGAAACATTACTTTAATTCATAAGCTTTGCTTAGTGAAACACTTTTTGTTTTAAAAAGAGGTATTGTTTGATGCATAGCTCTATAAATAGAGGTTGCACGTCAAGGGACATTCTGTTCCATCTCCGTATCATTTCTTATTTTTCTACTAAGAATACTCACATTCTTGTTCTTCTTTTCATGAGATAATATTGAGAAAGTAATTAACTCTCAATATCATCAAAGTTCTTAATTCACCACAACACTTGTATTTGCTATTGCAATTTCCTTGTGCTAGGATTTTTTTGTGTAGATTGTATCCTATTGTGAATTTCATTTCATCATTCCAAGCACCTTTATGGAAGAAATATCACAATAGAAAAGTGCATGAACGCCTTTTACTCATATCAAGTTTTTGAGTGACTTTTTTAATTGTCGCAACCATATGTTCATCGTCTTCTTGGTAATTCAACAAGAGTTCAAAGCCATATATAAAGGATTATAAATAGTGTAGATTTATCTTATAACACATATTTGTAATACATCATTATTGTAATATACCACACCTTCACTAATCAAGGTACTTTCGCTTGCATGGAACTTCTCCAAATTAAATAGCATGAATCCTTGGTTTAGCTAAACACAGTCCACAAAATTTTATTCTTAGACCAAATCGCCATTTGAAGTGGCGGTTTCCTTATTTTTTTAAAAAAATTAAAACTTTTATGAACCGCTACTTCAAATGGCGATTTATGCTTTGCATCAAACCGCTATTACAGGTGGTGGTTTTATGGAACAGTTTTTAAAAAAATCAAATACCATATGGACAGTAGTGTGGGAAATATTTTTCTGACCCATGTAAACTTGGAAATATGTTGTAAAAAAGCAATATATAAGGAAAAGATTCTCCAATTGCATAAATTGTGAGTTTTACCGATGTTTAATCAAGGTTTACCACATTTATGATGAATCAAGAAAAGAAAATGAAAGCTAGCTATACTTAAGTCTTGGCTATCGATAAGAAGTTTATTCTTCCCTTTTGTACATGATTGCAACTAAAATTATCAAGCAAAGGGTATTCTTTTCCGCAAACTTGTACTATACTACTACAGATAGACTAATCGATCATAACAAATGATAATATACTTCATCTGTTACATTACGCTTATTTTTTCCCCTGTTTCATAATTTTGTTACATTATCATAATATGTTATAAAGTAGTTCTAATTTGTTGTTTTATCACTATTTTGTTTCATCTTTCTCAAGTCGAGAAATTTTGTAATCGCGCTCTTCTTTATGGGTATGAGTTGTTGCAGTCTTTTTCTCCTCAAATCTTAATCATAATTTTCTATATGCGAGATAAACTGAATATAATGATGATCTCTATTTTATTTCTATTTTAATTCCCGTTAACTTTACACTCATATCATTATTTAAAAATACTAGTGAAGGTACTATAAAAGTAATAAATGAAGCATACAATTACAAAAACGTTAGTATTAATGGATCAAATCTACATGAATATGATTGCACTTAGAGTCGACCGTTGCAATAGAAGACAAATAGTCAGCTCCCTCTAAGATTCGATCTGCATGTCTATTCAGCAAGTTGTTCAATACTCCCTCCTCGTCCTGAATTCCTGATTTTGCCCCATATGAAGTAATATTTCAATCTACTCATAAGGATCAAACTTGTATGTTAGATACATACATTTATGGATTCGGTTTTATTCGGTCCTTTTTATTGTAGAATTTGCTTTTTTTAAAGATTTTTCTAGGGATTTTTCTCGAGCCAAAAAATTCTTTTGTCGCATCCTTCTTCAGGGTATTGGTTTTCGCCTCTTTTCCCTTCTCAGACCCTAGTCGTAGTTTTCTCTGAACGGGATACACTGAATGCAATGATAATGATGAGTTGATGGGATAAAATTAATTTTTTATTACATCCCTCGTTCTATTATACTTACTAGTGTTAATGACATTTTTCCACATAATATATTACAATCGGGTACAAGTATTACAGAACGAAATAAGTATATAATAAGCTGAGAAGGAAGGGAATAACTAAGTGAGAATAACCAAAATCTTTTTTAAAGATGGCATTTACTCTCCAAATGAGAACAAATTTTTGAATTAACTCTAAAATTTGAATTGTGTTAATAGTAAATATAAAATGCACTAATGTAAATTTAAAATATGATAGAATCTGATTCTTAAAAAGAAATATAGCAATTTAAATAAAATAAAGTTACCACTTTTCATTTTGTGTTTCATTTATTGTTTTCATAAGGAGTCTTTTCATTTATATCATATATTTTGGACAAAAATAACCTTACTTATCCTTATTTTAATATTTAAGAATGCTTATGTCCTCACATATCTTCCACTAACTTCATTTTAAAATTTTTATACTTTTTGTAATCCCCACATGTTTCCCATTAACTTCATAAAAATATTCTTTTATTAATTGTGGTCTCCATATATTTTTTTCAGTAAAATGGTTCTCATTTTTCCTCCATCAAATTTATTATTCAATAAAATAATATCTCCACTATCAAAAATATTATATATTTTTTAATTCCCATGAACATTCCTTATGGGAACTTCATTAAGACGGAGAGAGTAATAAATAAAATAGAACACATTAAAATAAAAAATATGGCAAACTCTAACAGGATAAAATCAATGCTAATTTTATATTGAGGACGTCTCATCATGAGACGACTTTAATTAGATCAGTCTAAATTAATTAAAAAAATGCTTCCTATATACTTCCTCCGTTCCATTTACTCGCAACATTAGAATAATGACACTATTCATTCACCATTTTTAAAATGTGATTAGTTTATAATTTATATATTAAAACATAGTCATGTGGGATCTTGTTTGATTTGTCTCAATGTAAAGATTAATAATATCAAATTTATATAATTTCTTAATACACATAATTAGAGAAATTAAGGATTATATTAATGTATTGGACTACGTGTAATTAAATGTTGCAAGTATTTTGAAACAGGAGAAATATTAATGGAAATTCAATTTTCCTTTTTTTTATATACATTTTTTAATTAAATTAAATTATGTGTACGATTATGATGTCCATGGAACATTTTGTAACGTTTGAGCAGCGTCCAGTTCCAATTATTTTCGTTGTTGGGCCCCACAATAGCCATTGTCTTATTATTACATCGATGAAACTGAATTGCTGAAAGCACTGCCAGTCTGCCACATGAATGCTTGGAGTCGGGGACATCCGTATGTATGGAAAATGACGTTGGAGCTAATTAATATACCTGTTAATTTTAATATATTGAAATATAATGCAATTACAATAATTAGGAATACAATTATAATAATTACCAATTACAGCCTTAAGCATTTTATAAATTGCAACATTAATATATGTTTTTGCAAATTACAATAATCAAAATATCTTCTCTATAACGATTAAGCCGAATTACAGAATTCCGACTATTTAATTAAAATTTTACCATTAAGATGATTTGAATTCTGTAATTTGACTCGAATGCATTAAAATTGATAATTTAGTATCTGTAATTCGTCAAAAATTAAATAATTTCCTTTTTATCTTTTTGATGTAATTTTAATTTGATTCTTGCTACTTATAAAAATGATTAGTTTCATTTTCCCTATTTACATGTAATATAAAAGTTTTAGACTGCATTCAATAAAAAAAATTACTATAACAAAATTACTATCCCTTTCTCTTACTTGTTCTAATGTTTCAATTGTTTGATTTCTATTGCGAATTCTACCAAAGAATAAACATAAAAGAGATACTTATATAAAGCTTTTTTTGCACATACATTTCGAAAGAGTTTTAAAAAGTTTAGCAAATTCTTGGGAATACTCAGGTAGTTTTGAGGTGCAACCGTCTAAAATTAGTTTATAAAAAGGCCCAAAATAAGTTAATCCTTATTACTTAAAATTTATTTTTTAATTATATTTTTTATCTTATATTATATGATTTTAAATTCGTATATTTATTTGACATTTGTATGATGAAAAAAGAGAAATTATATGATGCATAATTGAAAAAAAAAATCAAAACATTACTTATATAAGGGCTCTAATTTTAATTATCGCCTAAGACCCAAAAATTATCAAAAACGACCCAGGAATACTCAAAGTTTTGCTTGCTTTTTGATAGTTGGAAATAATAGGAATTTAAAATTTTAAAACGGATAACTTTATAATTTTATAGAAATTCACTTATTATACTTTTACAAGTTCTAGGAAATGAATTCATAAGAGGAAATTGCTTCTGAGTAGTGTTAACTGTTAAGTCTTAAAATATATTTCCCTTCCTTCTTTGTCTCTCCTTTTTTTTCCCTCTCGAGAAAACCCTAAACTTCATTTAATTTGTAAATTTAGGATTACTATCGATTTTATGATTGATGGTAAGCTTTCAATCTCTTTATTTTTTTTTTTTTTTTAATTTCAAATAAAATCCATTATTTTTATGTTACAGAGTTGTTCTATTTATTTATTGGATTTGACTTACTCATATATTGAGTTTTAAAGTCTGAGAGTTTGAAGTTTTGTTATTAATTTGATGGTAAAAAGGTATACGATGTTATCATGGATGTCAATTCTGCTAATAAATTTAAAAGTATCAAACTTATCTCTATTTCAAAGTCACACCAGATCTAAAAACCTTAAGGAGAGACTATATCAAACAGCAATGCGATAGAGAGAAAACTTAACTGTTAGATTTTCTTTATAATTGTGACTTTTTATATATAAAATTTTGTTTGATTAATATTGTTATGTATTTGATCATTTGTTATTTACTTTTAGATGTTATATGATATTTTTAACAATTCTTTTAAAAAAATTACTCGTAGTCAACAATTAATTTAGGTTCACCACTATTCTAATTTCTAAAAAGATATAATATATACTGAAATAGTTTAGCATGAGATTAAATGCATAGAAGATAAAAAATTGTAAAAATTCTTGAGTTTTTATAGTCCTTTTGTTAGTAACTTTAATTTCTTATAATGTAGTTAATACTTAATACTCCCTCTTATTCACCTTAGGAGTCCCATTTGACTTTTCACGGATTTTAAGGAGAGTCAAAAGTGGGACCCTAAGGGTAGGAATGAGAGTGGTATTATGGGTTTTTTAATGTAAGAGAGGAAAATTAGTATGGGTAATAGAGAGTATAATTGAAAATAGAATAAAGCTACTAAGGATATAAAAGTCAAAAACCCATACCAAAAATAAAAATGGGATAATTAAGGTGACTTGACCATAAAAAAATGGGACACATAAGCTGAATAGGAGGGAGTATAATTTCTTGAATTTTACTAGTAATACTCAGAAAATGATGAAAATGGGCAGGTGGGAGTTGTCGGCCGACCAAATATGCAATTGAATGTATCAATATATTAAGACTTAAGACATCCAAGTTGAGCACGTACGAAAAATAGTTGCGTATCATTTTGATGAAAGTATCAATTGAGTACATAAGTCGGTAGACTATACTATCCTTGTACCCTTTACATACAACAAGTAACTTCCTTCTTTGTTTTTCAAGACTTAGGGTTGGCTCATTGAGTAGTCATGAGGTAGTTATTAATATTCATAATAATTAGCTACCTATGAACAGCAGTATTAATCTAACTCGTTATATATAGTATTAATATTCGGTAAAGTAGCTGGTAAAATATACTATCCATTTGATTATTTATGAAAATCTAAATAATTAAATTTAGATATTTTGTACATTTGGACGTAGATAAAAATGTTTAAAATAGACTCGACTTTTTAATTGAAACCCATTTGATCTAACTTTAAAAATAAATTTATAATTATATAAAGCCTAATATATATATATATATTTATATATATTAATTAGGTATTATTATAAATATTATTATATGACATAGAAAAAAAAAAAAACGCACAAACTCAAAATCTCAACAATTTTGATAGGACCCGATATTTACGTCCCACATACCTCCCAATCTCCCATTAGGCCATTATTAACTGTGTTTTTACACTTTCTTACACCATTAACCCCATTAACCCCATCGCTACCCACTCTTTCCTACCTTCTTATACTTAACTTCCCTATATAAATACACTTCCATTTTCATTCTCCGTCCTCAATCCTCATTTCTCCCACCTAAAACCAACAAACAACAATGTCTTCCTTCTTCCCTTCTTTCCTCATTTCCTTCCTCCTCATCTCCATCTCCATTTCCGTCTTCGCTGGTAAGTATTTATTAATCTTATTCGTATTATTGCATCTCAAATCAGATGTAAATTTCATCTTAATTTGGACAATATGTAATTTTTTTTAATTAATGTTTTCTATTTTTATTTTTAGATACTGGGAAAATTGGTATAAACTATGGGAGAATAGCTGATGATCTTCCAACACCCGATGAAGTAGCGAGTCTTCTCAAAACACAAGGTATAACCCGGGTGAAACTTTACGACACCGATACCGACGTTCTCAAAGCATTTTCCGACGCTAATATCTCCGTTACCGTCGCTTTACCAAACGAAAATTTAACGGCAGCAGCTTCAAGCCAATCATTTACGGATTCATGGGTCCAGACCCGGATCCTTCCTTTCTACCCGAATACCAACATTAATGCTATTGCTGTTGGTAATGAAGTAAATGTGAACCCGAATATAACCTCTTATGTTGTACCCGCTATGAAAAATGTTTATGCAAGTCTCCAGAAATATTCTGTTTCTGACGCTATTAAAATATCGACGCCGATTTCATTTTCGGCGCTTGAAAATTCGTACCCGTCTTCTTCCGGGTCGTTTAAGGGGGAACTTTTGGAACCGTTTATTCAACCCATGTTGGAATTTTTGAAGAAAACGGATTCTTATATGATGGTGAATGCTTACCCGTTTTTTGCTTATTCGGGTAATTCGGATCAGATTTCGTTGGATTATGCTTTGTTTAAACCTAATTCTGGTGTTGTGGATTCGGGTAATGGGCTTAAGTATGATAACCTTTTTGAAGCCCAATTAGATGCTGTTTATGCTGCTATGGATCTTCTTAAATTCAATGATCTTAAAATTGTTGTCACTGAAACAGGTATTTTTTATTTATATTTACATTTATATTTACTTTTTTATATTTTTGTTTTATTATTGCTATCTTTTGAGTTTAGATTTTTTTATATACTAATAATAATATAGTATTTTGATTAGTAATTGATAAATGATTGAAATAGTTTGAATGTGCATTTAGATGTGAGTAATAAATAGGTGGTTGAAAATGCAATACTAATAAAGGCTTTTTCTTTATGATATCAACTCATTTCCGTTGAAGTATGTACTTTTTTGGTAAAAGTCTAAGCTTATTTCATATATCCCTTCACTAAATTAGTAAATTTTCGTCTTAAAAAATTTTAAATACTTTTTATGACAAAAAATAAATAACTTCGTCTGGTAGGAAATCGTCTCACTATAAAATGAGTTCATATAATAATTTATTTTTTTATATGATTATTTTAAAATTATAAGTAATGATTCTAAGATTATAAAAATAATTATATTAAAATTATAAGTGATCACTTTAATGTTATAAGTAATTATTTTAAAACAAAAATTGTATATTGAACCCATCCAATAACAAAAATTTCTAATCAATAACAAATCACCACAAAAAAATAAAAAATTTTTTTACTAAAAGTTTCTCCATCCAATAGAAATGATCTTACTATCTCATCTAAGAAGTAGTGAAAAACCAATTATTTTTTCAACTAATTAAATAACAATTTAGTGTATTTGACCTTCTCAAACCAAGTAGAAGCTTTAGTTGAAAACCGAAAACATTTATAATTACTTGATCTTTTTTATTACGTATTTATACTTTTGTACCTTTTTTTTAAATACTTCATATAATTAGAAAAGTGTGTTTCCAAATATTAATAAAAATCAATGTCAATTTTTTAATAATTTTTTCTTTATTAGTCTTTTCAATCTTAAAACTATCACACACTAATAGAAATTATTATCATATAAACTTTTTTATTTTGAGACTGTTTTGATGTGACATTGTGAGTAGAAAAAAAAAATAATGGATATATCTAATTTATATATTTGTTTATTTTAGGTTGGCCATCTAAAGGAGATGAAAATGAAATTGGAGCAAGTAGTCCAAATGCAGCGGCCTATAATGGTAACCTAGTTAAACGAGTCTTGACCGGTAATGGGACTCCATTAAGGCCCAATTTCCCATTGGATGTTTATTTATTTGCTCTATTTAATGAAAACCAAAAGCCCGGCCCAACAAGTGAGAGAAATTATGGGCTTTTTTACCCAAACCAACAGAAAGTTTATAATATCCCTCTCACCGCGGCTGAGGCAGCAGCCGCGGTGGCTCCAGCTGCAAACTTGGGTAGTAAGGTGGTGGTTCCGAAAGCGGGCCAGAGTTGGTGTGTGGCTAATGAGAATATTTCTAAGGAAAAATTACAGGCTGGGCTTGATTGGGCTTGTGGTGAAGGACAAGCTGATTGCCGTCCGATTCAGCCCGGTGCCACGTGTTACAATCCTGAATCTCTTGTGGCACATGCTTCGTATGCTTTCAATAGTTATTATCAAAAGATGGCACGTGCCGTTGGTACGTGTGATTTTGGTGGAGCTGCTTATGTTGTCACCCAATCTCCTAGTAAGTTCCTTTAGACAGTGGATTTTACTAAAAATTAAAAATATTTAAACTTTAATTTATATAAATATTAAATGTATAATATTATTCTTATTTTTTATTTTGTTTGACAAATTACTTTGTCATTTATATTACTTTTCGTAAATTTCTAATCTAATTTTTCATTCTTTAAAAAATGCAGAATTTGGAAGTTGCAAGTTTCCCACAAGCAATTGATGATATGAAGAGGAGACATGGAAGAAATTATATATTTATTATTGATTAGAATTAGGATTATAGTGTAATTAGTATTATTAATATTTTATAGCTAAAATATTATGAATTGAATTTTTAGTGAATATAGAGATGAGAGTTAATTCTTTTACATTTCTGTACCTAATTATTTTTTAGTAGTATTGGTATTTTTATAACGAGGAGCATTTTTATTTTTCTTGGTATATGGAATTTTATACATTAAAGTTTTTTCCTCTTAAATTTCCATAAATTATGCACTTTTGTTTTATGTTTTTTTGATATTATAAAGTAGATCGAAATAAAACTTAATTTTCTTGTTTCATGTAAAGTAAATAAGAAATTAGTAATTATTCTTATGCCTTTAGGAGTTTTTGCATACATATGAAAATAATATATTTTTAGTATCATATCTTTAAAATAAATTTACATGATATAAAAATAATACATCAACTAAATAAGCAAAACTTAATATGTGTTTTATAATTTAAATGGGACTCAATTATCACAAGAATGCTCATATTGATGATGAATAGATTATGGATTTATTGAGTTTTATTAATGGGCTAAGTTAAGAAAAAATGTACGAGTGCATAGAGATAATGACCTTGCAGCAGGGTATCCACAACTAATAGGTCTAGGTTCAATAAGGAAAGTCTCCGAGCGCTTCATCCAAAATAAAACATCATGACCTTTGCCTTCTGAGAGAATTTGAAATGATTAAGACAAATTATAATAAAATGAATCAAATAATCAAATCTGTGGTTTAAGGTTGTTCGGTCAAAAAAAATACAATAGTTGTTCGCAGTTATGATGTGTGTATTTTATATATTATTTTCTACCATGCCCCCATTGTATTTTCATAGCATTTCTCGCGTATTTTGCTCAATTTTCTATTGGTTTTTATGCTTGGTTGGAGTGTTTGTTTCTTATCTATTTTGTAGGTACAAAGCTCTAATTATGCTAGGAATCGACTCTTGGAGCGAGATTTGCATGTTGGAAGGTCATAAGCTACTCAAAGGTCATTTTTGTGCTGACCAGGTCTCATACCCGGGTGGGTTTCCTCATACCCGGCGGGTGAGCCTCTCATACCCGGCCGGGTTTCCACATACCCGACCGGGTTTGCACTTGATACTTAGAAGAATTTGAAGATGTTATTTGGAAGAAAAAGTTGCCACACGCACCCGGCCGGGTTTCCCACATACCCGGCTAGGCCTCTATTGAAGATTAAAATGCTCAGCTGCGTACCCGGGCGGGTTTCCACATACCCGGCCGGGTTTACTCCTGGACTTAGAAAATTTTTGACCTTTGAGATTTAGTTATGCTTCGCACCCGCCCGGGTTTCCACATACCCGGCCGGGTACTGCAGTTATTTTTTAGTAACTTCCCGTATCCTCCGATCTCTTTTGAGGAGGATATAAATAGCTTTTGAGGGGAATTTTCAAGACGGTTTTTTTTTATTCTGTGTTTTTGAGGGCTTGATATTGAAGGGATTTCTCATATTACTTGCTTTGAGGGATTGTTAATCAACATTTCGATATTGTAATCTTAATTATATTGAAGGTATTAGTTTCAATTCTAATTTCTTGTTCTTGTTTATCGTTGTTATCTTTGAATGTTTGTTTCTACATTTAATTTGAATTTGATTTTCTCCATGGATTTCATTGTTGAATCTCTTGTTAGTTTTAATATGCTTAGTGAGTAGTTTTATTTCTAGGGCTTGGTGAAACTATGCAAAAGGTCATGATTCTTGTTTGATTTTAGGATTTAAATTTGGTTTGTCTAGGCGATTCAATTGATGGGTTTTAGATTGATTGCATGTTTAGCCAATTTGCAAGTTTTATTCGCTCAATTCTATAAACGAGAGTTGCGAGTTTGAGTGAACGATTTCCTTCTTTGAACAATTAAGCTTTAATCGCGATAGCTTGTTTTATTGTTTGATTGTCGAATTTGTTTGCGAGAGCAACATCTTCCTTCGCCTATATTCATTCCTATCCCAATAGTTGTTCATGAATCATGATCTATGCATAGTGGATCCTTTTAGCCCTAGGTTTTTAATTATTGAATTCTATTCATCTCTTATTTTTGCGTTCTACTTAGATAACCAAAAATCCAACATTTGATCGTTAACAATAGTGAACTTAATTTAAATTGTAACTTCATTTGTCCTTCCACAGTGGTTCGACCCTACTTTCCCAACTATACTAGTTAGGTGAATTAGGAATTATTTTTGGTAGTAAAACGACCTATCAAGTTACTAACTGCGAACAACTTTGACTTTTTTTTTGACCTGTTCGCAGTTAGTAACTGCGAAAAACTAGCTGCACAAATACGCACAACAGCTTCCACCGTGAATAGGTCAAAAAAAAGTCAAAGTTGTTCGCAGTTAGTAACTACGAACAACTATTGTGTTTTTTTTGACCTGTACACAGTTACTAATTACGAACAACTATAAACCACAAGTTTGGAAATTTCACGCTTACTTTTGGAAATAAGTTTAAAACTTATCTTATTTGGTTCATTTTGTTGATAATTTGTCTTAATCATTTCAAATTTTCGCCTTCAGACATGGTCAAATAGGCCTCAAAGTGAGACTCTTAAATTCGACGACCAATGATCCTACTCAAAGACCATGAAAGATGTCAATAGTATGCGCTCTATCCTTTAAACACATAATGATATGTTAGCCTAGGATAGTGGATGTGGACTCATTAATGGTGAACCACCTTAAATCTTGGTGTTAATGTTTGTTTTACTTTTTTTGCTTAAATCACCTTAATTCTTACATATAACCCTGTTTCATTAGTGCACTTTCAAGCCATGGTCATTAGACTTTCGTGCCGCCGTTAGGCCCACACTTCCGCATTTGTTAGCCTACTCTAACTAAAAATGTGACGAAAAGCTATATATACAATAGCTTAACTTGATGATTGAAACTTCTGTATCCATAGTGATCTCAATCAATATCAAACTCAACAAAGCAAGTAAAACTTTCTAATTCTTATACATTATCTTCTTTCATTTTCTTTTATATTCTATATATATAATTTAATTATTCTTAATTTAAAACTGTTTTAAAACCCATATTTCCGGTTAAGCACAATTTTAAATAGTAATAGTTTCTTTAAACCTTTTCGAGTATAAGGATAAGGTTATACACACAAGTATAGAGGGAGTGTTTTGTAGTGGACCAATAAAATATATATTTTCACTGTTTTTTTACTAGAACTATTTGCTTTTTCGTAACACGCAATACATGTTTTCAATCGTTAATATCTATAATTATACAAATAAAAAAAATTAATAATGATTAATAAACTTTAAATTGAGCTGATTCAAACAAGATATCTTTTACGATTATGTTTAAACTTATAGATTAATGAGATCAAGCAAGTTAATCTAATAATAATAGCTATAAAGTCAACACATATGCAAGTAAAAACTGAGGAATTAATAAGTAAGAAAAATGAATAGATTATATTAATTATTTTAGGATAAATTGTCAATAATTAATCGAACTATTATTTATAGCCATCTTTAAAGTTTCTTTGTAAATCAAGAATTAGGAATAAATAATAATTGAATTTATTTTCAACAATTATACCGAATATGTGGATTTATTTAAAAATAAACAATAATTAAATTTATTTTCAACGGATTGAGCAAAGATTTACTTATTTTTTACAATTTCCCCATTATTTTATATGTTTCTCTGATTTTACATCAACTTTCATTTTAATTTGTCAAAATAACTTTGCACGTTTCTCTTTTTTGTCCATGGTTCACCATCTTCTCCGACTTAATCTTTATTTCTACTAAATTTTATTTATTTTAAAAGGGGTGCAAAATGATATTTTTTTTTAAAACGGGTGCAAAATAAGAAACAAATTGGATACAAATAAAATGTGACAGGAGAAATTAAGGATTAAGGAGGGAGGAAGGAAAAAAGTAAAACAATTGAAAAGTCAGAAAAGATACGCCATGTTTCTCCTCTTAAAATAGATTGAAAAACACTCTGTAAAATACGCTTGAACTTGAAAGAGGAAGAGGAAGAGGAAGAGGAAGAGGAAGAGGTTGAGATCACCAATAATCAATTCTAAAAAGGCAAATCCCCAGTTTTCTATAAGCATTTTGGTTGGTAATCTTCAATTTACTCTACTATATTTCATTCATTTGATGTTATATTATTAGCTGACTACTTTGCTATAGGAATCAGTGGTTTTTTCAATTTCATTGTATATAATTTCATTGTAAATCTCTAAGGAATATGGTTTTTTTTGCCTGTGGCCTGAATTATTTAATGGTGTAGACAATTGTCGTTTATGGTTTTACAAGCAGATCTTTACGTTTGATATCAATTATTGTCTTATAAATTTTGATGAAAAAATTTGTGCTTAATCATAGTTTATTGGGAAAACTGTTAAATTTTCTGGGGATTCAATTGAAACCTAATATATGGAGTAGATTGTCTATGTTGGTGATCTTAATTAGAATAATGGGATTGTGTTAATTCTTGTTGTAATACATTCAATAGCTCTTGATTTGTAAATCAATATCTATTCACATGTATATCAAACCACTAAACTGAATCTAGTCACTACTTTAGAGGTTTACACTTCATTTGTCTTGACATTGATTTACAAATCAATAACTGCTAGCTACAAAGGATTTTGGGAAGTATTGTATATGAAATATCTTTTCTGACCTTTGGTTTATAATCATTTTAACCTTATGTTTATGGTTGAATGTACTTGCGGGTTGTAAGCATTAATGTTTAAATTATTGGGAGTGTTTTTGTAAATGCCAAAATTGTGCTCATGTCGTTGTGAGTTATTGAAGGCATTTGTTTCAAACGATTCTTTAATGTATCTTAGATAGAAGGATCTCATTGTTATTCGCATTACAGTTGTTAACATGTTGTATTATTAGAAACGTTAGTCACAACAATGAATGAAAAGAAAATCCTTTTGTGTATACCGAGGAAGGGTACCAAAACTCAACCTAAGTGAGGGTTAGACATGGAATTAAGAATGAAAACGGGAACAAGCACAATGGTTTATTAAAGAACGGTATAGAAGATGAGGGAGGGAGATTTTTGAAGTTATTTATAAGAAAATTGAGAGATTCTTCGTTATGTAACAATTTTTGAGCCGGAATGATTATCTAGAAATTGAGAGATAGATTTTACATTGGGAGACACCTTGTATCTTGAGTGTTAAAGGATTTTATTTGATATTTTATCATCTTTTCAATATGATATGATCCCTCTTTTTCAAGTTTATTCTTTTAACTTTTCTTAAATAGAGATAGAGAAATCACATCCAGTTTCAATTATGGAACCAATGCTAATGTGTGGGTCAATGAGGACTGAAGAGCTTTGTTTTAAAAATCGCATCTAGTTGCACCTTGGGCAGATGATAAGGGTGGGCACCATAATAAGGTTAGACCAGGTGATTTCTTATCACGGCGTCTAAGAGTGCCTTAAAGGGCTTTTATTGCCTTTTGTTCTTAGCTTCAAAATTCCACTTGATTAGGCACCCACTGTGTACATTTCTCTTCTATTCTTCTTCTTCTAGATTTTTATATTTGTTGCCTCCCTTAGCCTTCTCCTACTCGTCCTTTATTAAAGACCTCCTTTTCCCATTATATAATCCACTGAATGGTTCCCCATCAAAGAACACAATGGATTATCTCATGAAACTTCAATAATTTAATTATGTGAACAAAATAATTGACGTGTAATTTTTATTTTCCTGTCACCCCTTAGTTTAAATTTATCTCCATGCTACATGAATATTTTGTATAAATGTTATTCAAAAATTTGATTGAATTCTCATTTCCATTTCTTGAATTACTCCAAAGGAAAAAGGGAATAAAAACTTTGAACCCATTGAAAACTCTAGGGAAATTAATGAGTAAAGGAATTAAGGTTGTAAAAGGGGACGTGATGATTGAATCTTTTGGGCCATTTAGTGTTCAAATGAGATATAATGTTAAGGTGAGTCAAAATTTGAGATATGTGGTGGATAGAGAGAAATGGATTTATCACTTATTGATGGACATGCCATTAAAGAAAGAGGAAAAGGAGGAGTCAGGCGGAATAGATAGGGTGGGGAAGGGGACCTTTTTTATCTCCCTTTTTTAAAGTTTATTTTTTTGTGGAAACATTACTGTGAATAATACACTTTTTAACTTTTCTCCTACAATAATACCCACTATTAATTAATCATGAATAATAGTAACTAGGGAGTGTTTTCCTTTAGTATCCAAATTATCCACAACCTACTAAACTGGTCACTTATGAAAAAAAAAATTTAAATAAAGAAAACAAAATCATCCACCCCCCTTCCCCCACCGTGCCCCACCCTAGCTACCTCCCTACCCTTTCTTACCAAGTCCAAGAAGCCACCCTAACCCCCTCTTCCAAGCGAACAAGGTCGTGCCCAATCGAACATCAGTAACTAGCAACAATGTGAAAGCTAGCACCACCAGGCATCAGCAGGGCAGCACCAACACCAACACCAACAAGTTGCCAAGCCGCTGCCACCAATGTCCAAACCCTAATTTTGTTTTAAGATTTGAAAAAAAATGTGGGTGGTGGAGGGAGGTAAGTTCGCGGTTACTTCAGGTGTTTGAAAGGGAGATTTGGTTGGAAGGGTGGAAGGGTGGGCTTATATATTTTTGGTTGGAGGAGGGATTGGGGGCCGTGCAAGGTGGAGTGAGCGATGAGGTGGGTTGCCGTTGAAAATGTCGACGTCAGGGGTGTGGATTGGGTATTGACTGTGGGGGAGGGGGCTTTGTTTTTTTGTTTTGTTTTTTTTTTTAATCTTGATTCCCCTTTTTTTTGTAAAAATACCTTTTATAGTAGGTCATAAACTTTCAACGGCATTTTGACATTTTTACAGTAGGTAAAAATACCAACAAAGTGGTAAAAAGACCTTTTGTAAAAATACATTTCATAGTAAGTCATAAACTATTTTTACACCGCTTAGTTGGTATTAGTTATGGTTAATCAATAGTTTGTATTATTGTACGCAAAAATGTTGAAGGTTTGTAATTCACGATATCTCTTTCTTCATCTATTTGTTTTTTCTTTTATTTTTTTAAAAATAACATGATATATTATGGTGCAACATTTCTATAGCTTTCAAACGATCTTTGAAGAAAGCATGTATTTGACATCACTCCATGTTTTTGCAGGTCCTGATTTACAAGAAATCATGAATTGGTTACAACGCAAGATCTACCTTTACAATGTAACTTTTGGGCTTTACATGTTAGATTGGTGGGAACGTTGCCTTTTCAGTATCCTTGATTCTTATAAAACCATACTTGAGTTTTTCTAAATGTCTAGTTTTCATGCAATTTGTTATGTGCAATCTAGGAGTAGTCCTAGGGTATTATATGTTGAGTGAAAGTACAATGTTGTTTTACTAAAATTTCTATAGTTTTACTTTGCTCTTTCTAAGTCTTAACTAGAAGCACTTGTTTTGCTTCCTTTTTTGCTGTGTTCTTATTGTTTTTATTTTAAAGATAAATTCCTACACTTTTATTTAAGAAAAAAGTATCATAATACTATCAGGCTTTATTTGATTTGTGTGGCTTGCCTATAGGATAGGCCCATTATTATCCTTGCCCTAGTCTTATGTATGAGTTGATAAACCTCTTAGAAACCATTTAGTACTCTTTGATTAATCAAACGGTAATTACAATTGGTGTAAACCTCTTAATTTAATTGCTATTCTGTTCATAATTGAGTCTTTTCAGTGATAGCAATGCTGGCAGTTCAAATGAAGTGTATATGATTAACTTTGCTTCTGTCATGTAACACTAAACATACATTGTTTTAACTAGGAGTGATTGAATTTGGAGCAATTTTGAGGGATGGATATGGGATGTTTGCTACTAAGTTGAAGCAATTTTCTGTTCTCTGGGAGCTGGCTGTTGCAGAGGTCAAAACAGCTTTGCAACCTATGGTTTATTTATATGGTGCTGGGTTTTGATTACCACTAGGTACTTGTGGAGAGTGATAATTTGCAATTTGTTAGGAGGCTGGAGGCCCTGGCATTTTGTGGGTTTGTTGGTTAAAGATTTTCTTAGACAATGCAAGGTTTTTCTTGTCTCATGGAATCCTGCTAGGGGGATAGAAAATAAATATATACACGATCTTCTTTTTATTTAACCAAATGTATCTGTTGGCAGGGGATGGGATGATTTTATGATGTTGATGTTGTGGCGTATGTGTATTCTCTCTAAGAATTGAATTGCGATGTATATGCGAGATTATTTGATTATAAATACATAAATTATTATACTTTCCATTGCAATCTTCAGTGTGAGTTGAGACATTTTTGAAAAAAATCCACTTTGAATTTTGCATTTGCTTAACTTATTATGACAAAATCATGGAAAAATATCAGTGTACCAGTGTACCCAGAATCATCTATCTGTTCTCTGGAGCCTTGGTTTTGTTATAAGTGCGAGTTTGAGTTTATTTGATCATATAATGTTTTATGCATTCCTTACATTGTATGTTGCTATCTTGAGTTCTTGACTATTGAGCTGCTTAACATGAACAGATACACTGATCATTATTTTAATGTGGTATGTTTTCTACAATGGGTCGCGGAAACTATCTGAATTCTGCAATAGGTAACATGAAATCCTCATGCTTGATTTATCTTTTTAACTTGGTTCTAGAGCTTTAGTCATTTTTGGTGTAGTATGTGGAATCATCTTGTGAGTTAGTGGTTTTCGTATGCCCTTGGTAATACTTAAATGAACAGATGATATAAGATAACATTATACATTCCTTTAGCTATGATAGCATCTTGCAAGTTAGAAATTCCGTCCTTGAAAAATGATGTTTCTAGTATTGTTGAAAAATGTGAACCTTAGATCTTAGATGTTGCTTTTTGATGTCATTATCTTATAGGACTCTTACCCTAAATTTATATCATCACAGTTCTCTTGGTTATGCCTGTCCTCAAGCATCAATAAAAAGGTATGTCATTTTACTCCCTTCATATATGTTCATGTTTTCTCTCATAACTTTTCGTACATCAATTCATCTTCCAAACCCATTTAAAAGGGTTCCAGTAACGGTTGGAATTCTTCACATGTGAGGAAGATCCCACATCATTAAAACTATAGGTTGTAGACTTGTATATAATGCTTGGTGGGTAATCCTCCTAATACCATATGGTTTTGAAAAAGATTGAATCTCATCAAGTGTGTATACAAGTTAATGCTCATTACCATGGGTTTGTGTGACCGAGCCCATGGGTTCCCTGTGGCTGTCTCCACACTCCACACTAGTGGGCCCAAAGCGTGATTAGGTGACGAATTGTTAC
Source organism: Amaranthus tricolor (assembly GCF_026212465.1). Lineage (NCBI taxonomy): Eukaryota > Viridiplantae > Streptophyta > Magnoliopsida > Caryophyllales > Amaranthaceae > Amaranthus > Amaranthus tricolor. Next base: position 2,759,590 of record NC_080049.1, on the reverse strand, counting down.
GGCTTAAAAATTTCAATGTAATAGAATTTAGCGTTCCTTTTTTAGTGTTCTCAAAGTCATATCAAGTTAATAAAATTTTTTTTTTCTGACATTTTAGCTTCTTCCATTAGTCTGGGAAATTAATTTGTTGTATATCATTCAAAAGACACTAGTCATGAACAAATAGTGTTCTGTTCTCCAACCATTCCCACCTCTCAAAAGTTGTCTGGAAATTTTTGAGTCGTCTAAGAAGTATTTCTTTTGCTTGTGCTGTGAAAATTTAAGCTGTAATAGGTTTGAATGCAATGGTAGAAGCTAGTAGTTTTCCAGTTTGATCAAGTCATGTTGAAAAGATTATAGACCGTGAATGATATTTTTTTTTTTTTTTTTAAATAGTTGGCTTTTATATCGTCTTTGCGCTTGCTCATACTTGTTACTTTCTCGTCCGATTTAGAATCTTTATCTTAGTCGAGTTATTTTGTACTTATAATAACGCTTTTCATCCAGGTATCTATGGAGAGGTGCATAGACACCTCGACTTACAACATGATCCAACAATGTACAAGTTGATGTCCCGATGATTTTAAAATTCGAAGCTCATTATTTCTCGTATGTTTGAGTATGTTTTTGGTCTTTTCGTATATTGATTCTTGTTTGTTTCCATTTTGCTTTGTGTTTTAGAAAGTAACCAATACTTTACGGTTACAACTTACCCATCTTTTCTTCATCATTTGAACTATGTCAATTTATTTATTGATGTGAATTTAGATTTTTCTTTAAACATTTGTTGTAACTTGAAATATTTAATTGAGTTATTAAACTTAATCTTTTATATTTTGGGTAAATGATTAAATCTTAATTCATTGGCATTAGATTGACATTGGGTCTCAACAAACATTTAAATTGTGATTTTATTGTGAAAAAATCTAGTCGACCAAGTATTGCATAAGCCAATGATAACATTACAATAAATACTCCTTTCGTCCCAGATAGTTTCACATTTAAAATTTAAATGACACGAAAATTAAAAAGTTGAGTACTATGAGTTAAATAATAGGGTATTTAGAAATAAGAGAGAATTTATAAAATAAAAATGATTGTTTTATATTCAAATATAAAACGGAGGCAAATTTATTAAATTCATATGAAAAGGTGCAATTTTATTGAGACGGAGAATATCATCTTTTAATGTCATTTTCTTATTCTTTTTCTCACCTTTCTTTTACGTTTTCTGCGTTAAAAGAAAAAAAAGTACTTAAATTATGATTCCTTAAACATTTATAACTCATATTTTTTTTATAAAATTTATGCTTAAGTTCTCATTATTCATTCTATCAAAAATGGTTTCCATTAGTAGCCCTCACCTTTTATTATTATATCCAACGCTTAAATTTTGAAAAAACCTATTAATTTGAATCAAATAATAGGTTTTTGTTACAACTTGCACTATGTGAGCTCAATAGCTAAACTTCGTTGTACTTTGCATTTTAGGAAAATGGAGATTAAAATAATCTTTTAACTTTTTCTCTAAATTTTTACTAGCAAATTTTGATTAATTATGAATAATTTCAACTTTAAGAGGTATTTTTCCCTAACTTTCAAATTTGTTATCCAACCTATTATTGTAGGTACTTTGGCCAAAAAAATTTTAAAAAAATAAAAAAAAATAATTTAAATTATAATGCTTACGATTTTTAAAAAGTTTTTCACTAACTTTTTTTTTTATATATTTTTATGTTTGTGATTCTCATATTTTTTACTAATTTTATTTTATATATTTTTTTAATATTTATGGTATTTATTTTTTTCTCAACGAACTTTACTATTTAATAAAATAATATTTTTCATCATTTAAAAGATTTAACTTTCTTAATTTTTTTAAATATTCTTTATGAAAACATCAAATAACAATCAACGGATTATTAATTTTGCTAGTGTTTAGTAAAAAGCAAAGTACAAATTCTTGTGAGAGACGGTCTCTTTGAGAGACCACTTCTAATTTGATTGACATATTATATATTTTTTAAAATATTGTAAGTACGCATTAAGAAATATGTAAGTAAACATTTAAAATATTGAAAGTAAACATTAAATATACGGTAAGTAAGTATTAAGAAAAATATAAATAGACATTAAAAATATGATAAATAAATATTAATTTTTAATGGGTTGAACTGGTCTCTCAGAGTCAAAACACTAGCTCAAAGCAAAGAGTTATTGAACTCCGTGTTTGATTCTTCATGCGCACATACAGAACCGGCGGCTACGATAGTATTGACGAGTCACTTTTGAGGTATTAATTATTTTGACTGGGTTTTTTTGACCTCATAACACCAGACAAACGCCACCGTTGCATCCTATTACCCACCAATTTTTCTTGAAAAATATAAAAATATTCAAAAACATCAAAATTAATAATTGATTCTCTTTCATTTTTCATAATCTCTATGGTTGTCAACCACTAACTTTCTGGCAAGTCTCGTAGGAGATAGAAAATAAAGGAAATGAAGGAAAAAAAATAAAAGGAAAGGAAGAAAAAAGAAGTGAAAGGAAATAAATTCTTCTTTATTTAGGGGTGAAGGGAAGGAAAATAAAGAAATATAAAAATTTTCCTTTTAAATCTTTTTAACTTTGAAAAAATTGATATTTTAACAAATAATATTTATCCAATCTATCCAAATTTTATCCCTCCAAATTCATTTCCTACTATTTTGTTATTCAAATAGGGATTTTATACCTCCAAATCCCCCTCCTTTTTTCTCCTTTTCTTTCAATCTAAACACACTCTTAAGATTATAAGTGATTGATTTAAGACTGAAAATATATATTAGACAAGTTAAATAGAGATTTTTCACCATGAGACTGTCTCATTTGAAAATTTGAGAATTTCTTTTAATTTGTTCCTTTCACTTTTATGTAGTTTTTTCACCACTTCTTTAATCATTATTTATACATTTTCTACATTTTCTCTTACTTCCAATTCTACTCATAACTTTAAGATTGTAAGTAATTATTTCAAGGCAATAAATGATTGATTTAAAGACTGAAAATATAAAATGGACCGTGAGACCATCTTATTTGAAAATATGTGTTTTTTTTATAGTATATTCCTTTTACTTTGCAACATTTTTTTAATAGTATTTTCATCACATTTTTTTAATTCTTACTTATATATTTTCTCACACTTTCAATCATTCTCATTATCTTTTACCCATTCATACTAATATCTTTATAAGTGTATCAATTATTAATGGTATAATCTTTTAAGAACTAAAGGGGTATTCATGTTCGACCATAGTATAGGATTTGAGTTTTTTTTATGTCGCTACAAATTGCATTGCTAGAAATAAAAATAAATACGTTTTTTTTAACTCAAATCCTCCTTATATGCCTTTGATTTGACCTGTAATTGACCACCAAGATATATTTAAATCTATTTGGGCCCATTTTAAATATACATATATATATATATATATATATATATATATATATATATATATATATATATATATATATATATATATAATATTTAAAATGTGCCCAAATAGATTTAAATACATCTTGGTGATCAATTACAGATCAAATCAAAGGCATATAAGGAGGATTTGAGTTAAAAAAAAACGTATTTATTTTTATTTCTAGCAATGTAATTTGTAGCGACATAAAAAAAACTCAAATCCTAAACTATGGTCGAACATGAATACCCATTCAGTTCTTAAAAGATTATACCATTAATAATTGATACACTTATAAAAGATATTAGTATGAATGGGTAAAAGATAATGAGAATGATTGGAAGTGTGAGAAAATATATAAGTAAGAATTAAAAAAATGTGATGAAAATACTATTAAAAAAACTTAGTTTATTCGATCTTTCAAATGAATTTGGGTCAAAACAACCCATATCCCTTCCAAGAGGTGACATTTCATGCTCACTAATTCTTGAGACCGTAATACTTGTGCGAGTGGTACGACCCCATTCATAAAGAAATTTTATATACCAATTTTAAGCCATATAACACTTATTTCAAGACTTAAGACCTATGCTCTAAGCCTTAACCTTCCTTCTCCAAAAACTTTGTTTTTCATTAATACTTTCAATCAATTACAGAAGAGGGAAATGTATGCTATATATATACAAGATACTACAACTTCTAACAGCCTAAGGTCAGCTGTAACAAACATAGTTAGTTATATAACTAACTTCTGGTAAAGAAAATAAATACAAGATTTACTAACTAATTATAGCCCTTGGATATAACCTATATACACCCTAGATATAAGAGCACACAGATCACAAGAGATTAAGAGAAAATCCTTGAATAACCATCTACTGGCCTTGGTTAAAGCTGAAGCCTTGAACTTGATCCCTTCTGAAGTATTATGCTAGAGCTGGAGATACAGAAGACACAATGTTGAAGAATCTAGAGCTGGAGCTTGTAAATCAGCATCTGCAGGACATGATACAAAATAATGTACCTATCTTAACATCCCCCTCAAACTAGTGATTATAGATGCCTAGTTTGCTTAAAAGTTGCCTAAAATGTTTTGGAGGAATAATCTTTTTAAACATGTCAGCCAACTGATTTTTGGTGGGCCTGTATGATTGTAACACCCTCAAAATAGGTCGAACTTTTGAAAACACCTTTAATGAAAAACATGAACCAAAACCTACTCATAGGAGTGTTACCGCCACATCTATTTCTAATAAAATAAATGTAAGGCTTAACGACTAAGAAATAACTTAATAATTTTAAATGCAACAACTGGTCTTACAACATAAGAGAAGACTGAAACGCAATCTATGTCTATATAAAATTTAAACAACTAAAAAAAAATTTTAACTGAAAAACGACTCTAACATAAGCTATATTTCTAAGTGATCCTCACTCCACGATTTCTAAGCAATCAATAACCTGCAACATAAGAATGCAAGAAAAACAAGGGAAAAACTCCCAAAATCAGAAAATTGAGTAATTCCAACTCCATCCCGTAAAACGATTAAGTTTGAAAATGATTTAAGAAAATAAAATATAATCAAATTAAAAATAATTTTTGAAAATAATATATAGTTGAGCTTAAAAGAAAAACAATATATATAATATCATATAAATCAATTTATTAATTTGATATTTAATAATGACAAATACATAATCAATTTTTAATTTGAGGGAACGAGAACGCCAGTAGGCTGAGGCTTTACCCCTATACCTACTTCATCAAGAGGTCGTCACCCCAAATAATTCAAGGCCAGCAGAGTAGTCTCAGGGAACCCTAGTGTGCACACCCCTTCTACTTGGATCACAACAAATAGAAGGAAGACCAAACATCTTATCAAGCAGCAGAAATAATAAACTGTCGGTAGCTATACTAACCAAATAGGACAACATGTTCATCACCCTTATACCTGGATCACAACAAATATAAGAGCTTCATTTCCCTCGTGTTGCACTTTACGTGATTTAATATATTTTAATAATTAGTCGCGTGCACACAAACATATAATCAAACATACATTATACATTTTATTTTATGATCATAGGCTTTCCCAAGAAAAATATATCTCAAGAATATTTAATTACAATATTAATATCATAATATTTTTCTCCCAAATTCAATCGCATTTAAAATCATTGTTAAAATAATATTATAACTTTCATCAAAATAATAATATTATACGTATTTCTTTTTCAAATAAAACCGTATCTAATTTCGTTATTAAAATAATAATATAAATTTTATCAAAATAGTAATTACAAATTCAAGTTTGATAAAAATAATAATAAATATAATTTGAGAATACATGCATCATATTTAAACACATTATTTATCACGTAGCACATAACACTAACGGGATAGTCTTAATTAGATGGACATTGAGAATTACCTTGTCTCGCGATTCTAGACAACGTACACTCCTAATAATCTCTGTCTACAAATCCGCTGTCTTTAATATCAAAATCTTGCCTTTTCTTGATTAAATTTTAAGTAATTGAAGGATGGAGGAAGTAGTTTGTAGGAGAAAAAGGAAGTATGAGTAATAATGTGAATGAATTAAGGGTAATTGGTTTAATTTATAATAGGTAAGTGAGGTTAGTTATAAGATTTAGAGGGAGAAGTGGGAAGTTATTTGTTAATGGGGAGTTATTATTTTTTTTTCTATTTTTTTTTATTATTTTTAAAATTTCTGAAACTTATTTATTTATTATTATTATTATTATTATTATTATTATTATTATTATTATTATTATTATTATTATTTATTTATTTATTTTTTTTTAAAAAAAATGAATGTTACAATGATAATTGTAATAAGCCTTCCAGAACCTTTTTCTCTTGTAAAGTGACAATCTACGTCTATGTGTTTTGTTCTCTCATGAAATCCTGGTTTTTTTCCAATGAATATAGCTGACTGCTTGTCACAAAAGAGAGTGATTGGTTTGTTTATGTGAACATTTAACGCAAGAAGAAATGTAACCAACCAAGTGACCTCTGAAGCAGCACCAGACATTACTCTATACTCTGCTTCTAAGCTAACAGTCAGTTGCTTCTTGCTCTTCCAGCTTGTACAAGAGTTTCCTAGCATCATAATATAACCTATTATAAATCTCCTTGTGTCAACACAAGCTCCCCAATCTGAATCAAAGTATGCTTGTAGAATAAGTTTGTCTTGAGCTTTTTATTTGATTCCTTGTCCACAAGTAGAATAAACATAGTTCAAAGTATGAAGCAATGCTTTCCAATGTGATGTTCTTGGTTTTTGCATAAACTGACTTAAACTCTATATGGAGTAGGCTAAGTCATTGTGTTGGTTAAGAAATTTAACTTCTCAACAAGACTCTATATAAGGTGGGATCTTCAACGAGAGTGCCCTCATTTGCTAAAAGCTTGGTATTTAAGGGTAATGGAGTCACCACATTTTTAAATTTTTTGACTCCACTAGCTAAAAACAACTCTTTAGTGAATTTGTGTTGTGTTAGAACCATACCATCTTCTTGGTAACTAACTTTAATTCCCAGAAAGAAATGTAAATCTCCTAGGTCTTTAATAGTAAAAGCTTTATCAAGATGTGATTTTAGAAAATTAATTTCTTTAACATACACTGCAACAATCACAATCTTTTGGTTTTGCTTCTTTAAGAAAAGAGAATAATCATTTTTTGATTGAGTATAACCTAGTGTTCTTAAGTCATCAAGGAGCTTAATATGCCATTGTCTAGAGGCCTACTTTAACCATAGAGAGATTTTTTTAAGAGACAGACTTGATTTGGTTTATGCTTTAACCCTTTAGGTACTCTTATGTAGACTTCTTCATGCAAATCTCCATTAAGAAAGGCATTGTTAATGTCAAGCTGATGTACCTTCCATTTAGAACTTGCTGCAACAGTTAAGATGCATCTTATGGTTGACATTTTAACCACAGGTGAAAATGTCTCTTCATAGTCAATGTCATACTGTTGATTGAATCCTTTAGCTACTGGTCTAGCTTTAAACCTTTCTAGAGTACCATTAGAATTTAGCTTTACTTTGTAAACCCATTTGCTTCCTATGGCTTTCTTTCCTTTAGGTAAATCCACTATTTTTTAAGTTTCATTTTTAGTTAAAGCCTCAAGTTCTTTGTTCATGGATGTGATCCAGTTCGGATCTTGTGCAGCCTCTTTATAACTTGTTGGCTCTTTGTATTTTTCTTGAAATGAAACAATCTTTTGATGATCTTTTGTCAAATTGTAATTTTGAACTATGTTGCACCATGCTTGATTTGTGCATGCATAATCATCTATATACTTTGGTTTATTGATTTCTCTGGTTGTTCTTCTAGGTACATGGAAATTAGTTTCACAGTTGGTTTTACTGCTATGACTTGTTGTTCCTACTTCTGCATTAAGGTTTTCAAAGTTATTAACATCAGTAGGTAAGTCATTTTGCTCATTATTGTTACTGTCATGGGGAAGGAAGAACTGTTTCATGTGTTTTGTTTTTGTTTTGAAATAATGAAAGGGAAAAAAATTTTAATGGAATTTTACATCTCTTAACACATACACAACTTTGGTGCTTAAACAATAAAGCTTGTAGGCCTTTTGTTTTGAAGAGTATCCAATGAACACACTAGGTTGGGATATTGGATCAAATTTCCTTCTATCTTTCTTTAGGGTGGGTCTATAGCAAAGACACCCAAAGGCCTTGAGCATATTGTAGGATGGTGCTTTGTTGTGTAATTTTTCATATGGACTTAAGTTGTTGAGAATGCTCAAGGGCATTTTATTTATGATGTGCACAACACTCTCAACACAATCTCCCCAAAATCCAATAGATGAGTTGGATTGAAAAAATAGGGCTCTTAACACTTCAATTAAGTGCCTATGCTTTCTTTCCTCTACTCCATTTTATTGGAGTGTGTGTATACAACTTGATTGGTGGCATATGCCCTTTTTGTTGTAAAAATTCAAGGTTTCTCTTTGAGATAATTCCTTTGCATTGTCAGTCCTTACAATTTTGATTTGATTTCCCAACTGAGTTTGTACATAAGCATAAAAGGATTTAAAGCAAGCCAAAAAATCAGATTTGTTCTTGATGAGAAATATCCATGTATATCTTGTAAAATCATCTACTATTGTGATGTACATAGTACATTTAGTTCTAGACATGAACCTTAGAGGTCCCCATATGTCTATATGTATGAGTTGAAAAGGCTCACAAGTTTGTATAGAGCTCTTATTAAAAGTTATTATAGTCTGTTTGGCTAAAGGACATATAGTACAAAGGTATTGATTCTCAATCTTGTGCATATTGAGTCTAGGAAAAAGGATCTTGAGCTTGTTGAATGGTAGGTGTCCAAGTCATCTGCCGTAGCTTTGCCTCTTCAGTGCTAGCATGTAAGGCTGTGCAGTTCAGTACACTTTTGTGTGCCTTGTAGCCTATAGGATTTGAAGCATGTCGATAGTATAAACCCTTGATGTTGTCACCAAGAAGCAAAGGCTTCTTCAATTGCTCCTGGATAAAACAATTGTTAGTGTTGAAAGTGACATTACACTTCAAATGTGAAGCAAGTTTCTGGATATATATAAGGTTGAAGTGGAATTCTGGCACAAATAGGATTTCCCTTAGGAAAATACCATTAGGTAGTGTAATGTTGCCATTGTATTTAACAGTGATCTTCCTCCCATTAGGGACAACAACAGTATGCAGGTTATTATCAAGAAATTTCATACTATCAAATAAACATAATTGGTGACACATATGGTCAGTTGCCCCAGAGTCTATAATCCAAGAAGAGTTATTGAACACAAGTGTGTTACCTGTCAATTGGGCTGAATTTGATGTGTGAGACACTTCTTGAACCTTTGTCACAATTGACTGTCTGTAGAGCATGTTCATGAGTTGTGAATACTGCTTTGAAAGTCTTGTTTCCACAGACTTGTTGCTTTGCACTCCTATTGCATTAGTTTCCAAATTGGCCTTATTTGTTTGTTCTTCATCCTTTTTCCATGTGTTGTTTTTGAATTTTGATGGGTAGCCATGAATCTTCCAACATTTGTCTATGGAATGACCTTATATCTTGCAATGATCACATTAGGATGATTGTCTTTTGTTTGAGTTCTTGGATCTAAAATCATTGTATTTCCTCTTTTCAGCCCTGTGTGGCATAGCACTAGTAGGTTCTTGAATCTCCTCATATCTACCAATGCTCTAGTGGACCTATTCTGAACTAGAATGCTATATACTTAATAAGGGTGGCAGATCCTTCATCATTAGACTGCTCCTGGTTTGCTTGTATTTGTGATCAAGCTTCATTAGAAACTGTATGGTTTTATTCCTCTGTTGGCTTCTTAAGGTCTTTTGTAACTGTTGACAGTCACAACTTGTGCAAGAACATTGGGCAATTGGATCAAGGGCATCCATTTCATCCTACAGCCCTTTTATTTTAGTAAAGAAGTCTTCAATTGACATTCAGGAGTTTGATATGTCTTACTGAGTGCTTATTATATAGTAAAGAACTGTGCACTCGAGGATTGGCCAAATCTCTATTCCAGTTCCTCCCATTTCTCCTTGGTTGTGTTCAACCATAAGATGGTTTTTAGTATCTTTTCATCTACAGCATTTAGGAGCCAACCAATAATAACATCATTAACTCTGTCCCACGCCTTAGCCATTTCTTGGTTGTGAGCAACCCTCTTGACAATCCCATTCACAAACCCTGAATAATTCTTCCCTGATAAAGCAATAGTGATGGATCTTTTCCATCCCTTGAAACCAGTGCCATTAAAGACTGATGAGACTAGTTTTAGTCTTGTATCTGTTGGATGCAAGTAATAGGGACTAAATGGATTCATAGTAGGATTTGTAGACTGTTGTTAATCTTTGCCAATCTTTCTGAAATGCAAGAAAAATGCAAAAAAGAGAAAAAGAAAGATAGGAGACGTTCTTGGTACTGGGCAGGTGAATCAGATCAAAATTGGCTCTGATACCATGTTAGAAAGTCTGCAAGATTATAAGAGAAAAAAGTTTTTGCATTAATACTTTCAATCAATTACAGAAGAGGGAAATGTATGCTATATGTATACAAGATACTACAGCTTCTAACAACCTAAGGTTAGCTGTAACAAACATAGTTAGTTATATAACCAACTTCTGGTAAAGAAAACAAATACAAGATTTACTAACTAATTATAGCCCTTGGATATAAACTATATACACCCTAGATATAAGAGCACACGGATCATAAGAGATTAAGAGAAAATCCTTGAATAACCATCTACTGGCCTTGGTTAAAGCTGAAGCCTTGAACTTGATCCCTTCTGAAGTATTATGCTAGAGCTGGAGATATAGAAGACACAATGTTGAAGAATCTAGAGCTGGAGCTTGTGAATCAACATCTGCGAGACATGATACAAAATAATGTACCTATCTTAACAATTTCAAACTTTAAAATGGCAGCTTTTAAAATTATTGTTAAAAAATAATTAAATTTACTGCGTAATTTTTTAATTAATAGGTCGGGTCCTATTCTGCACCTGTATAATACCAATACAGGAGAATGGTTGTTTCATGTTACAAACTTCATCTTATACCTCAGGATGGTCATTATTCATGTCTAGGTCAAGTCTATTTAGATCCAGACCAATTAATTTTTTATGAATATAGACTCAAACCCTAGGCCTTTGTGGTCTGAAAATTTCAAACGAAAAACTCGCCAGCTTTGAAGAGACTAAAACCCTAGTTAAATACTCCCTCTTATTCACCACATGTGTCCCATTTGACTTTTTACTAATTTTTTTGATAGTCAAATGGGACCACATGTGTAGGAGAGAGACTCCAATTTATAGTGGGGTTTAACACATATGTAAGAGAAAGTCCAATTTATAGTTAGGACCACATGTGTAGGAGAGAGTCTAATCATGGTAAAATAAAGGTACCCAAAATAGAAATTGAACATTTGACATAACTTGACTATATATGGAAATGAGACACTTGTGCTGAATAGGAAGGAGTATTGGAGGGAGTAAATAATACTCCCTCCGTTCTCTAATATTCTTCTCATTTGGAATATTCCACCTTAAGGAGAGAGAAATTTAATTAATGTTTTTGACACATATTTAGACGATAAAATTTATCTATATGAAATTTCGTTAGATTCGTCTTAATGTATACTTTTTTATCATGTATTTTTTATAATTTTTTATTATGCATAGTTAGAGATATTAAGGTTTAAAATTTGCATTGAAAACTGTGCAAAAAGTAAATGGAAAGAACAAAAAGAAACGGAGGGAGTAAGTCTTATATTATTATTATTATTATTTTATGTTTTTATCTTTTAAAGGTATAATAGGTCTAAAATCAATATATAGATTGTACGTAAGTTTAAAATGAGTCTAAATTCATATAAAATAGGTTGAGAATGAGTTTATTATTGATTTTGAGTTATGTCATGAGTCGGGTCTTAAATGAGCCTCGGTCTTAAACAAGTCTGAAAAGCGGGTCAGAGTTATGTAGGATTCTGAAGATCCTGGATGTAGACTCAGACTAATTTTTCATATTTTTAGATACAATTCCAAAACCAGATCCACTGAGTCTCAAAATTTGGACCGAAACGCTAAATTAAGATCGGGACTAGAGTTTGTCCAATAAGGCTTTAGACCTATAATCATCATTATTTATACAAGTTATTGGCGTCGATCACTAATTAACCATTCATCAATACTCATATGTAAATTATACCCCCTCACAAACCAGAGACAAATTTAGAAAATCTTTAACTACGGTATGATGAAATTGATATCTTAAACTTTTAGTTGAGGACCTAACGATGGATGAATCTAGCTGAGGACGGCGAATTCATGTAAAATGTATGTTGTTATCTTTGCTATGTTCTTGCTTAGGCATGTTTTCTTGTTATTTATTTTCATTTGTACCTGTTACTTGTCTTTTTTAGCCTTTGTTTTCATTTGCAAGTTTTCTTGAATTGAGGGTTTTTTTGGTCACATCCTCCATGATACAGGTTTTAATCCTAAATGTTGCCAACACTTAAAATCTCATTCTTCATTAATCTTAGAAAATTTTTTGGTCTCATTCTTTCTATCCAAAATAGTGTTAATGTTATATTTCTCTTCCAATGAGATATAAATACCCCAATAAAAGGGTTAACACCTAACTAATTTGGTGCTACTAACAAAGAGAAACAAAGGGCAAAAGCCAAAAGGTAGACTAGTGTTGATAGAGGTTATAAGGGGTTTTCTACCAACCTAGGATTTACTCTTCTCACCAAATATATATACATACTACAGTCTACACCCCATTAAAAGAGGTAACAATATACTTCCTCTGTTCCATAATACTTGCTACATTTTCTATTTTTGGCAATTTCATATTACTTGCTACATTTTCGTTTTTAGTAATAAAACAATCATTTAAAGTTCTACCTACCCCTATTTTTATCCTACTCTATACTCTATACTATATAATAAAATACTATACTATACTCTAAAAAGTAACCTAACAATTTATTTTTCCTTTTTCTTTTTCAATTAACAATAATAAAATACAATATTCTATAAAGTAAACAATCAACTACAGTGTAAGTCAATCACTTTTCTTAATTCTCGTGCCCATGCAAATATAGCAACAATTATGGAACGGAGGAAGTATGTTATTTATATTGTATTCTTCATCATTGGATAAGTGATAGCTAGCTGTAATCCTCAATTTATAAATAAATTCTAAATTCTAAATTCTAAATTCCAGTTCAACCAAGCTAAAGATCAAGTATACTTGAAATTGAGCTAACATAGGTATCAATGTCATTGTTAACTTAGCCATTGAAGATGGTCCAAAAAGACAATCCTCTAACCAATTTACGTGTGTTCATGTTACAATGATCTTGGAAATGATGGTTTTATCTACTTAAATCCTAGTACAAGAATAAGTTTATTAATCCTTAATCGGTTTTTTTAAACATTTTTTATAATTAACAATTTTAGAGAATATTATAAATCATATTTCAACACATTTACCTATTTTGTAAACTAAATACATGCTTCTGATATATAGTTTAGAAAAATTAATTATTAATTATACGTTCAACTAATATTTCAAATTTGTAAACTTTAGAACAATTTTCTAATCATATTTCAAAACACAAACAAAAGCGTAATAATTATATAATTTAAAAAACAAAACAAGACCAAGAAAAGAATAATCATGAGCAACCATAATCATATGAAATTATCATTTATTGGGTGAATAATTAATGCAAAAACTTTATATTCTAGGCTTCCAGCTGTAAATCGACCACTAATCATTGTATTTACCCTTTCAAATGACACCAAAACTTGATGTAAAACATGTCAAAGCAACCAAACCAGTTCAACTAAAAGTTTAAATTGATGGTTGAGCTCTAAAATATGTTATATACTCTAACACGTCCCTTTATATGAGAACCCATTAGACTAAAAGTGTGAAAGTGCGTAGCCGCTGAATATTCCACTTTAAATAAGGGATGCTTGAGATTCGAACAAGTGACCTCTAATCACATTGGCATTGATACTATGTCAAGAAACCAACTCAACCACGGATTTATAAGGTGTGTGATAGGAGTAGTATATAACTTCTAATTTAAAAGGACTTAAAATTTAAATTTACATTAATTTATATTACAAATTTTTTGTGGTTCATGATAGAGCGAGAAAATGAAAGAGCTACGGAGGAGCACAAGGAGAATCGAATTCAAGTCCATCTTAAGAAGAGCGATATATAATTTAATAGACATAAAACTCAATTCTATTATATTACTTTTGTTTTAGTTTGAAAACTTACTTTTGATTCTCAAAATTTCAAAAAATAAAAAAAATATTTAGAAAAAATGGCATGTAACATGTCAAATTTTGGTGAAAACCGATTTATAGGTCCAATTTTAAATATTGTATTTGTTAAAAGAGAAAATTATAATAAACTACCTATTCTATACCCCTCTTTGCAAAAAACTACCTAATCTAAAATTTTTTGCAAAAAACTACCTTATATAATACATTTCTTTGTAAAAGACTACCTTATGACGGTTTTTAGGATTTGACCGTTAAAAGTAACCATTGACTATCACGTGATAGTCACGTGATCTGAATGGATTCCATACCCTGTATTCAACCAGCTCAAATGTCCACCATTTTCGCATAAACCTCAAATGTCTTATTCTGTTTCGGATACTGCTTCTTAAACCAGCTCCCAATACTTGAACCGTAACTCCTAACTCCTACATCTACATATATATACCTACTCTTAAAACTAATATCCACCATTGACGGCAAATACTTGATATTCTGTATATTCTTTTTCAATGTAATCCAAGGTTTCAGTGGTTCCTTCTTAATCAATTCCTCGGCTTTCTAAACAATCTCTTGCTTATACCTCGGAACAATAGAACACTCCTTACTCCAGTATAAAGAACCATGATTGCAAGTAAAATCTTCTTTCTTCATCACAATCTCTCGTAATGCAACACTTTCACCACCATTTTCACCGTCAACAAAACCTTGAATTTCACGAGATTTAATAAATGTGCAACAATTGAATAAAGCAATAAAGGAATGTAAACTATAAGTGTCATTTGTTCTTGTATGGACTACTACATACCCTTCGGGCTTTAAAGTCCTTCCAATTTCTTCAGAAACTTCCGAATATTTGTTCAAATTGTCTATTCTTCCATCACTGCTGTAGAAAATGAAATCAAAGGTCACGTGATTCAAAGCAGATCTTGGAGAGAGAAAACCTTCGGTAATCAGATCTTGGAAAATCGAAGAGTAAAATTGGAGAGAGAAGAAAGGGAAGCAACTGATTCAAAGCAGCGTGAAATGAAGAAGAAGGCGTGTTTTATAAGGTCATGTGACTATCACGTGATAGTCAATGGTTACTTTTAACGGTTAAATCCTAAAAACCGTCATAAGGTAGTCTTTTGCAAAGAAATGTATTATATAAGGTAGTTTTTTGCAAAAAATTTTAAATAAGGTAGTTTTTTGCAAAGAGGGGTATAGAATAGGTAGTTTATTATAATTTTCTCTTGTTAAAATGAACTTTAAAGTTATTTTTCATCCAACATGTTTTTACCACTTACTAATGTGGTTGTACATGTT
Source organism: Amaranthus tricolor (assembly GCF_026212465.1). Classification (NCBI taxonomy): domain Eukaryota; kingdom Viridiplantae; phylum Streptophyta; class Magnoliopsida; order Caryophyllales; family Amaranthaceae; genus Amaranthus; species Amaranthus tricolor. The sequence goes on along the minus strand of NC_080049.1, from coordinate 2,743,992 downwards.
GGTTATTGCTCTGACATGGCCGTACATTGGTATATCCTTAAATCTTTTTACTTTTTAAAATATATATAATTTATTATATTTTATTTTATTTGTTTATTGTAATTTAATTTCAATTTTATTTGATTTATAATATCTTACTTTAAAATTAATTTTTTATTTACATTGGATTATGTTGAGTTCTTTAATCTCCATTGTTTTCTCTATTACCCGTATAATAGGAGACTAAAAAGTCTACAAGATAAAAACTCAGTTTAAACTTCGTCTCAGAAAATATAATAATTAAATTTCCACATAATAAACTATTTTTGTTAAAATTCAACTTGTTACATGTAATTTTTTTCAAAATATTCTCTACAAATAAACTATCGTATTAATTTCACCATCATAATCATTTTTTCAAAACATTTTCTAAAAAACTATTATATCTTAATGAATATGTTACTCGTTTTAAATAGAGTACTAAAATTATTTATTATAGCTTATATTCTCCTATTTTATTTCATCATCCTTAAAGTTTAAACTATTTAGTAGATAACATTTTTCCTAGTTTGTTTTGAATGAGTGTACAAACCTAAAAAGAACAAGTTATACATGCTTCCAATTAGGTTTAAAATAATTTATACAATTAACCTAAACTTTAGCAAAATTATCAATGCCATTAGTCAAATAAGTCAACAAAATTAATCAACAATCATCAAACAACAACCAAATAACCCCATAAAAAGGAAAGTAGTGTGCATAGGTCAAATTATGATTTACACATTTTATACAGAATTGTTATCTAAATACTCTAATAAATATTTTAAACAAACTAAAAATAATAGTAAAATATCTGACAAAAAGTATTTTATTGAGATATACTAAATAAATAAAACTTAATTAAACTAAACTCAAATAATTAATATTTATTCCTATTCAGATCAAATATCCAATTTGTTTTTTTTACACAATTTCGCAAACATTTTTAGTTTGTATTTTATTATCAATCTATAAGTTAAAAGTAGAGATAGGCATGGGCCAAAATCCTATTGGACTTGCCCATACCCACCTCTAAATTTAACGTGTAACTTTAATTATTTAAGAACCAACGGATTGAGGTTTGTGTTTAGATCCAAAAGAACAGGTTTGGGTTTGGGTCAAGGTTCTTTAAACCTAGACCCGTCCTAGAACCTTTCCCAAGACCATTTGAGCCCAGACCTATTAGACCCGTTTCATACTTGTCAGATCCGCTCTAGAACCAACATAATCCAAAATAAATTTTAAATTCATTCTAAACCTATTTCGATATTTATTATGACTTGATTAAGACTTAAATACTTACTATAAGCTCATTTTATTACTAATGGAATCTTTAAAATAAAAAAAATAAGTATGAATAATTAAATCAAGACTATTTAGGATATATTTAGGACCCTAGACCTGTCATACCTATTGGTTTTGAGTACGAGTTTAGAGTTTTCAATCTCTAAGGGTCCAAGTCTGATTATTGGTCCACCAAAAATTAATGGTTATGGGTTTGGTTGGATCAGACCCTAACCCGACCTAGGATTATCCCTAGTTAAAAGTTAAAATATATAAGTGAGATCTTATTTGATTTATCTTGATATAAATTTTATTAATATCAACTTTTTAATAATTTTTAATATAGCACAATTAAATATACTTAAAATTGAAACAATGCATCGATAAGTATAAAAAAATTAAATGAAACATTTAATTAAAATAGATGAGACTAATTGTTTAGGAAAAAAAGACCTTTCTCCTTATATTTCATAGAATATTAAATTTTTAATGATTAGTGTCAAATACAACAATGTAAGAAAATAGGAGTCAGTTAAAGATTTGAGAAGTTTGAGGCGAACTATTAATTATGGACACTTAATTATCCAATATATTATTGAGTCTTAAACTATCAAATATACTAGTATAAACACCTACTATTAACTATCAAAATGTCGTTTTACTAATATTTTTGAATGGACCTGAGACACATGTCGCTGTTCCCTCTTATATGTCAGTCCTATTAAAAAATTACATATTTCCTAATTTTGGCCTTGTTTTAAATTGGATTATTGACCAATAATTAATTTTACTAAATATTTGACTTATGTAATTAGTTTAACAATTAATTTTAACAATCTTATGTTATTAAACTCATTTTCGAAAAATAAGAAAAAGGAGGGATGAATAAATATTTTTTATAAATGTTTTACAATAAACTCATTGTTTACATTGATAAATTTTTGGTAAAAAAAAAAAAGAAGAAATAAATAAATTAAATTAGGACCATATATTGGGTAGGGCCATAGCTCAGCAAAAGCCATATCTGGTCCATGCAGCAGAGAATGCAGAGGAACAGCACATCAGTAAGAAAAGGACCCAGCCATTTAAACCTACTCTATTCCTTACAAAAAATATTTCGTCCATTCAAAAATAATTGCAAACATTTAATTTTTCATGCAGCTTAGTATACTAATTAATTTTTTAATATTTCTAATTACGTATAATAAAAAATTATAAAAATTTAATATTAATAATCTTTGCAATAAGATAAATAAAATAAGTTCTCACTTAATTATATTTTAACTTATTGATTAATAATTAATCACAAATTAAAAGTAATAAATGAATAATGTTAAATTTTCTAATGTTGCAACTAATATAGAACGAAAGAAGTAACATTTTATTATCGCAAATTTTTATCAAGTGGTTCCTACTAAGATAAAGTTTGAGGTCGAGTATGCGTAGTTTTATCCTTATTACACACTTATTAATGATAACGACTCTTGATAATAAACAATATTTCATATAAATAAGAAATGAACATAAATTAATTAATTATTATATTATATTGAATTATAATTCTACACCAAAGAGCTATAATCCCTTAGCGCTCTCTATATATATATATATATAAATTTTATCTTAGTTAGAATAAAAAGTCATTGGAGGGATGTTCACTTGATCATTCATTCCCCTCTATTGGCTCTATCTATTTATCATATATGTTAATTTTAAAAAATAAATATTTTACTCCAAATTTTGATGAAGTATGCACAAGTTGATCTAGCAATAGCATATCTACACGCACGCCAAAATGAAATGTAAGCTTTATTCCAAATAAATGAGGGAAATTTCAGGTTATAATCGCGCGATTTTTTTATGTTATAAATAGATATTTTTTTAAATGAGCAATATAGTCTTGAGCTTTTATATTTTTTATGGGCTAATAACTAGGAAAAAGTTAAGTTCTTTGTTAATTAAGTATATTATTTTAAATATATTTTTGAAAAATGTGTTATTAGAATGATTGGGATGTTTATTTATTTTAATGAGAAAATCGTTATAATAGATAATAATAATATAAATTTAACAGAAATCATAATATTTTGTCTAACAAGTGGGTATGTCTTGGGATATACATTTGTCAACTAAGAAAAGTGGGTAAAAATGTATTATAGTTTATAAAAAAAATGAAAGAAATGTGTGAATAATAAGATAAACAAATTTAATATAGTTAAAAATAGAAATAAAATAATTTTAGTTTGACGTATTAAAAAAAATGGAATAAATTTCGTAAGATAAAAAGAAATATTCCCTTACTATACTATAAAAAACTTCTGTTCATGTCATTGAAATTATGTTAACTTTCTGTTTTTCTCTTTGGCTATCATCTTTGACATTTTGTTCATACCATATGTTAGAATATACTCCACCTTATTTGAATAGCAAAAAGAAAAGAAAAGGATTTATAGAGGGATGTAAATTTTCTTATAAAAAGGAAAGGGAGAATTTAAAGAGATTAAATTTCTTTATTTTGTTAATAACCAAATATCTCCACAGGAAGAAAGATTTGAAAGGAAAATACAATTATTTTTTTCCCCTTACGTTCTTCCTATACAAATAAGAGTATTTTCCCTTTCTTTCCCTCAGCTTCTTTTTCCTTCATTCCCTTTCCTTGCCATTCTTTTTCCTTCCTTTCCTTTCCCTTCTATTTTTTCTTTTCTTTTCTAATTTACTATTAAAACATAGTGTTAAGGAATGAAAAAGAGAGGATAATAATTTTAATATTTGAGTTGACATTTAATAACAAGTAAAGGTGGACCGTTAGTATAAAATCGAACAAGAAAATTACATTAATAAAAGATTCATTCGGTCAATCTACATTAGATTGTTAAAAATAGAATGTTGTAATGTTAAATTATTGGACTTGATTTTTTTTTAAACAAATGGTACAATTTAAACTAAAGTGGATTAAATTTAGTTTTAATATAATTATTATTTACTTTTCACATTTATCTGCGATTGATCTTCACTCCACAACTCAAACGTGCACAAATTCACCAAAATAATTTCATAAAAAACGCAATTAAACTACTAGTATTTGATAAATGACTTTTATGTTGACGATTGTTTTTTAGTTTTTTGGTTGGTATAAAAGACAAAAATGATTTTGGTAAATAATCTTTTTAGCCAAATAAAATGTTGGTTTTTACGTTAAAATTAAAATCTAATTCTTTATTCTTTTTTTAAATAGCTTTTGGTGTGTTAGTTCTATTTTTCTTTAATAAACAATTTATAATCAAACCTTATTTGATTAATATCTCCTCAACAATCGGTTTATTTAACTAACTCAAAAAGATTACAAAAAACAAAAAATACTTTGAGCGGAGAAGAATTTAATAGACAGAATTTGGATTTAAACTGGTTTATTATTATGATTTATTACACTGATTTGCAAGACTATGATATATACACAAAGAATATGCCGGTTAGTGGAGGATACTAATCTTCCCTAATCTCCTAAATACAACAACTTCCCTAATTACAAAGATCATAATCTAATTAACTAAAAATAGTTTCTCAATGAAGGCTAATTTGCCAAGACTTTCCAACACTCCCTCTCAAGTTGGACATTGGGTTGCAAATGCCTAACATGGAAATGACTTCTTCAGAGGTCTCCACTTTTACGGCTTTAGTAAGAATGTCTGCAAGTTGATACTCTGAATGAACTTGTGGAAGGCTAATAATTTTGGCTTCTAAGTTATCTTTGATAAAGTGTCCATCGACTTCCATATGTTTACTTTTATCATGTTGCACATGATTTTCTGATATGCTTATCGTGACATTATTATCACTATAAAGTTTACAGCTTTTCTGCGGAGGAAATCCCAATTTTCGTAGTAGTTTTCAAAGCCAAAGGACTTCTGCTACTTCCTTAGCAATCCCTCTGAACTCGGCTTCAATGCTGGATAAAGCAGTTACCTTTTATCTCTTACTTTTTTATGTTACTAGATTTTCTCCAACCAAGGTGAAGTATCTTGAAGTGGATTTTCTGCCATCTCGATCTCCAGCCCAATCGACATCTGTATAGGAAATGAGATCTAACTGATTATTCTTTCTGAAGAGAATTCCTCGACCAGGAGTACCCTTCAAGTATCTTAAAATACGAACACAACTTCCATATAAATTTTCCGAGGATGATGCATGAGCTGGCTCACTATTCCCATTACATAACCTATATCTGGTTGAGTGTGGGATAAATAGATAAGTCTTCCTACTAAGCTTTGGTATCTCCGTTGATCTTCTATGGGCTCACCGTTCAAGATTCGCAAACTGTGATTTGAAACAATCATAGTATCAGCTGGTTTGCAATCTATCATTCATGGCTCAGCCAGTAGATCAAGTATATACTTCTAAGAGATGTAGATGCCTTGTTGGGATCGGTGAACTTCGATTCCCGAGAAGTATTTTAATCTTCCTAGGTCTTTCATTTCAAATTCCTAAAAGAGCTTATTTTTGAGTGACATTACTTCACCTGCATCATTTCCTATAATAATCATGTCATCAATATATATAATAAGACATGTTAGTTTATCACCATTTTTCTTCAAGAGTAGGGTGTGATCAGCGTGGCTTTGCCGGTATCTAAACTTTTTCATAGTAGTGGTGAACCGACCAAACCCTTGGAGACTGTTTCAAAGCTATAGAGAGCTTTATTTAATCTACATCCTTCCCCTTTAGAGAATCCCTGAGAGATTCTTGGGGGAGCTTCCATATACACTTATTCCTCCAAATTACCACGTAGAAAGGCATTCTTGACATCAAGCTGGTGCATGGGTCAATCTTTGCTAACTCTGATAGTGTCAATTTTGGCTACAGGAGAAAAAGTTTCAGAATAATCAACCCCATAAGTTTGGGTATAGCCTTTTGCCACCAATCGAGCTTTTTACCTTTCAAGAGTATTATCGGCCTTACACTTAACTGTGAACACCCACCGACACCCTACCATTTTCTTTCCTTTCGGTATCACACATTTGCTCCATGTCTTGTTCTTCTCAAGTGCCTTGATTTCTTCCTCCATTTCTTGTTTCCATTTTTGGGTGATTTATAGCTTTCTTTAGGGTATTGGGAATTTGTGTGGAGTAGAGTGAGGTAGTGAAGGCTTTGGGTATTTGCGAAAGATTTTGATTTTGTTGTGAGATAGGGTACTTAGATCTTTGGGCTTCAAACTCATGGTTATACCTTCAAGGAGGAATTCCCCGAGTATTTCTAGGGGGAAAATGATAGGTTGGTGGATTTTTCAGTGGTTCAACTTCTTTCTACATAGTAGGGTTAGCGTCAAGGGTTTTAATTAAGGGAGAGTTGGGTTCAGAGTCAGTTACCTCATTGTTTTCATTCTCAGAAGGAGTTTTAGGAATAAGAATAGCGATTTGACATGGTACTTGAGGAGCTAAGCTTGTTCCTAGTCTTCCAGCTAGGTCCTCTATGGTATTGTCATCAGGCTTGGGAAAACTTTGAATGGAATAAGCTAACCAGCTAAGATAGTCAATGCTACTCTCATCCTGACGATCATGCCGGTAATAAAATGTGTTTTCAAAGAAGTTGCAATCAAGAGTGGTGATATTTTTTTGGAAGAATGATCATAACATCGATACCCATTTTGATTAGTCTCATACCCAATAAAAACACATTTAGTAGCACGAGCTTCAAGTTAGTAACGCTGAATTTCGAAAAGGTGGATAAATACGGTGCTCCCAAAGAAACAGGGAGGTAAGGAGTGAGTGAATGGTATGGATTTGAACTGTTGGAGGTGGGCTAAAGGTGTTTTGTGGTTAATTTTTTGTGTGGAAGTCGATTAGTGAGATAGTTGGTTGTTGCAATTGCTTTAGGCCGGAAAAAAGATGAAACTTTGGCATTAAACATCATAGCTCGGGTCATTTCTAAGAGAGTTTTGTTTTTGCGTTCATCTACCCCGTTTTGTTGAGGGGTATCTTGACAGGTGTTTTGGTAGATCATGCCTTGGTCTAGAAAAAATTGCCTAAGGTTTTTATCAATGTATTCCCCTACCCCATCAGATATCTTTATCTTGGTTTAGAATTGTGTGTGAATCATTTTGTAAAAGGTGATGAATGTGTTTAGAACATCAGATTTGTGTTTCAGAAAATACACCCAGCACATACGAGTACAATCATCAATAAATGTCACAAAGTAAGCATAATCAAGGGGGGTATTAACAGGAGAGAGGCCCACACATCAGTATGAAAAAGAGCAAGTGGTTCTTGATTATGACTAGTACTGGACAAATAAGAATGTTTGTGGCTTTTGGCCAATACACAAGATTCACAATCTAAACCAGAAATGTTTTTAGTTAAAGAAGGAAATAAAAACTTTAAATAACTAAGAGATGGATGACCTAGCCGGCGATGCCGCACCCAAAGTTGATGCTCTGATGATTCCTGAACCAATGTTGCATTTCCTTGGTAAGGTCCTTACCGAAGGTAGTAAATGCCATCTCGCTCAGTACCATTCAAAATATCTTCTCGGTCTGATTTTCCTGCACAAGACACGAACCAAAGGTAATTAACACAGAGTATGGAAAGACGTTTAGTGAGATGGCTAATTTTAAGCAATTTATAGTTCAATTCAGGGGTAAACAGGCAATCAGGAAGCTCAATTTCACCAATTCGAATTATTCCAGACCCCTTAACGGCCATAAGAGCACCATTAGTAGTTTAAATAAATTTTCAAGGATGGATTAATTTTATTAAAATCTGTAGGATCAAAAGACATAGAGTTGGTGGCACCACAATCAAATATCCAATTATTTTCTTTTTTACATATCAAGGCCGAGTTTGTATTAAGGACGACGTTCACAAAATCAGGTACTTTAATAGAGTTGGTGCGATTTAAAAGAGAGAAAGAGTTAAACAGAGGAACACTCCTATCCTTAATAACCGGACCAAAGGTCCCTTTAATTGTGGGTTTTTTTTTTCTCCTTTTGAAGAAGACCTAAAGGATATTCCTCCTCCTTTTTTCTTCTGTGAATGGCGGCACTTTGGCATCTTCATCCGCCATTGTTGCTTTTCACTCATTAATCTCACCTTGTTTGTGTTGATAAACAACCTCTTCTGATCCTTCGATTTCGTTCACAGCCACTACTACCTTCCCTTTGTCACTGTCACCCCGTGGCTCCCTCCTTTTTGTTGGATCGGACCACCACTCCGGGTACCTTAAAATTTTGAATATCCCTTCCTTCGTGTGTCTGGAATTTCCATAATGGCTACACTTCAGTTTGGCTCTCTTATCCCTCCGTGATGACGGTTTATTTGCATGTTTTGTTACCACCCTGCTACCGATTTCGGTATGTTCCGCTTTTTCTCCAGGGGCGATTTCCCTTCGAATTGCAGCATACGCCTCTTCTGCTGTGGGGCGTTTGTTGCGATTCAAGAGTTCTCTCTTGTCTTTGTCATATGTATCGTTGAACACTGAAAAAAATTGGTACAATCGATTTTTTTGTTGGATCTCATTGTAAATGTTGATGTCGGTTGGGGAAGTCATCAGATTTGAGATGCGACGGTCTAATTCCTCCTAAATTGCCGTCAATTTGCTGAAAAAGCCTCAATTGGGCCTTTGTTTTGTTTTAAATTGTTGGTTTTAACCGTTAGGTCTTAAATCTGGAGTTTATCTTGTCCACTGCTATACAACGATTCCAAACCTTCCCATAAGGCCTTAGCCGATAGATAGTCAAGGAATTGTGTGACTTGTTTCAGGCTGATGTTACTCAGAATTTTGGCAGTGAGACCGTAATCATTTTGATCCCTTTTGGAAAAATCAGATGAGTCTTTTGATGGAGGGGAAATAGTGATATGACTGAGCTTTCCCAATCCTCCAATTGAGAGGTGCATGAGACGAGCCCAGGTTGTGTAGTTATGGTGTGAGAGTTTTTCCGACAAGTTTATTGAGGTATTGGTTTGGTTGGTCTTGTTTTTTTTGTTTATATGGTAATCTTTTTAAACAATTCAAAAAGTGTCTCTACGGTTAATAGAGGTGTGTCTGCCATGGTTGTTCCGGTGAGTGAGTTTGGTAAATGATGAAAATGTCAGTTACGGTTCTCCGTTCTCCGGATTACTGTGTGCTCTGATACCATATAGACAAAATTTGGGTTTAAACTGATTTATTACACTGATTTGCAAGACTATAATATATACACAAAGAATATGTCGGTTAGTGGAGGATACTAATCTTCCCTAATTCCTAAATACAACAACTTTCCTACTTAAAAAGATCATAATCTAATTAACCAAAAATAATTTCTCAATCAAGGCTAATTTGTCAATACTTTCCAACAAGCTGTTCATATCAGCAAACAACCAATAACTATTTGACAAACACCCTAATACATTGTGTGTCTATATCTCTCTCATTTGACATTATTTTCTATTTTGAAATGTCTCTCTCATTTTGCTTAATTTTTATTTAAAAAAATTAAACTCATTATTTTCTTTAACATCATGTTTGGATAGGGAGAAATGAAAATCTTTGTTAGAATAACAAAAAGAAAGGGAAAAAATTTTAAGGGGATGAGTTTGAAGCGAAAATATAAACAAATTTTTTCTTAAGTGGAAAGATTTACAAGAAAACACTTATTTTCTTTTTTTCTTCTCCTTTTTTTCTTCCTAAACAAATAAGATGTATTCTTTGTTCTTATCTCTCTCCTATCTTTTCCTTTCTTTCCTTCCCCTTCCCCTTCCCCTTCCCGTTCTCATTCTGGTCCCCATTCTTTTATTTCTCACCTATATTTCTATCCAAATATAATATAATCTTATTTATAAATTTATAGCATAATTTAATTTTTCTATACAATTCAAGCTATATATATTTATTAATTACTATTAAGTATTTATATTTTCTTAAAAGCACTATCCCATTATGACAAAAAAAATACTCCACATTCACAAAACACGTTTAAACGATACTTCATTCATACTTCTTCGCTACTCCCTTCTTTGAAAGACCAAACACGGTTTAAAATGAAATAAAAAAGCACGAAATGTTAGACAGACGGTAGATGATACTATCAAATTTATTAAAACCACGCTTATTTCAAGGTACAGTTTTCGAGAAAAGCATACCCAACGCTTTTCTTTTCCTTTCATAAAATAAAAATTATTTCAATTTTCTTCTTCTAAGGAGAGAGAAATTATGCCTTCCATTCTTCCACCCACACAATTTTCCTCCTCCTTCTAGAGAGAGAAACCTCCATTTTTGTCCCTTCTTATCAATTCCATTCAAAATCCCCATTTTTTTGATCTGTTCCACTATTTTTTCTGTTTTCAAAACATGAGAAGAGGAAGATTAATGACGAAAACAACAGACCCATTTCAAAACGGATCTACACAGATGGATCCATCAAATAATATTAAATACCGGGGAGTTCGTAAACGTCCATGGGGTAGATTCGCAGCGGAGATCCGTGACCCGAGAAAAAAAACCCGGGTTTGGTTGGGTACATTTGATTCCGCTGAAGATGCTGCTCGGGCTTATGATAAAGCCGCACGGCAATTTCGTGGTCTTAAAGCTAAAACTAATTTTCCTCTTTCTCCTCCACCGTTTTATAGAAACGACGCCGTTTTAATTGACGATGATGATCATCATGATGTTGAGATGATCCAACGGCCAGCATCGAGTGGGATGAGTTCCACGGTGGAATCGTATAACGCGTCACAGGTGATTAGAATTAGTCAAAATACGACGCCAGTGAAGGTTAGAGTTGAAGAAGATTGTAGAAGTGATTGTGATTCTTCTTCCTCTGTTATCGATGAAATCAACGGTGAGGATTGTGATGATATTGGTTGTTCATCTGTTGCCGTTGGATTGGTTGTTGGTCAGAAGCAAGCTTTACCGTTTGATCTGAATCTTCCACCTATTGACGGTGGTGATGGGGGTCTGTTTTTTGGGTTTGATGATGATTATCAAGCGACGGCACTTTGTCTTTAACGGTAAAAAATAATGATTTGATAATGATGATAAATTTGAGAAAGAATCAACAAAAAAAGGGAAAAAAAAAATGGAAGATTCTTTCTTAATTCTCAAGAGTTTATTTTATGTTCTTTGAAATTTTATGATGAAGAACAGAAAAAAAGAAAAAAAAAATGGCTATGAAAAATTAGATATAATATGATGTTATATCATGAGTAACAATTTCTAGTTTATGTTCATTTTTTAAGAAAATTTTCCCCTTTTGATTTTGGGAAAAACTTGAGATGATATGAGATCTGGGTTTCATGAGTTGAAGGAAAAAGATGAGAAATTGGAAAGAAGTTGATGATTATTATGTATGGAGGGGGATTAATGGTGGGTTAGATATGTAATAATATTAGAAAATGATGATTATGAAGGGGTTAATATTAGGTTTGGTTTAGAGATCAATGCTAATCACCCCATTTTACCACAATATTATATATTAATTTATCCCTTGTTGTTGATGACTTGTATTTGCAAAGAAAAAAGGGAAAATTTCTATGAGGAATGAGTGAAACTTAAAAGAAAAAGAGGGTTTCTTGGTTATTCATGTTGATGATCTAATTTTTATTCTTTTCATTCTATATATGATGTTGCTTTCTTTAAATCATGGAGATTAGTGCATTTTTACAAGTTTTAGTTGTGTTAAACAATCTATCTTTGTGTGGGATTGATTCATGGTTGCAAATAGATTGATCAACTTGCAATTTACTCCCTCCTATTTTAGTAGGATTTCCCATTTGATAATGCACCAATCTTAACGAGAGACTAGCGATTATTTGATGGTATAATTGTGTAAATAGTTAGATCTCGTTGGGTACAAAGTAAAGGAAGAAGTTAACCAAATAAACAAATAAAGAAAGAAAAATGAGATTAGAATAGGAGGAAATAGCATGTATAAATGAAGTTTTTGAGCATTAATGTGTCTGATTACATATTCTGTGGCATCTATTATTAGCTTAAATTTTTGGTTGTGTTGATTTCTTGATATGGTATTAGATTTCAACGTGATAACAGGTCAAATGTTCAAATCTCAACCACCTTTTATTTAAGTTTTAAGGTGGAACATTCAGTGTCAGGTATGAGAAGGGTCTATATCGCATCCACACTTTCATCCAAAAGAGCGGGCTTTCGTATGAGGGAGCGTGTTAGAGTATATAACATATTTAGAATCTCAAGTATCAGTTTAAGCTTTTGGTTGAGTTGGTTTCTTTTATATATATCAGGTACTCTGTAACAATTCCTTGTCAATGTTCATGCCCTTGTGGAGGTGGTTGTTTTCATGATCCTAGTTTTGCTCCTTCCATGAAAGCTCTCACATTACGTACTACTATTATGTGGTTGTAGTGCATTTTTACTTATTTTGAATGATCCTAATATGTATTGTCATGTTGGTTAGTTTGATTAATGTTCCTAGGCTGATTTCAATGAGTTTAGTTAGTTCTTCAGGTTTTCAAATTCACCGCTCTCGGGTGAAGTTGTGTTCATCTGATGACGCTCTTAACACGGTGTTAAAATGAGAGTTTAGGTTAATTACGGTTGATCGAGGAGAATCGTGTCTTGTATCAGAGCTTGTATTATGTTCGATTTGCCCTTTCCAATCCTCCATTTCTCCCTTCCTTTCTGCCTATCCTGCATCATAACAAACAGTTGAATGTATTGATGGAAAACTGGATGCTTGTGTTTTGGTGTTTCCTTTTGGTTTCCTTCTTTATTTAGCTTTAGAGTACAAATTAGATGTATTTGGATCTTGCTTGTCAGTAACGATTGTCATCTCCGTCATCATCTTTCCTTTGTACAATCACTATACTAGTTTTACTCGCTACAAAAAGACTTTTGCACTGGAATTAAAAATTCGGTATCTTTATATTAAAAAGACTATTATAACCCTACGGAACTTGGTAATGTAACGGATTTCATCATAATTCAGCAATTACGTGCGATAGTAGTATTAGGATGTGTGATTTATTGTAAAATTCTCGTGTTGCACTCCATTTTATAGGCATTTGATTCCCCGAACTCTGGCTTTGTGCGATGATTATGACGAGTTAATAAGGTATGAGGTAGAAAATTATTCTCACAAAATGTGAATGGGTTTTGACATACTTGATGAGGATGCTATGAATTATGATAATTAGTAATTATCAACAGAATCCCTTTTGCTTGTAGGAGTGGAAGATCAGTAATCATATCATTTCTCTTTATTGGAATATTTGTTGATAAGATTTTTGATGATAAAATGCTTCGTTTTATTTCACATCATTGCCTTTCTCATCTATTATTCTAGATTTCTCTTGATACCCTCTTGTAATTGTAATTGTTATTATTGATATTTTTTGCTCATCAAATTTACTATGCCACTAAAATAAATATAATTGATTTATATTTTTTTTTAATAATTATTGGTTTTTATTTTAAGTTTTACTATAAAGTGGTATAATAATATTTTATTTAGCTTGGTTGATAGCAAGTAGCTATAGATTGATTTTAGTACTGATTTGATTGTTTGGTTGAAAAGTTGATTTTGAACCCGATACTTATAATAGCTTGGTTAAAAAAAGCATATTTATAACAATATATTGATTCAACTAGCTAAATTACTGAACATTATCAAAATGGTTTGACCGCATAATCATCTATTTGTATCAAAATGAGCTAAAATTATCTAATAAGCTATATTATAAAACATCCTCAAGTGATCGCAAAATTTTCATTTTGATGCAAAATAGTTTGTTGAAAATTTTAATTTAAATGTATGGTTGGATGGTTAAATCGTTTTATATTAATGTGTGATAAATTAACCGGTTAAAACATGTTATAATATGCTAATATGCAACAAAATAATTTCATCCACATATTAAAAATTACCTAATTAATCTAAATCAAATCAGTCATTCCAATCAACCATTAGCTATGGTTTGAAAAATACTCTCAAGCTTTTATTTGGTTGATAAGAAAAGATGAAATCCATTTGCATTTTGGTGTGAGTGCCATTATGGAATTTGGTTGCATTTATAGCTGTTGGCAATGGTTGTTTTTCTAACCACGAAAAGAAAACTATACTTTGAATAAAAAAATTTATCCTCCTAAATATATAGCCTAAAAACTATATATAGATGATTTTATTACAAAATTCTACAAAAGAACCATCTCATGGTTCTGTATTTTTGAACAAATCACGTGTGGATCTTTTATATTTACAGAACTTTTAATCTTTTTATAGATTTTTTAAATAAAAATGATAATATTTATATAAAAACTTATGAATTTCATCATTCTCCATATAAACACTCATTTTGTAATATTTTATCAAAAACCAAAAATTAAGAAATTAAGATAAAATATAATGAAAAAGATAAAAGAAATTAAGAGGTAATGAGTTTTCGAAAAAAGTGAAATTTGATAACTGTTTTAACTACCATCATATATGGATTAAAACGAGAAAAATAAATATTAAAATTTAAACTCTTTTAAAATTTCAGAAAACTTGCTTAATAATACTCCTAATTAGTTCATGTAATTTAGATATTTAAAGCGTTTCGAAGCAAAAAAAAACATATTATTACTTTAATGTTATTAAGAAAATGGTTTCTTTTAATTTGTAGAAAAGACTAGAGTAGGAAGTTCGTTCTACCTTACACCATGAGTCCATTTGCATAGTTTTGGCTGCATTATTTAGGTTGGAACTTGGAAATGGAAGAATAGGTATGGTAAGTGATCTCAATTGGGAACTTTGGTTAGGCAATAGGCATAATAGTTGCCAGTTGGTATTATTATTATTATTATTATTATTATTTATTATGAATGTTGTATCTTTTATACCAATGCTTGACCTACCTCTATATATATATATATATATATATATACTTGACTAAACGGCTTATTAGACAATTTTAACGTATTTTGCACAAATACAAATAGAAAATTGAATGGTTAAACTATTTAATTTTAATATTTGGTAAATTAACTAATTGAAACGTATTATTATTATAAATAAGTTGTTTGAACAATCTGTTTGTAATAATATGTTTATAATTAATTAATTAAACCAATTAATAAAATCAACTGAAATCAACTATCAACTAAGTAACTATCAATGGTCAATCGTTTCCAAATACTCTATAATCTACCTACTTGTTTAGAGTATGTGTTGACAAGACAAGAAGCTTACCTAAAAGTTTATTGTTTTGGTATCCATTTCTGTCTTCCACCAGACCATCACCATCCTTATTTTGGGTTTCTGGTTGTTGATTTTGGTATCTTTTTTAGTATTTCTCTTAATTGCGGTGTCAATATTTCATTGTATGCTTTCTTTGAAGTACTCCATGAAATAAGATTAAAAATGTTTTCTATATTATTTATTTATCTTAAGTATGGGATTAGGATAACTCAAGTAAATATTTGTGTATCTCAAATGAACGTTTAGGATATTTTAATTAAAATTTAAAAATAACTTAAATAGACATTTAGAATACATCAAGCAGAGTTTTAGAATATCTTAAGTAGGGAAAAGATAATCTTATCACTAAAAATGTAATTAATTTAAACTTGTAACCTATAAATTATAATAGTATATGTAGGAGTTGAACATACATTTTGCTATGCAATTACATAGTACTCAACCAATTGAACTAATAGACTTTACGATGCCAAATAACTAAATTCTATAAAAAAAAATATGATTAACAATTTGTAAATGCAGTAGTAAAATATATTTTAGGATCCTAACCCCTACTTGAAGTTTCCTAAACATGATTAAAAATTTGTAAATTAATTCTCTGTTTAGGTATTGAAACTCAAATCTTTAAAATTGAAAAAAAAAAATCTTCAACCAATCAACCAATTAATAATTCTCAATTTTAATTTACTTGAGTTTGATATACTTTTCCCCTATATATTCATGGTTATCTTTGGTTATGAGTCAATATTTGAATTATAATATGTTAATTTTCAATTATTTTTAAGTTCGTTTTAAATAGATAAAATCACAATTCATATACCTCTTTATATCACAAACTTCATCTCACTTTTTTAATCTGTCTTACTAAATTTGTACAATTTTTTATTTTTAATAATACACACATTCTTTTTTTAATTTTAATCCACATATTTATCACTATTTTTCATCTTATCCTCGCATTTTATCCACTGCTTTATAATATTTATTTTTATTCAAATGCACATATTAATAGGGTAAAGAGAGTTGCTTGAAAGGCAAGTAAAGTTGCCTAGTAGAGTTGATTTAATGTCTTCTCAAGTCTGTTGATTTTGAGTGGGTTATGTATGTGGTTCATTTATCTTGCTTGGAAATTATGCAACTTGTTGATCATTTCTTTTCATATTTTGCTTTTTTAAGCTTAATTTTGCAGCCAGTAAATTTTTATGACTATTATGACCATCTTCTTGTTGCCTTTATTATTAAGAATTTCACATCCTAATTGGCCATCGTTTACTTTGTGTTTAAACTTGAAATAAAACAATGTTTGTTAGAAACATATGAGCTTGAGCTATTACTTTAGTAGAGTTTATGACGAAGCTCTCCTTTGATTGACTTTTTCAATTAGTTATTTTGTCAAACTAAGTTTTTTTTTTTTTTTTTTTTTTTTTTTTTTTTTTTTTTTTAATTTAACATATATAATCGTCAATAAACCAACTAAACTAAAAACTTAAGATTTTGTTTTGAGGTCCCAAGATATGTTATATATTCTAACAACTCTCCTCGCACAAGAGCCCTTTGAGCTAGAATTGTAAATGTAGCACATACCCTCCTCATACCTTGTGCAAACCCGTGACTTTTTGTCACGTTGGCCTCTAATACCATGTCAAGGAACCAATTCAACCAAAGGATTTCAAGAGTTAAGACTCAAACCCTAGACTTTGGAATTGGGAGGCATTACAATCTACTATTAAGATATAATTTTTTATTATTTCGGAGTGTGGAGAACCCCTTACAAGCAAGAGGAGTAAAGGGTGAGAATCGATTCCCTATTACCTAGGTGAAGCAAAAAGAAGGGCCTCCAACGACTAGGCCAACCTATAATTCTAAACTGGAGGCTACCTAAATGACTCATCACATAGTGATAGTAGTAAAAAATGTATAATCTAGTTTTTGTAGTTCCTATGTAAAAATGTGTATTAAATGTTGTTTCTAAATAAATGTAAGAATTGTTGCAAGATATGTATTAAGAAGCAAACACAAATCTTACGACGTATGGAGGGGCAATATAGGATTATTCGACCACAATTGCCCTTCATTGTCAAGGCTTATCCCTAAGCCTCTTTTTTCGCATCGGTCCTAGATGAGATAACTCGATTGATAAAGGAGACGTGCTTCGGTGCATGATGTTTAATGATGACATTGTTTTGGTTGATGAGACCAGGGAGAAGGTAAATATTAAGGTTGAACGATGGAGACAAGAGTTGGAGTCACAAATTTTCAAATTAAGTCGAAGCAAGACAGAGTATATGGAGTATAGTTGTAGCGCAAACGAGATAACAAGAGGCACTATAGAGCTAGAAGAGAGAAATCACTTTCAGTGGGTGCTTCAAATACCTTGGATCCATATTTTAGAGTAGCGGGAACATCCAACAAGATGTGACCTATAAAATTAAATGTGGGTGGGAAAATGTTGAGCAACTACTGAAATATAATGTGATTGAGGTATGTCATTAAAGTTAAAGGGTAAGTTCTATCGAACAAGCATTAGATCGATGATACTATATGGATCAAAATGTTGGGCTTTTAGGATAGAAAGATGGGAATTCAATTCAAAGCGAAAATATAAGAGGGTTTAGGAGGTTCCAATATTGAGTAAAAGATTAAAGAAAATTGTTTAAGATGGTTTGTGCATGTGCAAAGATGGTAACTAAAG
Source organism: Amaranthus tricolor (assembly GCF_026212465.1). Taxonomy (NCBI): domain Eukaryota; kingdom Viridiplantae; phylum Streptophyta; class Magnoliopsida; order Caryophyllales; family Amaranthaceae; genus Amaranthus; species Amaranthus tricolor. The sequence goes on along the minus strand of NC_080049.1, from coordinate 2,725,816 downwards.
AACCAGTAAGAAAGATAGAAAACTAGAGCTCAAATAAGTGATTTGAAAAGAGAGCGAAGAATGTACTAGAGATAACTTAGAGGACATTAGTGGAAATATGAATGACTTAGACTTGCAAATTGAGATAGTAGAAAAGCAGAATGAATGAAGAAGAATCTTTGTGGACGACCATTGTAACTGATATGTTGATTCATGTAGTTGACCTCAATCTTTTTGGATTAAGTCTTGGAATTATTGTTGTATATTATCCACTCGTTAATCTTAAATGGGTAGGTCAAGACCGCCTATTTAATGATTTTTGAAAGTGCTACCCAAAACTCTCCATTTTTCGAGTAGGGTGGACCGAGTCCGCTGACAAAAATAGAAGTGGGCAGGAAAACCCATACACGGGATGCCTAAGGCGCGACACAACACGATGCCTTCACAACACAACATAGCACAATACAATTTGTTATGAAGCCGGATAGACATGACATATAGACGACTCAAAATAATATGTTGCCATCGAATAACAGACACGACACGTGGATAATCCAATACAACTACATTTCCATGTACCACTCTATTGACAATCAAGGAGCCAAAAACTTTGCTAAACGACTTGTATTATTATTGACATAAGACGAAGAAGAAACAGATGGGAAACAAGTGGATTTCACATCCATCTACCCCAACTTTGACCTACTAAGCTAATGCCTTCTCCTTTCCGTTTTTTCTTTTCCTTGAATTTCTTTTATTATTTTTTTTCTTCTTTTTTGTTGGTTTGTGACTTTGATTTCTTGTGTAACGAATTTTTGATTGTCTCCTCGTGAGACAATAACAAATTGCGCATCCTACTAAAATTAATTAAAAAATTATTTGTATACTTAAAATATTGACTTTTAATTTTTTTAACATATTATTTTTAATTTTATAATTGACAGTTTAAATATATTAAAACACTTAATTTTTAAATGTTTTTTATGGACATATCACAAAATTAGACGGTATCATACAAAAAGTTACTCTACTTGTTTTACTTATGTGACTGGATATTTTTATTTGTTTATATAATGAATCCGATCCGAAATAGTTTGGATACGTTATTCAAATAAACTTATTTGGATAGTAAAATTGATAAAGTGGATATGTTTGATATGGGCTTCAGCTTTATTCTACCACATATATATAAGGAGAATTTGAAAAAAATAAGACAATTGAACAAACTTTTTTCCAAAATAAGCTCCGTAAAAACTTAATTTCTAAAATAAGCATCCGTACATCCAAGCCTAGCCTCGGGATCATTCGCTGTTACTAACAGCGACTTAAAAAAAATTATTTTTTTAAGTCGCTATTAGTAACAGCGACTTAGGCAATGTTTGGTTTGCTAAAATTTCACGTAGGTAACGCAAACAATTAATGAATACCCTTTCTACTTGTTCGTTCGATATGAAAAGTACTGGAATTGGTTATTGCACCAAATATGGTGAGGGTTGATCCAAGAACCCGTTTATCCCCTCCAAGAACGTTGCCAAGAACACCTTTGTCACAAGGAAAAACACGAACAACCTTCTGTTTGTATGAAACAGAAGGGTGACAAGAACAATTCCTTAGAATGGTTCTATGTCGTGGATGGAGACAATGAACCTTCACTCAGTCCCTGGCCTCCTCCTCACACTCAAGTTAGGATTCACTCTCTTAACTCTCGTGGCAATGACTGAATCCTCTCTTTGCTTCACTCACAAAGACAACACTCAGGTTTGTAATTGCACACAATTACTTGAATGAAAATTCATTAATCAACAAAAACTGAACTAATGATACAATGAGGTTGCTCCTTTATATAGAGCTTTTCTAACGGCTAGTTTGGGGAGCCTAACAAACATAACTAACCCCATGCCTTATTATTTAAACACGTGCAAAACATAAAACTAAAACAGAAATATAAAAATAGCCAAGTATTCTGAAATCAGCCATTATCAAATATCTGTCGAGCACGCGACCTTGTAGCCGTTCTTGTGGGCTCTGTGAGGACTCTCCATGTTACATTTGAGTCTTGGCTTCTTCTTTCATGTCTAAAGATGCCATCCCTTGGATTTCCATGTTCATACGTGCACCAGGCTAGGCGTTCCAAGGTTCGCAAGGTGGGTTGGCAGACAGGCTGGTGTTCTGCTTGTTCTGTTGTTTGCTGACTTGGGAACAGGCCTTTGTTCCTGTTCTGTTTGATGGTTGCTGGGAGATCTTCTATTGTTCCTTCCTGGTCTTCCCATGCTTCTAAGTTTCTCTTTATTCTAATTTGAAGGTGATCCTCCTTAATCTTCAGGCAAAAGTCAGCAAGTTCAGTAGGTTCAATAAGTGTACTGAAACAATTCTTCATGTTTGGACTTGTATTGTAGATTGTCCATAATTGTTGTAGTTATCATAGGGTATTGGAATTCGTTACTTTGTTACTCCTTATGAACTAGTGGAAATAAAAACTCATCATCTCCTTTAATTGAAAAAACTCATGAACACCCTTTCTACAACAATAATTAGAATGATTTGTTTCCATTACTTATCTAAACCGAACAACTTTTTAAAGTAGCACAATTAGTTTCGTTTCCACTCTCTTATTGGATTCCTTTCCCTTTCCACTATAATAAATATACCAAACACCCCCTTAATGTGTTTTAAGTTTTCAGCTCTCAGTTACTTCCTTATTCCAGCCGATGAGATGAAGGAGTTACCAGTTAACCTTAAAGTCGCTGTTAGTAACAGCGACTAATCTCTTTTATTTTATTTTATTTTATTTTATTTTTTTCAATGTTTCGCTGTTAGTAACAGCGAATGTTCCCGAGGCTAGGCTTGGATGTACGGACGCTTATTTTGGGAAATAAGGTTTCACGAAGCTTATTTTTGGAATTAAGTTATTATATAATCTTATTTTATTCAAATTTTCTATATATAAGTATTATTTATGTTTATGAACAGTGATATAATAGGAGTACTACTGACATTATTTATTTTGTATCAGTTAAAACATGCATGTACAACTATTTTTAGGAGGAAGTAAGTAGATTCTGGATGTCTCCTTTCTAGCTCTTTTCTCCCTCAACCTGCCCTATTAACAAAAAAAGAATAACTTTCTTTATATTAATTTTAAATTAATGTAATTCAGTTTTATTTAACTCAGATAATTTTCCAAATTATTTCGTATTATTGTGTTTGTCAATTGTCATCATTACTTTCATTGATTACATTCAAAATAATGATAAAAGCATATAATAATAATAATAATAATAATAATAATAATAATAATATTTATTATTATTATCAATATAGTCTCACTAAATACTCTTTAAGCAGGAGAGAACAACTAGAACGTGCTATAGTATTTAAAAATTCTATTATTAATCAATTTGTGTTACATAAATTAATTTGTTTGGGCCGTTTCACCGTTAAATTGCCTTATACATAAATAATATAGCAAAAATAATATAAATTATGATAATTTTTTTTAAATGTTACATTGAGAGAAAATCTCTTCCATAAAGTTGTTTTGTAAATTATAGCCCTAAACCAGGCCTCATTCATAAATTTAGATCAAAGCATTAGCCCAACTTTGAGGCTTTATTACTCCGGAAGTGAGGCAGAACTGTCCAATCTGCTTGAATTAATTCAGGGGCTACTTTGGTTCGCTTGACTTGAACAGTTTAATGGATTGGTTATGACTTATGAGGTGATATATTTTTAAGTTTATTGCATAATTATATAGTTTAAAAATTAATCTATTGCTTATAAAGTCTTACGACATTTACATCAGAATTAACAACGTGTAGATACATAATAATTGAATTAAATAATAATATAAATTAATAAAACCATAATCGTTATAGATGATATTTAACACATTTACGTACCATTTTTTACATCCTTGTTTGATACAATTTTCAAGGAAGGGTATTTCGATCTGATAAAAAATAATTGAAATTAAATAATGACATAAATTAATAAAACCACAATCGTTATAGATGATATTTAACACATTTACATACCATTTTTTACAAGTGATCTAGTGATATTTCTCATAAATGTCACTATAGACTACAATATCAATTGTATATGTTTCTAAAGGCCAAATAAAATGTCAGTTAATCACTTTATAGTGTAATATAAAATAAAAACTAACAATTATTACACTGAAAATATAAATAGGTGACTTTTTTTTATTGCCACTAAATCCTATGTCGCGAAAACTTAATTTTGTTATAGTGAGTACAGATATTCAAAAAAGATTCGATGACCCGACATTTACACGACTTTGTAACCAAATGGCAAACTCGACTTCAAAATGAGTATAAAATCATGAAAAAATCAATGTTGACACAAAACTCGATTTTGAATCAACCCCAAAACACGTAATCTGAAATTAACTCGATCACCCGAGTAGGGATAGCAAATCAGTCCGAATCTTCTCCCTTGCTCCGACCAAATCCGAGGAACTTAATCTGATTCAAGTCCGAGAAAAATAATATCTGACTCCGAATACAATTTTATAGTACGGATCCAATTCAGAGATGGATCGGAGTTGGACCTCATAAAAGGCCGATGCTCCGACCCGGCTCCGAATCCGATCTGACTCGACCTGACTCTAATCCGACTCCAATCTGACTCGACTTGACCCGACACCTGACTTCGAATCGAACATAAGTATCATACTCGAAGTTTTGAACGCAATATTTTTTTTTGTTTCATAATTGAATATTGAAAGAGTTAAAAGCGTAAAGTTAATTCAAATTGAAAGTAACTCTCAAAATCAGATTGTAAAATCGAATCGTGGAATCGAATGATTTAAGAATTTTGCAATAAGAAGCTGTAATTGCTTATTTATATTCTTTAGCCACTTTGATCTTATGTATATTCTTTAGCCATTTTTATTATCAAAGAACACTTCAAATTCATTTAATATTTTTAAAATTTTGTTAATATTCAAAAGTACATATTACTTGTTATTTCTTTTCTTTTTCCTATGATTTTTATGAATCGACGAATATAAAAAGATATAAATTAATCATACAATCAATAATTAAGCAACACCATAGTGATCTTGTAATAGGTTTATCAAATCCAACATTATATTATAACAATTTTAAAGCCCCAATAATTTCATAACAACAAATGAAAAAACTTAATAGTTTTCACAATCAATAATTCAAAATTTGTCTATTATGAACACCAATTCAATCATTAAAAAGTCAGTAACACCCAATAAAACCAAGCCTCAACTGGTATTTTTTTAAAAAAAAAAACTTTAAAATATCAAAAATTTTCATTAAAAAGCTAAGTGTCTCAACTCTCACATATCTTATTTATATAGTCTCAATTTAATCATTAGAATTCAAACAAAAAAAAAAAATTAGGGTCCAAGGATATTTGGTGGGTTAAGGCCCAATTTAACATTTTTGTGGATATTTTTTGGATCATGTAGAATCGATAGAATCTTACATTTCTAGTTGCGATTCATACAATTTTACGATTCTATATGATTATAATTGCGATTCTAGATTCGAAGGACATATTTTCTTTGTTAAGTTGTATTTGGAATACTATTCTATCAGTTTTTATACTTTTAAATCATTATTAGTATAAATAAGAATAAGACTTGATAATAATCCAAACTTCATCGGAGCTCTCGAAAGTTTGAGAGTCAAGCCGAGTCCAATACATTACCATTTGTATACCCGAGTGAACACCTCACTACCCAGCCGACAAAGTAGGGAAAGAATACAACACTTCTTTTCAACATTACCACAAAACAAGTTAGTCTTGGTCCCATGCACAAACATACAACATGCCATTTCCTTTTCCTCCACTATTGGACTCAAAAAAACAAGATAAACTCCTATTCCTTATCAAATTAAAACACTAATCATCATTATTATTCATGCCTGATGATCAAACCTTAATATCCGATAACCAAATTCGATTTTGACCTCACTTCAAAAAGAGTTTAAAATTATATAAAAAAAAAAACCAATATTAACACAAAATCCAATTTTAAATGGATTCAAAATATCCGATTTGAAATCGATCCGATCACCCGAATGAACAGGTCCGTATGTAGCTCACAAAATAGTGAAAGACTACAACACTTCTTCTCAGCATCATCACAAAACAATTTAGTCTTGGTCCCACACACAAACATACAATTGGGCTCAAAAAAATCAAGATCAACACCAATTCCTAATCAAATCAAACATCCATGGGTGATGATGATGAAACCAAGAAATCATACCATAGAACTCTATCAAATGCCCATGATGAATTACACAGCTTTCGTTCTTACCTTCGTTGGATGTGTGTTGATCATCAATCACATTTCTTCACTATTTTACTTTCATGGTTTCTTTTTCTTGTATTTACCATTTTAATCCCTCTACTTTCCCACTTTTACCTTGCTTGTTCTTCTTGTAATCCCAAACTCCATCGTCCATACGACGTCTTTGTGCAGGTTTCACTTTCCAGTGTTGCAATACTTTCTTTTGTGTGTTTGTATGTGTTTGTAAGGAAGTATGGTTTGAGAAAGTTTCTGTTCTTTGATAAGCTTGTTCATGAGAGTACTTCGGTTAGACATCACTATACTGCTCAACTTAATGTAAGCTCTCCTAATCACCCCTTAATTAACTTTTAATTTATTAATTTTTTTGTTTATCTTTAATAGTATAACGCAATTTATTTTGAATTATAATGAATTATATTAAAATGATTTATTAAATTATATACCCTTCACCTTAGATATGTGAAGTTGATTATGTTATATGGTTAATTGAAACTAATCTTTTTATTATCACTAGCAGGGCCGACCTTAGCTTTTTAGGGGCCCGGGGCAAAAGATTATTTATGAGCCCCTAAATTATAGTATACATAGAAAAGTTCGAATCTTAACGCTGATTGAAAACTAAAATTTTTGGGGGGCCTGAGCGTAGAAATGCCTTGCCCTTGCTTAGAGTTGGCCCTGATCACTAGCTAATTATTCAATTTTGCCTTTTAATTAAGGTGATAATAAGAGTCTTAAGATATGTAAAATAATATAGATATTATATACATATATGCTCTATCGAATGTGAATAAAATGCAATTTCAACTTTCAGAATCTCACGAAAAACAAAAATAGACATAATTAAGGTGTTTGGTAAATGACTTTTAAGTTGACTATTTAATTGGTTTATAGTTTTGATATTTTAGTTGGTCAAAAAGCCAAAATGAAGAATGAAGCAAATTCACTTAAATCTTGTCTAAATAATTAAAAATTTAATAATTAAAAATCTTATAATTGCACTAGATTAATAGATTTAAAATAATGGTGAAATTGAACATGATAGATCCGATAACAACTCCATTGCTAACAGTCAACAGATCAGCATGAGATGCAGTAGGCGACAGAATAACAACAATATAAAATAAGCTGAAACGGACAATCGAGAAACTTAAATAAACATTGACTTACAAGCTGAAACAGCTACAATGAATCTAGAAACACAAAAGAAACAGCTTATGTAAAACTATAAATTAATATAACAGCTAGCAAAAAAATTTATAAAAATTAACATTGTATCATGATCAATATAATTATTGAATTTGTACATAACAAGATTCACACAAGTGACAAGAGAAGAATTGACTGTACACAAACTCAGTAAAGTTGCACTTTAAATGAATTGGTAAAAGGAGAAGTATCCCATCAAATTTATATATTAGTCAACTTATCTCTAATTATTCAATATAGAATCGTTATTTTCCAATAAATAAATAAGAACATATGTTTTATTTAAATGTAAATTTGGCCTATTATACATTTATACAGCACATAACGCTTAAAATACTATTTTACCGAACAATAATATATACTGCATATACATAGAAGATCATGTAAAAACCACTTAAAACGGTAAAAACCTAAAAATTAGCGATACATAATCAACCTTTAGGAGTACATATTTTGAAGATGTACGTACATATTTATTGTCCGTGTTATATATTTTATGTGAAAATTTTTATTATTTAAAGATACTCAAACATAAAAATACACATACCTAATATCTACTCCTAAAAAAGGCTTAACGTGCTTTGAAAAATTGATTTCTTTTATGATTTTTAGTAGATCATCCCATACATATATATATATATATATATATATATATATATATATATATATATATATATATATATATATATATAAAAGTAACTTTTATTGTAATTAAACCAATTAAAACTACTTTAATTGCTACGTGAAACACCTCGTATAGGATTGCATTTATAAACTTAATCCAACTCTTACTGAATTATCAATAATCCTTGCCGTATTATAACCCCAAAAGCCAAGTTCTTCATATTTCATTTTCTTCATTAGTGTATTAAGATTGATTTAAGGTATATATCTTATTATACTTGGAAAATGACTTTCATTTCAACTAATTTTCGTCATTCATTTTGAACATTATCTTTTAAGCAGTGAATCTATATATATTGCATATACCCAATGACCTTAAAATAAATAATTAATAGTAGAGATAAACTTAATAACAATAATAATAATTATGAGAAAATAATGTCATAATAAGTACATGGATAAATATTTTCTTTGTAACAAAACGATCTTGATCTTCTCGTAATTGATGTAATCCACGGTTTCATATATGTTCTTATAATCGAAATAATATTAATGTTTTTAATTTGTATATGAAAAATCTTTTTGTAAGTTGTTTTTTCTTGGAATCCTTAAATATTAAGGATTATACAATTTTATGTGGAGTACATTTTTTTATTGTAATGTGATTACTAAAATATTGATTTGTGCTAGAAATTAATAGATAGATAAACGCAGTGAAATTAGTGCGTTTTTATTTTTCCTCTTTATTAACATTTGATATAGTTTTTATACTGATAAAATATAAAAAAAAGTATAAATAAGATTTGAAAATGTTCAAAGGGCAATTAGGACAAATTCAATCAATCGACTTAAATAGAAAAACATAGAACAAACAGAAACAAGTACTTTAATCGAGAGCATTCAAAAATACATAATAATCATCGATTGACCTTAGAGGGTTTTCCTTTATGGGTTGACCTTAAAGGGTTTTTCCTTTCACCATTCTCAACGTCTAATGTCTATAGAAATATCAATTTTTAGTTTCCGTTCGATACAATATATGACAGAGCAAAGATTATGTAGTCTATTTTTTTCACAATTTTTGAAATGGAGTCCTTATAGTTTTCTCTTTTACAAAATAATTAAAGAAAATTATATCAACAATAAAAAATTTTAACAACGAAATATATAAAATAAAACAATTTACACTTAAATATTCGTTCATAAAACGGCAAGAACAACACAAGTTTTATCCTAACACTTATATAGTGTATAATTTATTTATCTCCAATGAAATGGTAGGTAATAAAAAAAAGTAACCCCATTTCAACGCAACATGTGGCATCATATTCGGATACATTTGACAAAACCATTGATTATTTCTAACAAAGATAATATAATGTGGACACAGAATATGCCAGACCAATTCATTATACAAATATTAATCACTTTCTATCTTTATCAATCTCCACAATTTTCAGGTGTAGATGTATAGACGTGTAATAGACTTTTGCTAAATCCCATTATATAAACTGTTTACCAAACACAAATTTCTGGGAAAACCCCAAAAAATTAAGAAAAACCCAGAAAAAGAAATCCAAAAATGGAGGAAAATGAAACCTTATTGCATAGAAATCAAAACAAAGTATACGATAGAGTTTTGTCTCATGCACAAGATGAATTACATAGTTTTCGGTATTATTTGAGTTGGATGTGTGTAGACCAATCAAATTATATTTATGCATTTCTATCTTGGTCTGTATTTATCATATTTACAATCATAGTCCCTATAATTTCCCATTTTTACCTTACTTGTCCTTCTTGTGATGCTTTGCATCTCCAACCATATGATGCAGTTGTGCAGCTTTCTCTTTCCAGCATTGCAGCTTTGTCTTTTGTTTGTTTATCTCAGTTTGTGAGGAAGTATGGTGTTAGAAGGTTCTTGTTCTTTGATAAACTTGTTAATGAGAGTGATTCTGTTAGGCATCATTACACTACCCAGCTCAATGTATGTTCTCAAAACCTATTATTTATTGTTTTTTTGGATTTTTTGATGATGAGTTGAGATGGGTTTTGCTTGGTTTGTTTGTTTACGGGGAAATTGGGTGAAAGGATTTTTTGTTTGTGGGTTTAGATTAGTTTGCATGTGTATTGGGGAATTTGAGTGAAAGAATGCTACTTTGTTTGTGGGTTTTGGTTAGTTTGTATGTTTGATGGGGAAATAGGGTAATAGAATGATATTTTGTTTGTGGGTTTTGATTGGTTTGTGTGTTTGATGGAAAATTTGGGTGAAAGAATGATATTTTGTTTGTGGGTTTTGATTGGTTTGTATGTTTGATGGGGAATGTGGGTGAAAGAATGATATTTTGTTTGTGGGTTTTGATTGGTTTTCATGTTTGATAGGGAATTTGTGTGAAATAATGATATTTGTTTGTGGTTTTTGATGATTATGATCTTTTGTTTGGTTTAAAGTAATTTCTTTTTTAGTTTATGATCTTTATAATTAGTTGATGGGTTCTAATTGGGTGAAAAATGTTGCTGCATTTGATCCATTGCTTTAAGTTTGTTGATTGATTCAATTGTGAGGTTTTGTTAGGAATGATCATATTTTGGGTTATCTTTTACTTCATTGTTGTTGTTAGGACTTTATATAGTAGGAAAAATCCTTTTAGGTTTTAGTATTTCTTACTATTATAGAACATGTAATCTAGAAAGTAAAAGAGGATCATTCATGTAATAAGGAGCTTGGTACATTGGATGAATAAGAGTTAGATTAGTCATTTAGTAGTCTAGTAGTCTTATTTGGAACTCCCTAAATTATTAGGTCCTCCAAGTCAATCAAAAATCTACATAGCAAGACAAAAGGGCCTAATTTGCTGCTTGCATACTAAAAATTGATTAGGTTACCACTATAAAAACAAGCATCTCCTACAAACTACCTAGATTGTGCCCTAGGTTATGGAATTCGGATTCTAGATTGTATGTGCCTTTGAAAGTTTTCGACACAAAAGCAGTCGAGTATTGCCTTAGGCTAGCTTCCATGCTTTACTTGAAAGAACAATGTCTTGTTGAAGACCATCAAATTTTTATACTTTGTTAAGATAAGTGATCTTCAATATTTCTATTGACTTCTTTTGAGCTATCACTTAGAAAATTGAATAAAACTTAGACCGAACTCATACATATATCCATTGTTACCTGGAACGACATTTGGTTTGGAACGGAGAACGTAAACAAGAAACGCAACTTTGATTGACTCAAGAACGTTTGGATACGAGAAACATTATGTATAAAAATTATTTGAAAACAAATTGTTTTTGAGTGGAATATTTTTAGTTTTCTAGATTTTATGTCGTTTTTTCCCCCTTTTTTGTTTAATTTGTAAATCAAGGCCAAAATACCTCTTAAAATAGGTCTTCTACATTGGGGCGTCACCCTAAGCGATATAGGCTGCGTTTCTTGGTGATTGGGGACAGACATTCCAGGATAGCAGAACATGGCTATGTTCCATGTTTCACGTTCCATTTAACTAGGCATATATCTGATACAGGTTTAACATGGATATGAAGCATTAATTTAGAATATAGATGCAAGTGATAAGGCAGCTAATCCCTTGGTATTGGTGTGTTTCTTCGAGTTGTGATGACATTGATACTTGATCTAAGAATAAAAGTGACAATGATTCAACGTTTGTCTTTTCGGTTCATGCAGAGATCACTGAACATATTGTGTGTCTTTGTCCTCCCATGTTTTGTAGCTGAATGCACCTATAAAGTCTGGTGGTATGCTTCTGGGGCCTCCCAAATTCCGTTCTTGGGCAACGCCATATTGAGTAACATTGTAGCGTGTTCGTTGGAGCTAATCTCGTGGATTTATCGGACCTTGATCTTTTTTCTGGTTTGCATCCTCTTCCGTCTGATATGTTACCTCCAAATCCTACGACTGAAGGACTTTGCATCGGTGTTTGAGGTAGATTCGGATGTGGCTTCCATTCTCGTTGAGCACCTTCGCATTAGAAGGCACTTAAGGATCATAAGCCATCGTTATCGTGCTTTTATTCTATGTGCCTTGATATTAATCACCTTAAGCCAACTTACTTTTCTTCTGTTGACTACCAAACCTAATGCTGATGTGAGCATTTTCAGGGCCGGAGAACTCGCTGTATGTCTCTCTTTTCATAATCTTCCTAAGAAAATTACACACATTTTTACATCTTTACGGATTTGTTGCTCTTTGGTTCGAATGATAATGGGCTATATTAAATTGGCTGATTAAATCAGATGCACTTTTTATTTGGGTCTTGTTAGAGTATATAACATATCCTGGGCCTTCAACCATTATCTTAAGCTTTTGGTTGAGTTGGTTCCTTGACATAGTATCGAAAGCCTACGTGACGGAAAGTCACGGGTTTGAATCTCATCCACCCCTCATTTCAAAGTGGAATGTTTAAGTCAAGTATGAAGAGGACTTATGTCCACACTTTTGGCCCAAGGGCTCTTGTGTGAGGGGGCGTGTTAGAGTATATAGCATATCCTAGAGCCTCAACCATCAGCGTAAAGCTTTTGGTTGAGTTGGTTTCTTGACATTATATAATGTTGATGAGGATATTTGCTACCAAGAGTCAATTGAAAACGACAGCTTTGTTATCATTAACGAGGTCAAGGTCGCGTTCATCAGATATCTCAAACTCTACTTAGGTAGGAGCCACTTAATGACGGACGTTGGGGTATTGTAATGTGTGGTTCCAAATTGAGCTGTAATTTTGGTAATAAGAGTTAAAAAGAAAGAAATCTACTACAAGAATCATTAGTTTTTTTTTTCATCCTTTGCAGCTCTGCTCGGTGACTCTACTGGCAGGACTCATGATAATACTGAGAAGTGCCACAAAGATCACACATAAGGCGCTGGCAATCACCGCTCTTTCTGCTAAATGGCATGTGTGTGCAACCATCGACTCCTTCATCACCTCCGAGACTGAATTACCTGGAGCTCAAAACATCGGTAATTCAGGGAGTTTTGATGCTAGGAGTGGAGATTCAGATGCTGACGATGCTGGGGACGAAGAAGATGATGTCGACAACACAAAGTTTCTCCCGGCTTATACCAACAGCTCAATCTCCTTCCAGAAACGACATGCTCTCGGTAAGCTCCCTAAAATAGCTCGTAGTGTACATGCTGTATAAACTGATTGATCATAAATTAGAACATATACTAAATCTTATTGCTCTTACAGTGACATACTTTGAGAAAAACAGAGCTGGGATTACATTGTACGGATTTATGTTGGATAGAACGTGGCTCCAACTCATTTTCGGTGTCGAGTTATCCTTAGTACTCTGGTTGCTCAAACAAACTATCACTATTGCATGATCTATGTATCAAACTCGAGTCATCAGAGCTTCGGATGCACTCTAACTCGCCCTTATTTTTTGTGAAGCTCGCTCTTTTCGTGTCTTTCATTCATATCGAGTGATTTTTGTGCATCAAGGCTGCTTTGTAAAAGAAAAAACCGAGTTTTAGTGTCAATCGGTTTGGCCTTCCGGCTAAGCGAAGAGAGCTTCACCATTTTGTTCGATAGCTGTTATATATCGTATAGTGAGCTATGCCATTTTGTTGATAATTGTAATACGTTAGACCTTACTAGTCCTATACAAGTGTGTGATTTATCTGAAGGCTGTAAAAATCATCTCAAGTGTAATAGTGTATGTTTGTGATATGATTATGTGTTGTAATCTAATGAGTTATGTTTGTGTATATTGCAGCATTGTTTCTGGTTTCTTTTGTCAACTTTTAGTTTTTATTTTCGATTTTGCTTTAATACTTGATAAGTTTTCTCCAAATTGGGTGCTGAATTAAAATTCTTGAGAGCACAAACTTGGTTAAATTATGGCAATTAGATGAATAATCTATAGAAAATTAGTATAGAAATTCGTACAATGCACAGTACGAAATATATAAAAGTATTATTTTAAAGATTAATACAAGTAATTTATCGAATACATGACTTTTTTAAAACAAAAATTATACTGATTTTATTAAGAATGTTTATCGAATACATTACTTTTTTATTTAATTAAATATATTAAATTTTAAATTTCTAACATTTTTATATTACTATATGATTAAAAAATATATTAATTTGTGTCATTTCACATGTGTTAATATGGGTAAAATTGAACCATCCTTGTCTGAAAGGTACATCAATTTTTTTTTTTAAGTGGGTTAAAGGCACATAATTGTATTGAAAAACTATTTCTTTTATATCACTTAATTTAAATTAATTTCTATTTTGAATTTTTTTTCTTATTTTTTTTTTCACTTTCTTTTAATCTAAATGTTAAGTATGAAATTTAGATCATTTTTTGCTGAAAAACACGTAATGTACTCACTCATAAATAATTATAAAAACACTATTTTTTTTCATCTCATCAATTTAAATTAATTTTATATTTTAAATTTTTTTAATCATTATACATTATTTTCTTAATTGAAAATAAACTCTATTACCTTATTTTAATCTCAACTATACATTGAAACAAATTTTAAATTTCATTCACAAAATATTTTTTAATAAATATATATTATATTTATTTCACTAATATGTCATAATTTATTTTATAAATTAATAAAAAAAAAAACGTATACAAAAGCATAGATTGATTAAAAACATATTTAAAAAAAAAAGTTGATTAGAAACAAAGTATTTCTTTTGCCAAGATGATAAGGATTAGCAATCATACAATTAGAAACTTGGTGTATATATTAACTCATATTTATAAAACTCTTCTGTCAATTAAATTAGATGTACAAGTATTGAGATTTTTCTAGCAATCTCCACCTCACATTGATAAGAATTTTCTTGCTTTTTAATGAAATGTCTGGTCAACTTATAAGATGTTTTATTATGGTAGGCTAATATCAAGCCTACTTAATTTAATTGGGCTAAACAATTTGGGTGATCAACAAACAATCTCCATGGAACATATTTTACGGTCTTCTTGTAATATGTTCTTAGTATGTATAAAGACCCACTAATTCCAAGCAATGATCAATTTTTGTGGTAGGGAGTGACTTTGTAAGCATATCTATCAAGTAGGAATTTCTTGATATGACTTCAACATTTTTAACAACTTATATTCCTTATCAAGACCTTATATCATCCTTCTCACAAGTGTATATGAGATTTTTCTTTATATATGCCCGCATCATCTCAATCTACTTTTACCTTTTATTCTAGCCAGTGCTCTTCATTTAAGCCATCCATCTTGAATTTGAAGCATTACATTTTCATCAATCTCTCCCTTACTCTAAAATACAAATAATATTTAAACTTGGTCGTTTGTACACAAAAGGTTCTCTAGCGATCACTTGATGTTCTCATACTTGCTCTTTCCCACTAAAATTGCATCATAAATATTGTGTTTCGATTGACGATGTTTACTAGTTTCCACTACTAGCACAATATCATTAGTGAATAGTATAGACTATGGACCGAGAAACACTTTCACCAATAAATTTGAACAATTCATTAAATATTAGATTGGTCGTGTAATTGGTTTCTATAAAAACTACTAATGAAGAAACAAGACTGACATGTGTCGGACTCTCAGCGAAAATTTTCCCGCTCATTTTTATATTGACGTGATAGGTGAATTTGTAGTGAAAATCATTTCCTAATATAGTACAATTTAACGTGCATTAGATTTGGTAAGTAGTATTATTTCCAAAGTACTTATCTTGATAAAAGAGAAAAACTTCTTAATATGACAAAATGAAACATGACTAAATTTGTAAACTAGTATTATTTTCCAATATTATTTCCAATATTACTTTCATAATAAAAGAGAATAATATATTGATATAGAAAAATTAATTTTCAAGATTATTTTCAAGATTCTTTAAGTGTGATATTAGCAGTGGATACCAATGTCGAAGGCTCTTCTCCCCTTCATCTTGTTTATGATCATATTTTGCTTTTAAGTAACAATTTTTCTAGATTTTATCGTAGTTTTGTTAAGAGACATGACAATTCGTTAGCCCATTCTATTATTAGATGGGATACGGGCCAATAAAAAGATTTATATGGTTCCTTTCCTCTAAGATTTCAAACCTTGACTGAACTTAATTTATGATAATATTTTTCCGAATTCAGTTAAAAAAAGAAAAGCTCTAATTTGCAATTGATTCTTTATTATATAAGCATCCAATACAAACCCATGATTGATCATACACACATTCCCCACACCACATCATCTCTTCCTTTCCCCTTCAAATCTCCTTTCTTCATCATTAAACTTAACCCCTCCAAAATACGAAAATGGGGGATGATAATACACCAAGAGAACCCATGATATCCAGATCAAGAAACCCACCAAAATCATTCAATCGTCTTCTTTCACATGCTCATGATGAATTACACACTTTTCGTTCTTACCTTCTTTGGATGTGTGTTGATCAATCTAATTTTTACACTACATTTCTCTCTTGGTTTGTTTTTCTCGTTTTTACAATTATTGTCCCTGCCTTTTCCCATTTTTACCTTGCTTGTCCCTCTTGTGATGCCAAACATAGCCGACCTTATGATTCACTTGTGCAAATTTCTCTATCCGGCATTGCAACATTGTCCTTTCTTTGTTTGACTCATTTTTTGAAGAAATATGGATTGAGAAGATTTTTGTTTTTTGATAAACTTGTTGATGAGAGTGATTCTGTTCGACGTAATTACACAAATCAGCTCAATGTACGTTTCTAAATTCATAATTGCTTTTTAATGTTTTTTTTTCGTTAATTGTGCTTTTATGGATTTGATTTTGATATTTGGCTGCTTAAGCTCATTTTCCATACTTGTTGCTTTGTTAATTAGGTGACTTTATGAACAATTCTATAGTATAAGGATCAAAGATTTGGTCTTAAACTCAATTGATGAGACATGGGTTTTGATTGATTCATAAAATTGCACTTTTAGTTGTAGTAATTGGACTGTTTGATCTTATATCATGTTCATGTGCCCTGTTTTTGAGGGGTTTTTAGAATGTTGATTTAATGGGTGATTTGTGATTAATTTACTAGTTTAAGGGTTTAATTATCACTCTTTTGCTTAATTAGTGTGTGTTCACATATGGGTTTCGATTAATTCATTAAATTGCACTTCTAATTTTTATAAATTAGACTGTTTGATCTTATATCATACACCCTGCTTTTGGGTTTTTGGAATATTGATTCAATTAGGTGGTTTGTGATTAATTTACTAGCTTAAGGGTCTAATTACCACTCTTTTGCTTAATTACAATTTGATGGGATATGGGTTTAATGAAAAAACTTAGTTGATCTGAAAGGTAGACGTAGCTATGCTCGGATTTAATTGGTGGTACATTAAAAATTGTGTTTTTTAGGCTCATTGGGTGGGGCTTATTTCTAATTATATCCTTAATCTTTTGTTAAAATATCTTTCTATGCTTCCTAGGGGTGTGATTTTTTTCTTTGTTGATTTGTTGTAATTTCCCTTTAATGGTAATGGATTTGAAGATTTTAATGTGCAATCTTCAAAATTTATAATTTAATGATTAGTGTAGTAAATAAATAGATCTACTTGTAATACTTAATACTCAAAGCTTGTGGTGATAAATGGTATGCTTGGTGGATCACCCATTGAAAATTTTACCTTAATACTGTTTGGATTTGGAAAGTTTCCAACCTGTGTATTATCATCTGAAATCAAAATAATTACTTGAAAATCATTAGTTCAAACTTCAAGGTTAAAGCTGTTAATTTGACAAGTGTTTTGGTTGCTTACTAATTCCAATGTCCCGCCCCGATTTCCTTTTCGGTCTGTCCTATCAAATTAGCGTTATTTATGTTTTTAATCAGGACTAACGTTCTTTCTTTAAATCCCATCTAGACAGTTAACTTGTATTTTCATCTTATCCACTCATTTTATTTAATTTTATCTTTTTTTTTGGTTTTCTCGCTAAATGTCTATGTTATGGGACAAATTTGGTGGGACAGAAGGAGTAATTTGATCATAGTGAAGAATTTGATTTCCATAGTTTTATTAGTGATGTTGATTGATAGCATTAATTGCTGGAGTCTTGTTGTGAAGCTTGTGGTCAGTGAAAGTTGGCAAACAGCTTGTTTGTTTCTCATAACATATATAAGTAAGATTTTTGTTTCTTGTTTCTTTCTTTTTTTCTTTCATTTTTAATTTATGGCTCAATAAAAATCTGAAGAATAAAGGGAGAATAAACTAGTGTGTGGCTGTTGGATCCAGAAATGTGGCATTGTAAGAATGGGTGCTTGATTATTAGATTTTGGATTTGTCATGGGTCTTTATCCAAAAAATATTATATAATTTAGCTTTAGATAGGTGTAGAATAATTTTATAAAGAAAGATATCTTCCTGGACATTACTTGTTAGTTTTTCTTTGGGTATTCTTACTTCATGGTTGATGGTATACATCATACTCATATTATAATATTTGATGAGTATAATAAAAATAAATTCAGCTTAATCTAGGTGTTGTATCCACAACAATTTGTCTCATTTAACGATTCAGATAAACTTAGAAGAGCTAGTTTGAAAAAAAAAAATGTAAACTGAGGATTATTGATTTGACTGCTGAGTATTTTTTATTATAGTCAAACCGTGGCATTCATCAATAGGTGGTAAAGGGCAAAGGGGTTATTTGGATCGTGCTCAATTTTGTTTGTTTAGATTTAAGTTGTGTAGATGTGGTGTCGATTTCGATTTGAATCGAATTATACTAAAATAAAGTATATGCTCATGCGATCTTTGTATTAGCTAGACTTAGTAGGGTTAGATTATTTTGGGTTATTTGGATTAAGCTCAATTTGGTCCAGGCTAAATTTAAGTCATATAATTGTAGTGGTGTACAAATCACATATCTTTTACTAGCTAGCAAGTTCATGCGATCTCGCATTAGCTAGTCTTTCTTTCTAAATGAAGGTAAAAAGTCTAGCAAAACACTGATATTATGTGACCAAAATTTTGGCAACTTGACTATATTTAGTCCTTTAAGACTAGTCATGGGCTTATCTAAATGTAACTCCAGTTTTTTCATGTGAAAGTGATGTACTTTTGGCATTGAAAATTAAGGAAATTGGTTGAGAAGAATGCTAAATATACCAAGTGATAGGCTATAGGAATTTTGTGATTTGCAATAAATGTTTTTTTACTCAGATAAGGTTAGAGACTCCACTACACCTACAAGCAACGGGAATTAATCCTTGCTGTCGGCAGTGAAAATTAAACCCCTATCATAAGAATCAAAAGGATAGCTTTTGTCCACTAAACCAACCTATGATTCTCGACTTGCAATAAATTTTGATAATGTAAACTACCTTAGAAAATCGTGATGTTGATCGACTTTTCTTTTAACGCTTATGCAGAGATCACTGAAGATTGTATCCGTCTTTGTTCTTCCATGTTTTGTAGCTGAATGTGCTTACAAAATCTGGTGGTATGCTTCTGGGGCCACTCAAATTCCTTTCTTGGGTAACATCATCTTGAGTGACATTGTAGCATGCTCATTAGAGCTAATCTCATGGCTGTATCGGACATTAGTCTTTTTCTTGGTGTGCATCCTCTTCAGATTGATCTGCTACCTCCAGATCCTACGGTTGAAGGATTTTGCCACAGTGTTCCAGGTAGATTCGGATGTTGGGTCTGTTCTGGTTGAGCATCTTCGAGTCAGAAGGCACTTGAGGATCATCAGTCATCGTTATCGTGCATTTATCTTGTGTGCCTTGATATTCATCACTTCTAGCCAGTTTACATCCCTATTGTACACTACCAAAAACCATGGTGATATGAGCATTTTCAGAGCCGGAGAACTTGCAGTATGTCTCTTTTGCCAATTTTTCTTTGTGCTACTTAACTTTTGGCGCGATTTGGCTATATCTGAGTCATATTTGATATTTGTGCTAAATGTGATTCTTTGAATCTATGAGAGTGTTTGGCAAAATAGCATATTAGGTAATTTTAGCTTATTTTGATATAAATAGAGAATTGGGTAGTCAAACCATCCAATACTAGTGTTTAGTAAATTAGCTGGTTGAAACAGCTTATTGTTATGAATAAGTTGTTTTTGAGCAAGTTGCTTATAGCAGCGGGTTCAAAATCAACTGGTCAAATCAACCAATGTAATCAGCTGCTAGCTACCAACTATCGGTTGTTCGCCAAAAAACCCCTATATGTTTTGTTAACTTGAATGATTATGATAATTTGAAATGTGGTTATCACTTACGAAGAAGTCTATTCTTTCTGATCCATTTGTGCAGCTATGCTCCATGACTTTGATGACTGGGCTTGCCATAATACTGAGAAGTGCTACAAAGATAACACACAAAGCTCAGGCAATCACATCTCTTTCTGCCAAATGGCATGTTTGTGCAACCATTGACTCCTTTGGTGCCACGTCTGAGAACGAAACACCAGTACTCCATAACTCCAATAACGCAGGAGGTGCTGGTTTCTTCGATGCTCGAAGTGGAGAATCTGATGATGATGAAGCCGGAGATGAGGAGGATGATGTTGACAACACCAAATTTCTCCCTGCTTACGCCTACAGCTCAATCTGTTTCCAGAAACGACAAGCTCTAGGTAAGCGAAATTGATTCGTACCCAAACAATAATACAATCAATATTCCTTAATACGAGAATCATGGGTCTAGGGGTTAAAGGCTTTCACTTTCATCCTCGAACAAGGGTTCAATTCTCATCACCTACTGAAAAGATTAATCCCAATCCCCTTACATGTAGGGGATTCTTCGGCCTTACCCAAAGCTTCATGTTTGTTAAAAGATTTAAGCTAATGCTATCTTTTTATTTGGTATTTGGCAGTGACATATTTTGAGAACAATAGAGCTGGGATTACAGTTTACGGATTCATGTTGGATAGGACTTGGCTCCAACTCATTTTTGGCATTGAGTTATCTTTAGTACTATGGCTGCTTGGAAAAACCATTGGTATTTAACGGAAAACAAGATCACCATTAACGCATAAGGATATTTATCCAATCTTTGATGCTTTTATGATCGTGTTATATTCCTCACTTTCGTTGAAGCTCCCTCACCATGACGAGGGGGCTGAGGAGACGACTGGTTTGGCAGACGTGGCTTGATCATCGTTCAAGGCGACAACATTGAAGTACAGTGAATTTCACCATTTTGTCGAGTAATTATTCTAAATTCTTTTACAGTACCCATTTGTAGAATCTACATCCCTGTATTGTTATCTTTCTTGTACTTAGCATTTTCATCACAGGAAACAACAGCCTTGTCATTTTTGTAATTTTGTTAAATTTATGATATGTGGTTATTTTGTGTAATTTGGTTCTGGTTTGTAATCTTATATTTGTCACATTATCAATATTACCAACGTTTTTGTAATTCGAAATCTCAATTGGGAGAAGAAAATACGATAATCTCACTGAAACAAATTGAAAATACGGCAATCTCAATGAAACAGATAAATAATTCTTTGTTTTTGCAGATGTGGATCAGTGGATGTGAGCTATGTTCCTTGTAGAATAATTAGATCTTGATTGGCCCAAAGAGTTAACACTTAAAAAGCTCTCATTTAAGTTTTTTTAAATGGTGTAAATTCTAATGGGGTGTTTGTTTGAAGTTAATTAATGGTAATGAAAATGAGTTTTAGTTTTAGTTTTTGTAAAGTGTATTATGTCATTCTATGGTAATGAAATTCTCACCTTCAAATATGTGTTTTCTTTGTAAATTTTTATTTTCAACTAATATCATATTTCCAACTAATAGATCGAAAAGAATTTTGTAGAGAAAAAGAATAATTAGACTAGGACAAGCATGATCACATACTTTGTAAAATAGTTATTCTAAGCTAAATACATTAAATTGTTATTACTATTTTCACCATTAGATATTAATAACCAAATGTACTAAAAGGACTAGAACTAGAAGGCATAATCCTGAACAACAACTTACCAAAGTAGGCCGCAAAATATTGATTGAATGAACTTAAGCAATACTTTTTTTTGTCTCTTTAAATTTGCACCATAAAACTCAAATATGTAAAAGTATTTATAATCATATAATGCAAGTTTAAAGGGACGAAGAGCGCATTCATGAACCTAATACCCTCCAACCCAAAAATTCTAATTCTAAAAGTAAAGCACAATTCTTATTATGAAACAATTTCACGAGTACACGCAAAAACACTGAATGAATGAAACTAAGTTACTTCCTCTGCCCCTTTAAGTTTGCATTATATGACTGAAATATATCAAAATTTTTATTATATTGTGCAAACTTAAAGGAAAGAAGAGTGCATTCAAAAAGTACACGTTTCATCTATAAATATTTTGCATCATCAAAAAATATATATATATAAAAAAAAGTCCATCTGCTAAATGTTGTTTAACACAAATATAAAGCATGTCTCACAGTGAGATCGTCTTATATAAGAATCTGTGTAATGGCTGGGATTATGTTGTTTAGGTTAGATTAATGATGTTTAGGTTAGATTAATGATATTAATTTGCTCAAAATATCCTAACTATCTCTCATCAATCAAAAATAATTCCTAACTATTACTTACTTTTAATAATCTCAACTAAAAAAAAAAGAAAATTAAATAAAAAAACAAAATTCCAAAACCATTTCCTCACCCATTCTTCCACCCCAACCCAACCACACCACCCCAGCCCAATCACCTCCCCCACCTCTTCTCCCTCTAGCCACACAACCACCATAGTCACCACCACTCGAAATCAGCCCAACCCCCAACCCCCAACCCTCACAGAAATCAGCCCAGCCCCCACCCTTTTCGCAGCCAAATGAACCTTCAATCCCACTGAAATCAGCAGAAATCTCAGCACGTGCAACACGAATTATAGCATTTGCTTGTTCTTCAAGTTGTTTAACTTCAGAAGAAGTATCTTTAACATCAGCAAGCTTTTCTTTAATGGCGAAATCATGTTGATCCATGAAATCTCCCAAAGGGGTAAAGTAAGTCTTGCCAAGAGCGAACATAATTCATAGAAATTCAGCCATTATGATTGGGAGTGTAAGATTGAAGTCAAAGAGTGAAGCCTTTTCAATTTCTTCAACAAGAGAAAGGTGAGGAAGAAGAAAGGAGAGAGAAAGTGGAGTAACTATAATGGCGACGTATTTCAGGAGAGAGAAATTGAGGTTTTCGAGAAGGAAATTTGAGAAGTGGGTGTTCAAGGGGGGGAGAATTTGGGTTTGTGGGTTGTGGGAATTGATGGAGTTGTGAGAGATTTGGAAGAAAAAGCCATTAGCATTTTAGCCTTGGCTGTTTGTTGAGCTTTTTATTTAATTTTTACGTTTTTGCAAACGTGATCTGTTATCACATGTTACCAAGTCGTAGGATATGTCATGAACAAATTCAGGTGAAAGTTAGGATTATTTAAAAATAAGTGATAATTGAAATTATTTCTGAACAATGAGTGATAGTTCGATTATTTTGAACAAATTTTCATAAATAAAATTAGTATAGTGAGGATAATATGATATGATATTTGATAATGATGTTAACCTAATATAAGGGGGTGTTTGGCATGTGGGAATTAGAGATGGAAATGGGAATTTAATTTCCAAAAATCATAAAATACCATGTTTAGTAGATGGGATTGAGATTGAAATTAGGGATTGGGAGCGGGAATTTTGGCCATCAATTTCCGAAGTTTTAATACCTAGGGGGCAAGTATTAGGGGATCTGAATTGAATTTTATTTTGAAAAAATATTTATGCCTTTATTTATAAAAAATTTACAAAAGTTTTTTTTATTTTTAATGGGGATAAAATTGTCAATTCACATTTTATTTTCAATATATATCCACAATTCCCAACTTATATTTTCTAAAATACCAAATAAGGGATTGGTAAATATATTACATAAATTTCCAATAATTAAATCCCAATCCCACATTCTTATCCTCAAATTTCTATTCCCATATACTTCTTCTGTTCTTATTTAGTTGCAACATTGCTTTTTGACACAAATATTAAGAAATGTTATTCTCAAGTGCATAATGTCTATATCCTCAATAATAGTAAGTAAAAAGTTAATAATTTATAAAGTGAGAATAAAATATAGATAAAATAGAAAATTATTTAATTACTTTTAGTTGAAAAAAAAAAAGGTAAAGTTAGAAGTATTTGTGAAACATCCAAACACCCCTTTTAAGTACTAACTAGGGAACACTTGACCGACTTAACCAAGAGGGAGTATACTTTTGGACCTTGGTGGATTAAAAATAGGGAATTTTAGTTCATCTGGGCGTTTTCTTTGAGCACTATTTTCTTCTTTAGAACTATTTTGGTCTTAGCAAATTGAGGGAGAGGCTGCCGACTAAACCCTCGATTTTCTGGCTTCCCAGTTCTCTACAAGTGTACCATTTGGTGTTCTTACCAATTTAATTTTCCAGGTTTTTTTTTCTTCTTAAGCCTTGATAGTTCTCCTTGTATGTCAAATTTCATTTGTTCTTTTGATCTGTTGAATGTTTCGTGAAATTCCATCGGTTTTGAGATTTATGTTTGATGTAAGAATTATCATTAGTGTCTAATATGCTGGTGAATTTAGTTGATTGCATACTCTGTTTGTTGTCGTTTGTCTTTGAAGTGGCTCTGTTTTTTCTGAACCATAGCAGCTAATTTAATCAAAGTGCATAGTCTTAAAGCTGATTTTCATTTCACAAAAACGCTGATATTCCGACTAAAAATACTAGTTTATCCTTTATCTGCTCATTAATAAATCTTTTCCTTTGAAGGGTTAGATAGTTAAAGTCATGAAGATAGGTCATAGGTTATGATGAATTTTTGAATTCAAATGATTGTAATATGGAGTATTATTGGTTAATTGGCTTTTGAACTCAAGTTGGGAATATTTAGTTATATTTGAATTGGGTATCAAGTAAAAGAGGAGGACTTTGAACACCTAGAATTGAGTTCAGAATTTGTGTGAGTATCTATTTCAAGGCTCTTTAGAAGCTGTAGTAGGAGAAGATCCAAACACCTTCATTGAGAGATGATGAGGACGTCTAGGCGGAGCCATTTTAACTGGGAGGGGGGTTAGCTTTTTCCAGTTGCTTTGTATGCCAACGATTTTAAGATGTTGGTCTTATCCAAAAAACTAAGTATTATGGGATGCAAGAGTGAGCGAGGAGGTCACAAAGTTAGACAAAGTATGGAGAGTTTTCCTTTACAATTACACTTAGTTTGGATGAAGGAAATGAAGGAAAAACGAGGGGAATTTTGAGGGATGAAAAATCTTTTATTTGGATTTCAAGTGGGGAGAGCAAGAGATTGGAGGGATAATAATGGATAATCATGAGTGTGAAGTGACAATAAGTAGGAAAAACTCAATAGTATTGGCTTGGTAATTTGACGAAGCTTAATCCCTTACAACTTAAATGCATATTCTTCTTTTACTATTATAGAAATTAAGTGATACATTATCTACAAGAATGTACATAATAATCAGATTATAAAAGGGTGAGGAAGACATGGTTTTACTTCCAATTGTCTTCAACTTTGAAGATTTTGTTTATCAAAAATAGGAGAAATTTTTTCTTCTGATTCTCACCCTCCCTTTCCTTCTCAACTTAATTTTTATTAGGATAAGGCATTTGTCTTCCACTTCCATCCCATCTTTCCTATGCTCAATAAGTATTTTTTATTCCCTTTTCTTGCTTTCCTTTCCTCCATAAGCTTCTATCCAAATAAGCTCTTAAGGTTGTGCTTGGATTGGGGATTAGGGTAGACAAATTTTTCTTTGTTTGGATACCAATATTGAAAAGAGAGGGATTTAGAAGGGATTTGAAGGAATATGAGGGGTATGTTTACCATTATTTCTCTTCCTATTCCTTCTCTTCATTCTTAAACAAAAAACAAATAAGGAATCTCCTCATTATTCCCTTCCCTCCTTTCCCCTCCTCCTTCCCCTTCTCTTTCTTTTCTTTCCCTTTCTAAAATCTTATCCGAAGACACCATACATGTGAATGACTTGCCCTATGGCAAGCATATGATTTGCATACCTAGACACAATTGTATAGCAACTTCCAATGTTGAACCTCTAAGCATTTCTTTGCTCTGTTACAAGGACCCAAGTCCTTTCATTCAAAAGAATGAGCTCTTGAATGTAAAGTGTACTTAGGAATATTTTCGAAAACAAGTAGGGTATTCAACTTTAGTATTATATGTTTCGAGAATGTGTTCATTGAGATGAGATGCTAGGAAGCATATATGACTATTAAGGGTGTAGTGTGCTCACTAGTAGTTTAAGGTGGGATCCTAGGGGCAACTCATAAAATTATAGGCAACACAAATACACTATAATGGGACTTTGAGGGGCTAGGAGGATGTGAGGACTTGATGCCATGGAAGCACAAGGCTCGGATTTAAGAATTTTGTTGAAAAATTGTAGGAAAGTTATTCGAATCTATGAATCATTTTGACATTGATCAATCTCTTGGCTTGAATGACATTATAACAACTCATAGGCTATTCATTCACCTGGTAAGTGGTAAATCACATGTAAGCTTTAACATTAATTTTATTTCACAAACCTTTCTTTTCCCAATATTTTTACTTGTTATCATTTTAAGTAGAGCTGAGATGTACAACATTCTTAGGAGGAACCGAGTTCGATTCTTGCTAGCCTCTCTCTTCCCTCACCCTCCAAAGTAGAGCTTCATTGCATAATTGCAACATGAATATCCAGACTCCATGAGGTCGGTCTTAGCCCAAAACATTTTTGAATGAAAAGATATGCATGCGCTCACATTCATGTTTCCTTTGAATGCTCCAGCTTTTTAAGCCTTAAATCTTCTCGAAAGTATGTTTTGTATTCTCTCTTAATTTTGTTTTACAAATGCCAATATCAATAGAATATTCTTCAATTCTTGAAGTTTGCAGAATTTCTTTCTAAGATCTTAAAATTGAACTTAGTGAATCACACTAATTCAACGCTCTTATGGTCTTGCCGTTAGCTATAGTCAATTCATCTGAATTGCCTCAACTCCATTTTTAGCAACTATTTTTGACACACGTGAACAATTTTTTGTTGTGGTCCACTCTTTAATATGTACATGTGGACATCTTTTTGTGTGGTTTCCTCCTTGTCTTATTTTACTCTTCCATAATTTGAAGAATTTAAATATCTTTTTGTTGTGATTACTTTCTTGCCTCGATATTTGTGCAAATCTCAAATGAGGCATTTGCTCTGATTTGGAGGAAGGGCGGTATCCGGATATGCCACTCACAACACTTAAATTTATAGAAAAAAACTAGTATAACAATTATTCTCGTAATCCTGAGGTCTTAGGTCGAGCTTGCGCGCTTTTTTTAAAATTTATTTTATTTTTTAAACCTTTTAAACCCTAATTTCATTTCATTGTTCAACATCTACATTTCCCATTCCCTGTCCACTGCCACACTGAAATCGAGCCACCATTGTTACTGGCTCCTGTCCTCGACTTCCAGACCACCGCAATCGGCTTCTCACTTTAATCTTTTGCCTTCAGCTTTCACGCTACTCGCTAGTAATTTTGCTTTTTTGATTTAATCTCTATTTGTCATCAACTTGGAATAATTGTGGGTAATTGTTTATAATTGATCAAATCTTTGTTCTGCGTTATGCCTTCCATTTGTTTTTAGATAATTGTTTTATTCGTAAACTTGGAATAATTTGTGGGTAATTGTTTGATCAATCTCTACCTGTTTTGATTCTTAAACTTGAATAATTATTTGAATGATCTTTCCCTTAATTTTTTTCCCTTTGGCACTTATCTTTTTCATTGTTTGGGATGAGTGGAGTTCTTGTGTGAATAGGATTTTCCAGGGGTTTTGGTTAAAGAGAGAAACTTGGGCACTAAATCTCTTTGGCACTTATATTCTTAGTAGATTATGTTTGGCACTACAAGTGTGGACCATCTATTTGAAAGCATAGCAATGCAAGAAGATGATGATGGTGGCAGTTACTGATTTGTTTTGTTTTATGGCGTAAAGGTTTAAGTATGCTTCCAAAGCGTTTAAAGAAGCTTGATATAGACAATCCAAAGAAGCTCGCAAACTTGATCGACCTGGTAAATCTCCCATCAACTTTACGGGAGTTTGTTGGCCGATCACAGATTTCTCGATTGGGATGCTTCATGCGAGTTTGGTCATACATCAAATCAAATAATCTCCAGGTTCTAATATTTTTATGAGAAATTGACTTCTAATGATTTAGGGATTCACGTTTACAAATTTTTGTTCGTAATTTGCATTCTTTAGAAGCTTTTGGTATTTGATCATCATATCGTTACTTCTAGTACATGTTCTATCAAAAATATTATATGTTAACACTTAGGGCATGCTTGTATTGGGGTAAATATTTAAGGGGAAATAAAAGTCAAACTACGAAAATAAGGGTATGTAGAGATGAATTTGAAAGGGGGAATGAAGGAAAGATAATACAATCATATGAGGAGGATGAAGGAATGAGGAGATTATCATCTTATTTTGGTGGTGCATGAGGGAGATATATAATTTTATTTTCTTTTACAACCAAGTGTTACCCTTGACAATAATTATCTTCTTTTAATTTTATCCTCTAATAACCTTGTTTTATTAGTTAAAATTTTATTTATCACATAAATATTCCCTTCAATAACAGGCCTGACCTTAGTGTGAGAAGTGACAAATATATTGACGCAAGTAAAGTTCCGTTCTCGAGATTTCATTGGAGCTAGGTTAGATTTGGGAGTTTAAAGTGATAGTAAGGGTTCTGGTGTCACCTTTTTGATCTTTAATAACTAGCTATTGTTGTAAGTTTTGGTCCATTGTGTACGTCATTAACTAAGCTAGTATAATGATAATATTTTGTGTGAAATGTCTCATGATTGTCAATGGTAATACATTCACCCCAATCCTTTTTTTACTAAATTAATATTAATATTCACTAGAAAGAATCACTTGCTTTGGGCTGTGGAGAGGTAGCAAACATTTTTATGTAATACTTCCCTTTAGTCACTGATATATGTTCAATACTACCATGCATCCAAAAGCCTATTTTGTAGCCTGGTGGGTTGTAGCTGTTTACACGTTGAAACTAATTTGAGTTTTACGTTTCAGAACTAAATTCCTCATATGTGAAAATGCCGTAAATGTGTTGTCCTTGGATTTCTTATATGCGTGGATGAAAGGAAAAGAAACAGGAAGAGGAGCAAAAATCTAACAATTAACGGCTCCAGATTACAAATTATCATATTACATTTGTTTTGACATACTGGTTGGTTCAATTCTCACAAGTAGTGTGACAATGCAGGACCCCCAAAACAAAAATCTTGTCAATTGTGATGATAAGCTGAAGAGTATTTTGCTTGGAAAATCAAAGGTTGATCTAGCCGAGTTACCTGCCTTGATCAAATTGCATTTTCCCAAGCCGCCAAAGTGACAAGGACTCTTAATTGTGTAGTCAAGGTGCATTATTCTTGTCATCGTTGGCTCTATTTTTTCTGCTTCTTAAGTTCACATGAGGTTCTTGTCAATCTGCAATAAGATATAATTGTCAATAATTAGTTAATTAGTTTAAGTTGGTAAAACATCTTTTTCCTTTTGCTTGTCATTTTCTCGGAAACGAGAATGAAATTTTGATGCATATATCCTTTCTTTTGCATTGAAATTTAATGATTGTTATCTTGGGACGAAGTTAATCCCTTAGGGTAAGGTGACACCTTGACTTTTATTAAGCCCATAGTGCAAAAACTAGTTTGCGTCGCTGTATCGCGATCGTATCATTAAGGTTTTTGAGTTTACCGCGATTGAACATAGGATGCGTTGACGGCGAAATTTGTTTTGCAACCGTATTTAAACTGTATTTTTTCCCTATGGTTATGCCTACTTCCTCCATAGCATTTGCAGTATTGCATATTATGCTTCATTCCATAGTAGAAGGGCAACAACAAAAAGGGATCATATACCTTTTAGTTATTATAGAAACTTAGTTCCCCACTTTTGCATCAGATGAGTGGCCACAAGATTATTTGTTCTTTCAGTAGGATGGAAAGCATCCCAAAAGATATATTTGTCAGCATCTGTACATGTGAACGGGTTGAGTTGATCGCACATGTAACCCATCTCCACATACCCTGTTGCGCAACATGCTACGTCCGCATGATCAAATCCTGAAAATAGAATACAATCACTCATATGTGTCAATTACTTGAATATGCTTGTAATTCGGTAATACTATATATTATGAATTGGCATAGCACTATTAACTATTAAAATGGTAATTCGGTGATGTTATTGGTATTGTAATTCGATAATTGTAATTAATATTGTAATTCGGTAATGCATCGAGTAGTATTGTTATTAAAGTGGCTCATTTTATCATGTGCTTTTTAAATTTTTGTGAAGTTAGACATGAATTTTGCTACAAATGGTTTATCAGAGACATCTTTGTTAATTGTTATCACTAACAAAGGTGAGTTAGCATACATCCCACCCCCCTAACCCCCCTCAACCCCACCTAGGTGGGACCCACTATAGGTATTGTGGTAATGAAATAATGTTAACTTTTGAAATAGTTTTAGTACTGCTTAGGTAGCTGTTTTAATGGCTGTTTAGATCGGTCACATCTAAACATCCCAAAATGGAAGGGAGGATAAACTTTTGTATGATTAAATTGTTAGAAACTTCCAAACTCTGGGTACAACTTTGTATATTTAAGCAGAATTTTATAATATTCTTCAAACAAAAAATTAATGAAATTATGATGTTGGTAATGTTGTTATGTTCAGGCCAGTATTTATTCAATTGACGCCTTCCCTCTTCAGTTTTTAACCTTTTGCTGATCTGTTTTTAAAAACCATTTTCACGTTAAAAAGTTGATAACGTTTTGTTACTTATGAAAGGGACTTTGTTTTAGTGAAAGATTATTTTGTTTCGAACGTGAGTCTTGAAGCTTGAAAGTTTTGAACGTAAATTCAGCAAGTCTTGTATGAGACTGTCTCATGGTGAGACGGGCCCACATAATCAACTAATTGTTCTCATTAGTTTGTGTCATTATTCATTAATAGTGTTGTGTTTTGTGAAAGCTTTTAAACTGCCAATCTGAAACAATGATGTTTCATGTGACTTGCAACTTTTGTTGTTTTGCTTCACACTTATCATGCTAGTGTTACTATTTTAAGTGGAAGTATCTTACCGAAAGAAAATGGCTTTTGAATCATCTCTAAAAGAATGTTGTAGGGGTTTGACAGCACCAGCTGTAGTTCCTTTAGCTCCTCATTCAGTTGGCCTACCAAAATTTCCAATTTCATATTGAATTCTTGGGCTACCTGGTTGTATTCTTCTATACATTGACGCTGAAACATGATGTTTGTCGTTCTTTCCAGTGGCAAACATCCCATTGGAGGAAGCCCACCGAGAGACAACTTCCGAGCTCCAAGTTTATAAAGATCTGTAACGAAATCTCTAGCAATACCAATGAGGAAATATTGGTATTCTTCTACGCTGAATTCCAATTGTCTTCTTGGTCGTACGTAGTAGTTCTCTAGGAAATCATTGGTCCCCATACTTAATAGGTATATTGCTTCTTGTATAATTTCGTTAGCTTTTTCATCACCAAGATAGTCCCTCAGCTGCTGCTGGTATTGCTTGTAATACTCGATTTCCTTCCAAAGTGGAAGAACAGACTGCAAATGCAAAGAATTAATGATTCTATTGATAAGACTTGAATTTTAGAGCAAGAACACCAATTGTACACTCACCTAGAAGATTTACAGCTCATGACCAAGTAATTTAGCTATGGCAGTTAGTTAAGTTTGGGAAACTTACTAGTGTATCAGACGTAGCATTATCGTACCCTGTACCCGCAGATGCAAAACAAACACCTGTAGCAAAATCAGTTATGTTGTAGTTAGGATTTAAGTAGGGGGGAACTGTTGGTTTCAACCCAAATGCCTCGGAGATGAAATCTGATGGAAGACGGCCATTGGAGAACCTCCCAGTGGGTCTGCCCCCAAAGAAATCACGACCATACGGTTGAAAGTTGCTCTTTAAGATTGTAGAGAGCTCGTTGTTGTTTCCTGTATCAACAGAGGAGTCCCCGAAGACTATGACTGCAGGAATCTCTGCTTTAATGGATAGAAAGTATAGTAGTAGGTTAGCTAAGAAAAGCCGAAAGGTAGCCTTATATATCATATGGGTTTAGCAATTTTCGACTATGCCAAATATGTTAAGAAGCTAGATTTTCTGGATTTGGACTGTGCTGAGTCTTATAGGTTGATCTTAGATTGTTTCTTTTTCTTTTCTTTTCTTTTGCTGAAAAGAGACAGAAGTCAGAGATAAAGCCCCAATGAGAGGAAATCTCGAAATTTGTGGATTTTAGTTGTTAGCTGATTCTTGTATGATAACTTTATAGTTAAATAGAAGAGGTTCGGTTTCTCGTTATTGTTTACTGGTTACTGCATGCCATTTATGTATAGTGACTTGTGAGAGCTATATGCGTCATTTTGGACTTACGGTGATGGAGTTATGTAACTTCTGACATGGAAATGATTGATATTGTTGTCGAGAAGTCATATCCGACATGGATATGTGTCCAAGTGTCAAACATAACCAATTTATGGGAAAATTCTATATGTTCGGTCCTAAAGTGTCCAAAAGTCCTACCCTTATCTGAGTGTCGAGGATCGACTGACAACTATTGTTTCATTTTCATCATTATGATTTCTCGTTTTGCTAAAACAATGAAAACTTTGGTAGTATATTGAAGGCCATTTATCATTGATCTGGAAATATGTGATCTGTTACATGTCAGAGAAGATAGGTTCAGGTACAGACAGTTGATGTGTAGGTGACCATGAACTATTCTAGGCTGAACTTTGAGCTTAATTCCTCTTTGTCTGCCCCCCTTAGCATGTGAAATGCATGATGTCCTAGTGTCTTCGTTTTACGAGCTTCGTTTCGATAAACAAATGCACCATCACTTCCTCATTAATTTGCTGCATGTGAATGCAGGCGCGTAAGGAGAAGTCGGGTGCTGCTTCGATATCTGCTCAATCTGCTTGTAAATGATTCTACCTCAATTTGATGGTGTTTATATTCAACAAACTTGTTTACCAATTTGCAGCACAACTTCTTACTAAATCCCTGATGGTCTCTCTCCTTTCCGTCTATTTCTGTTTGGTTTACGTTTTATGGCTGTAAGATTAGAGATAATGATTGCTATCAAAGGCCGATCAAATAACAGTCTCTTTATTACTACAAAGAAAAGACTACATTTTACATTTCAAAACTTTGCCGAGTGTAAAGGTTAAGTGGAAGCAGTTTAATGACATTGAAATAACGAGGTGTTGGGTAAATTGATACCAAAAAAAAGGCAAAAGAAAGGCTAAAAGGATTAATGATAATATGGAGCCGCCCACAGATGCAAAGACGTGTGCTCAACTTTCTCAATTTGTATGTGACCCATTTTGTGGTCCTTTCTGGCTCTTTTATCTATGCTATGTGCATTATGCCTAGTATGGGATGATTTTAGGGCTTTGTGAACTTGATTATGACATTTGGCAATTGGACTCTACATATCATCTTAGAGCTAAAGCTATTCTTGTAAGTGATTATTTTTCAATAAGATAACCTTAAATAAGGAGTTTACATATTCATAATATGTATGAGATAGGTTGTTTAATCCTTGTATAAGGCGTGTTTCTCGATGAGATTGTCTTATACAACAAATTGTGTTGATTTTAAAGTATTGTTATGATCAATTCGTAATAATTGACAAAATTTGACAAATGATTGATAGTTGATAATTACTTTAGAATTTAATAATTTTAATTTCCAATGATTCAAATTGGTCTTTGTATTATATAGGCATAGGATTGTTTAGAATCCCTTAAAATACGTATAGGATCGCTTAGTATCTTATTAGATTTAGAATAAGATCGGTAAATCTTACAAATAGCTAGTTCTTTGCTCCTTTAATCTCTTGTTTGCTTTTATACTTGATATATATTATGTAGCAAATATAACGAAAATTTGTAAAAAGTACTTTTAATTACTCCATCTAACTTTATATACTTTTAAGTACGAGGATACTTAACCTTAAACACTATGCACATTATTATCAAATGGCTATTTTTGGGTATTTTGAGTCAATTAACAATAGTTGGGGATATACAAGGTTAAGCATCTCAATACTTGGAGGTATACAGGGTAAAATGATAGTTAATGGTATTTTTGAGTCAATCAATAATAATTGAGAATATCTTTTACAAATTTTTCTACAATTTAATTACTAGCAATTAGTTCATTTTAAAATTAATTACTTTTCACTTTTGAAATTCTTAATCTCAAAAAATATTTTCTATTTGTATCAACTACTTTGTAGAATTTAACAAATCAACTGTTTGGTTTTGCATGCCCTCACCAATATAGTAAATTTCAAAAAAATCTTTTTTTTAATAAAAAATTCTAAAACTAAGCTTGGCCCTTAAAACTTATTTCAAAATAAGCATTTTTTGTGCCCACAAGGATGGTTAAAAAATGAACTATAACTTTATTCGTGATTGCTAACAATTTATTATAAAATAAAAAGTAAAATATTTTAAAATAAACAAAAAATTAGAAAATTTCTTATTAGAAGTTACTAATAGCGAACATGTGAGTGCGTAATTTTTTTGTCTCTCTTTTTCTCCATTTTTCACTGAACTTTGTCCTTAACGAAGTGTTGAACTATACATTGTTTAGCTACCTTGCGAGAAACCATCTTTCGGTGAAATGACCTCAAATAAAGATTTTATATACTTATACTTCATTACGGACGGCCTTGGGCAAGGGCAAGCTGGGCCTACACCCAGGGCCCACCAAAAAATTACCTTTTGTCTTCGCTAGGATTCAAACACAAGACGTAAAGTAGACAAGCGTTTTGCCAACAAGCCCGATGAAATTTCACTACTACATTTCAATGTATAAGATAATTAAACAATAATTATTGTTGTAATAAGCAAAAAGCGCCACATGCAGTAAGATTATTTAACATTTAAAATATTTTAAATTTCTTGTGGGTTTACTTGTTGTGTGACTAACCCTTAAATTTATAATTTTTTTCTATTTATTTCTTTCTATTATAATACATTGTTTTTGTGTTTATTTGACTAATTTTTATATATATTGGTTTTAAGTTAAACTTGTAAATGTTTAATATTTTCTCTACGCTCTTTGATGATAAATAAAATTGTAAATTTTGATAAAAATATTTGATTGATAGCAGAGATAAGTGGATTTTAAGTTGTACAATATTATTTTTCAAACTATGTGTTTTTGTCTTGTCGTAAATATAATAGAGATTCATTTAACTTTTGCTTTGCAATAATTAGTATAAGAAAATTTCTCTTGATTTAGACACTGTTATTAGTAATTTTACATTAAAAATTACTCTTAGAAATATCTTTGTTTGATTTTATATTATGTATTGGTACATATTTTATTTTTCTTTTCCTTCATTAGAGAGTTGAATTTTTTTATCAATGTTTTATTTTCCTTCATTCTATTTTAGTTGTATTTGATAGTGACATGTTATGTGAAAAAAAGACAATATCAATTGCAAGAAATATGTAAAGAAGGAATGATTTAGTTAGGGCCCATGAATTATTTTTTGCCCTAGGCCCCTATTATCTCAAGGCCGACCCTGTACTTGATATTAATTAGGTTATTTAACCCATATATAAAACGCGTCTTACAAAGAGATTGTTTCATACAACATTTTATGAAATTGTTGGAAAATTTGAAAAAATGAGTTTATTTAATTTCAAAATTTTGATTTCCAAATTAAGTGTTTTCGTGCTCTTGCCTAAAGTCAGGGCTTGTTGTTGTCAGTAAGAGCAAACAAGAGAGAACATATTAAAAGACAAAAAAAAATCACCACGATATTGTTCGCTGTTAGTATGTCAGAATTTTTGAAAGGACAAAAAACAACAAAGGTTGTTCGCTATTATGAACAGCAAACCAATAATTGATTTATTTATTTTTCTCTTTTGCAGTTATGAATTGACTTCTTTTTAACAGCGAACAAATTCGTAATAATTTATTTTGACTTTTAATATGTTCTTCTCTTGTTTGTTGTTAATAACAATGAAGTAGCCCTAAACTTAAGCTCAAACACAAAAAAGCTTACTATAAAATTAAAATTTTCCAAAATTTATTTTAGCAATTTTTTTAAAAAAAGTTCATTTTACATAATTTTTCAAATTGTTGAGGTGAGGAAATGAAAGTATTGGGCTGAAATAGGAGTATGGCCCACGAGGACTCTTTTCTTGGCCTTGCCCCTTGTGAATTTTTGAAGTTGTTAAGCAAAAAAAAAAATAATTAAATAAACTAAGATTCAAACTATTTCCAAAAGTAAGCGTGAAAACTCCAAACCTATGGTTTGGAGCTGTTCGCAGTTAGTAACTGCGAACAGGTCAAAAAAGACAAAATAGCTGTTCGCAGTTACTAACTGCGAACAGCTATTTGTCATGTTTTGACCTGTTCGCAGTTAGTATTGCGAACAACATGCTGCACAAAAACAGGTCAAAATAGATGTTCGCAGCTAGTAACTACGAACAAGTATTTTGTCTTTTTTGACCTGTTCGCAGTTACTAACTGCGAATAGCTCCAAACCATAGGTTTGAGATTTTCACGCTTACTTTTGGAAATAGTTTGAATCTTAGTTTATTTAATTAATTTTTTTTTTTTGCTTAACAACTTCAAAAATTCGCCCCTTGTCCTCTTTTCATGCTTTGGTGTGATATTACAGCGCATCTCATGTGCAGCCGTCTTAATATTAGAATGCTGAATATGAGAATGAGACAGCTCACTATAATCACATACTGCTTAAAAGCGTTCACATGTAGCTAGAAATCGTTACATATAGCTTAAAACTGAACACATACTGTTTAAAATCAGATATAGCTTAAAAATTAAAATCAATCACATAGAGCTTAAAATTATCGACATAGTGCTTACTATTGACCTCTCCCATGTTTCTTTAATTAAATAAGAATAATAATCTATTAGTGGAAAAATTATATAGTAATAATGATCACTTATACTTTAACAATAGTCACATATGCCTTAAAAATGCATACATAGATGATAAAATGCAACATATAATATAAACTTACATCTACAAAACTAATCGCATATAAGTTAAAACCAATCAAATATATATCAAAATCAGTTATATACAACTTGGACTTGTCCTATTAATGGGTCGATCCTAAACAAGAATTGAATCAATTACCTACTACAGCCTTAAAATTTAAACATTTTAGAATAAACAGCCTCGAAGTTTGTTTTTTATAAACAATAGCCTTCAAATTACCAAACACTACATTAATACAACCACTTCACTGGATAAACCTGATAAATGATCGTTGACCATGCTAAATGACCTTTGACTTTTAATTAAATTTATTAATCTAACCTAATTACCCAATTACCTCTAATAAAACCCTTCTTCTCCAACCTTTCTCTACCCTACCACAGTCCTCACCATTCTCCCCCACCAACACCACCAACACCACCATCATCCAAAGAAGATAAGGTTATTATGTGAAAACGAAAGTCTCAAAGAGGTTCAACAATGAAAAACAAATGAAAAATATAATGCAAAAGATGAACACAAGTGTTTATGTGGTATCTTGAATACCTCCCCCTCAAATATAGTTTATTATAATGAATTCAACAATTACAAGTATAATAAACCTCCCTTATCTTGAGAACAATCTCTCAAGACCACAAATACTAAAGCAAAGTAAGAACACTCTCAAATTTCTAACAATGCAATAGCCCTCTCAACAATATGTGTGTTTTGTGGTGAATGTTACTATGAGTGATGAATCCTATTTATAGGCAAGATATTCATCACTCTTAGTATTCCCTCATAAATCACCATAAACTCACATGTAACATCCCAATTAACATCCTAATTAACCATGACAATAAACATTACAATAAACAATAGAGTAATGCACCACATTATTGCATAGTCACTACAAATTCTGACCAAAAACAGGATCCAAAGTAGTCTGCTGGACTTCCGCTCGACCGAGCCACTACCTCGCTTGGCTCGGTCGAGCGAGCTTCCAGTGAAGCTACTGACTTGTTCTGGACACCTTGCTCGATCGAGCCAACACCGCTCGACCGGTCGAGCAAGACTTTACTCGATCGAGCGGTTGGTCGAGCCACTCACAGTCTGCTTCTTTATTTGTTGCTTTGATCAAGCAACTCTTATCAATCGTTCCAAACATTAAATCACCCATATTCGACACATCTTTATCGACCCTCTCTAAAGTACAAGACAAAGCATGTTCGATTATATGTTTAAAATTAACGTCATCATTAAGATTATTGACACTTGCTTTAACATTATGAGTTAGATCGAATAGTGGTGATTGGGGAGAATGGTGGTGGTGTTGGGGTGGGAGAATGGTGGCGATTAGGAAGGGGTATAGAGAAATTGGGGAAGAAGGGTCTAATTTGGGATAATTGGATAATTAGGTTAGATTAATAAATTTAATTGAAAATCAAAGATCATTTAGCATAGTCAACGGTTATTTAGTTGGTCATCTGGTGAACTAACTGTATCGATGTCTTGTTAATTTAAATATTAATGTTTGTAGAATAAAACTTCGAAACTGTTTATTTTAAAATGTCTAAACTTTAAAACAGTAATTAATCCACTAAGAATTTGTGGTCATATTATCTTGCGTTCAACGAATATGGTTCAAAATACCTTGCAATCAATGTGTATATATATATGGAGTTAACTTAGATAATAAGAATCATGTGAAATGATTTTTTTTAAAAATTATGTGAAATACATTTATTTATTTCTATATTAAATGTGAAAAACACTTATTAAATGTTTGTGATTCAGTCTTTAAAAAAACCCACCATTCAGCTTTATAAAGAAGAATTAAGTCCATTAATTTGTTAAAATAGCCGATTTTCAAGGCGTG
This sequence comes from Amaranthus tricolor, assembly GCF_026212465.1. Taxonomy (NCBI): domain Eukaryota; kingdom Viridiplantae; phylum Streptophyta; class Magnoliopsida; order Caryophyllales; family Amaranthaceae; genus Amaranthus; species Amaranthus tricolor. The sequence continues at coordinate 2,686,701 of NC_080049.1, read as the reverse complement.
ACTGATAAAAACAATAATCAAATCTGAATAGAATCACATTGATATTAAGATGTGACTGATAAAAAATGATAATCAAGTCCGAATAGAATCAAAAGTTATTTTCTTATATTCAATTTATGTCTCATTTATTTTCTCACACTTCACAATGTACTAACTTCAACCTATATATATCTTTGGTATTGCGTAATTAATTAATTTTTTAAACTATTAATAAAATTTTGGTTGAGATAAGTCAAATAAAATATCACTTGACAATGATTTAACTTGTAGATTAAAGATAAAATATAAATTACTTCGCCATATTCTCTTAAAATATCCCATTTGTTTTTGAGCTATTTTTGTAAGAAAACGTCTCTCTGTGAGACGATTTCAAAATAAGGGGTTCAATACCTAATGGTTTGTATTAGTTGAGTTTCAAAATAAGGGGCGCGAGATCGTCTGATACAAAAAATTGTGTTTGTTTTTTGTCAGTAATATAACCAACCATTCTAAGATCATATTTTATTCTTAAAATCTATGTTAAAAGATAATTAAGTGAGATTTTAGTTGATTCATCTCGGTATAATCTTAATAATATCACTTTTTATAAATTTTAATTATGCACAATTACAAATAGACATACTTTCTTTTGTTACTATATGAATCTAGGGTTTTGATAACTATACATACAATAAGATAAAATATATTACTCTTCCATTTCTTTTCAAATATTTCATTTGCTTTTGGATTACTATTTATCAATCACTCTTAAGTTTTATATTTTATTCTTAAACCATGCATTAAAACATAGTCAAATGAAATCTTGTTTGATTCGTTTCAACATAAGATTTATTAATATCTAGTTTTTATAATTTTTAATTATACACAATTATCACTATTAACTATTGAATTAGTACATTAACAAACAAGCAAAAAATAAATAAGGCATTTAAAATAAAACAGTATTTATTATAGGTCATGCTTTTTGCATGAAATTCCCAAATATCTTTATTTTAGGAAACCTTGTCCTAGCATTATATATACAAATATATAATTAAATCTTATATTCCCTCGGTTCTTTTTTGTTCTTTGTATTACTATTTATTTTGTGCACAGTTTTTAAAGTAATTTTTGAGCAAATTATAAAAAAAATATATGTGAAAAAGTATACATTAAGACAAATCTAACGAGATCTCAAATAAATATATTTTATCATCCATATATGTCTTAAAAGTTTTGATCAAATTTTTCTTTTCAAAATAGAATATTCTAAATAAAAAAAACATTAAAAAACGAAGCTATAAATGATACTTCTTGATAAAGATTGGTAAGTGATAAAGATAAAGCCTAAGTCATCAATATGCATCCTTTTAGTTAGCCATAGCTATACGTTAGTTAATACTTCTTTATCCCTCTAATTTTTTAGAAAGTTTTAAAATTGATAAAATTTAGTATAAAGGCAAATAGAGTTGAATTAAGTGGTTAAAATAGAAACAGGGTATAAATTTGTACATGAAACAAAAAAAAAAAAGCAAGACTATAAAAAAAAAAAAAAACAAAATCAATAAAATAAGACCGTAAATTGAGGAAGATATAGAGTAGTTAGTTTGTGCCTGCTCGTAGTCAACGGTTCTAGGTGGCGGTCAATATTGGTTAATCAAACTTTCACATCATAAATCTACCACTATCCTTAATTAACATTTTTGCATTACAATTTTAAAAAGTTAAATCAAACTATTCTATGTATATAGAAAATCATATTTTCTCTATTTTAAACTACTTGCAACGTTAAAATTTTTATACTATTTATTCACCTGTGATTAATTGTTTAATGTATAAATTAAAACATAGTTAAGTGTAATTTTGTTTGATTCGTCTCCATGCAAAGATTATTCATATTAAATTTTTATAATTTTTATTATACGTACTAGAAATATTAAGGATCGAAAAACTGCATTAGACTGCGTGAAAAGATAAACGTTGCAAGTATTTTGGAACGGAGGAGCTATACTACTGTTGTGGGAGACATCTCCATTGGGTTGATCTATTGTTCACTTATAATTATAAAGTGATAGTCTGATAGATTAGTTATAGTTTTAAAGTGATAATTTTTATAGTCTTAAAATGATTACTTATAACTATAATGTGATTATTAAATAATCAATCTGAAAACTAGACTAATTATAAAGACTACTCGGTGACACGATCTCAGAAAAAATTACTGGAAGATGTCTTGGAAAATGAATTTTTAATAACTATTACTAAACAACACTATTGATGTTATAACGTATTAAATTGCTTAATTGTCACTTTCTCAAAATAAATTATCCCTCTAAATCTCAATAATGATGTTATTATTATTATGACTAATATTTATATTTTTGACTATTCAACTTTTTAATTATGACTATAATTTTACTCATATTGACTGTTTTTATTTTTCAGGTCACATTATTTAAAGTATTAGAAAATCTTATATTTTATTTTATTTTTTTCAATTATTTATAAAATCTTCAAAAATTTATTTATTAAATAAGTATATTATATACTGACATGGTTAAACATAAAGCCATAAATTTGTAATTTTTTACTTATATAAATATGTCTAAAAATTTAACAAAGTCGTGCATCGCAAGATCATTATCTAGTTTATATTAAATTGTAATATCAAATTACACGTAGTTATTTTAATATCCAAGATGGTTAGATGATATTTAATACTAAAAAAAAAAAAAAAAAAAAAAAAAAAAAAAAAAGAAAGAAAGTGAAACAATGCTTAAATTAACTCTGCACAAAAGAAAACAGAGAAACAATTTCATGGCGTCTTCAAAGCTTAAAGCTTTCTGGAATCATCCTGCGGGTCCTAAAACCAGTTAGTTTCCCTCTCTATCATCCCTTTTCTTTGATTTTCTATCAAAAATCTAGTCAATTTTGCTTTTCTTAATTTGCAAAATATTAACAAATTAATGGGTATATTCCCAGCAAAATGTTGTTCTTGCTGTTAGTATAAATGATTAACATACTTGATCGTTCAAGTAATTTTTTTGACTTAATCAATGATTCAATTGAAACTGAAACTTTTACGTTAGTGATTTACTGATCCATTATGTAAAAAAATGGTGAATTTGTCGGTAAAAGCTGGTTTTATCAAGAATTTAACCAATATGGTAAATTTGTGAGTATCATAAAATTATTAAAAATGATAGAAGAAAATGGTGAGTTTAGATTAACAAATGGTAGAAATGGTGAATGGCATAGGAAAATTTACGTGGATGACTAATGGAATTGATATTCCTCTAATTCTCTCTTTGAAGGGAGGACGGATATGGAGTATCTGTTATTTCTTTCGGTTAGACTCCGTTTACAGACGGGATATTAGGTTCATGATGATAATCATGAGGACGACTAATGGAATTGATCATTTAATTCGTATACCTGACTCCTTAATTTGTATAGCATACAATTTTAATCTTTTGTGATTAAAACTTACGCTGTTATAGATGTGTTATAATTTCCATCTCTTTGACTTTGCACCACATAATTAAAAACTCTCCTTTTCAGTCTTATACTATTTGGTACAAAATCAAAAGGATAGGGGAGTTTAAAATAATTCTGCATGAGGAAAATTGTGGGTATCACTACATAATTGTGAATTTAGAATTGGGGATTTTTAGTGATTTTGAAGTTTGTCGTAGCATGATACACTTTGATATCGTGAGTTCATGTTGTAATGGTTTGTCTCATATCGATAAATTAAAGATAGTGTATATATTTTATAAGTCATTAGAGCCTCTACTTTTAATGACAAATTTTTTTGGGATAATATCTCTCTGATTTATGAAGTGTGTGCATATTTGTAAAATAAATAAATGGTAGGTCTAAAAAGAATGTCATTCCTATTGATTGGAGGAAAATAATTGTAATTTGTAAGCTTATGATTTTATGTTATTTTAAGATCAATTTAATCAAAAATTTAAATTGATATTAGAGCGCTAAATAAATTTTATACTCAATCGATTATTTTGATCAGGATTTCAACTTTTCTATATCAAAACTTGCAGTTCATTTTTGGGGTCCAACGTTCAAATGGGGCATTAGCATAGCAAATGTAGCAGATTTTGCCAAGCCACCTGAGACTATCTCGTACCCCCAACAAATTGGTTAGCTTATCTTTAACTCTTGTATCAAAGTGTTATATTTTCTCTGGCTTATTAATTTTGCTTATTGTACGACTGTTTTTGTTATTCAACTCTTCATTTTATCTCTACTCTCAAACAGACGTGTCAAATTTTCAACACTCGGACATAAATTATAGGATATATAGACGTTTATGTTAAACTAACACTCAGATACATACCCAAGTTGGATATGAGATCCTAAGCTCGGGTAAAGAAGTGAGAGTTGTTGAGAGATATGGTGTAAAATCAAAGGGAGGGTTGATGCTCTCTATATATTTTCTCTTGCATTTTGAAACAATTAGAGAGGGACTGACTAACATATAAGCTTGATGGACTACTCTTCCTATTTAGGATGTAACCTCATCGTCTCATTGGATTTATGTGTAGTCAACTCTCCTCTTATGCAGGACTTATTGTGTATAAGCCCGTTAATAAATTTATCATGGGTCGTATGCTTTAATCCCATGTATATGTATTCTTTGAGTATGCTAGACTGTTTCATTGGTTTTTGCTTACAGTTGTAGCAGCCTCTGGACTCATTTGGACACGATATGGCATGGTTATTTCACCGGTAAGATTTGCCTACTATTTATTCTCCGATGTGTCACCAATTATATTTTTTTTATTGATCAAAACTGATTACGAACTAAAGTTGAGTTCGATGCGAGTAGTTGTTACTCGTTAGAATATGAGTTGAAGTCTTATGCTAGCTTCATTATGTGTTCAAAGCCTAGCTAGTCGTAGATCAATTCTATCAGGGGACTGCCTATGTTATGATCCGAGTCATTTAATTAAAAAAAACCTTTTACACAGTAAAATGACAACTGAGTTTGTTCATACGTAGATCAGGTGCATTCTACTAACTAAAGAACCAGCTTATGTCAATTTTATGGTTTTATTGCAGATAAACTGGAATTTATCAAGCGTAAATTTCGCAATGTCCGTGACTGGGTTCTGCCAAATTTCTAGGAAAATTTGGTAATTAGAATCACTACTTTCTAGTCATTCTACTACTCTTACTTTCTTGTACACGTTGTGGCATTTTAAGTCAATTTTACCACGTGTAGTGAGAGCCCAAAGAGAAATATGAATGACATCGTTATCTCAAGTGCAAAACTACCTACAAACAACATTAGCCAAAACCAAAATTGAAACAATAGAATAAATATTTGTCATCCACCATTCTTGAAAATTAGACTCCGATTAAAAGTGACACAATATAACAACAAATTACATAGGATCATAGTGTAAAAATGTGGTAACAGTTGCGATCGCGGTAACGGAACGCTGATGCGGTAACGAAAGTGATTCAGTTATCAGATTGTTTAAATATCGGTCGAAACCATAAGATATCCCTTAATGCAGCCCAAAACGCGATTTTTTTACACCTTTACAACACGGGAAATATCGGTTCGTTTGTTTTGAAAATCTTTACAACACGGCCGATGTGATGCAATGCGGCCTTGTTTTTATTCTATACATAGGATACATACAATACATGGTGTTTCTTAATACTCTATTTGTTTCGAATTAGTTGCTACAGTGTCATAACCGTGCATTGATTTGTCATATTGGAGCTTGACTAATTGTCGTATATTCATCACCAATGTCAAGTCTTGATTCCAACACTATTGGATCAACTACATAATAAATAAATAAAATTTTAGAATATACAATATATCATGAGGCTTTAACCATCAGCTTATAGTTGAAGCCCATAATATGTTATATACTCTAACAATCAACGTGAGAAATCGTTGTCAATAAAAATTATACCCCTCTGACTCCATCACTTTTATTCTCTATTAGAGATGTTCAAAACAAACCCAACGATTTGATAGATATCCGACCTTGTAATCAAACATGTCATTAACCTAACTTCCAAATAATTTTAAAATTATGTAAAAACTAGTATAAAGTGTAAACACGTACAAGACCCGAATAGGGATAGATCCGAAATCAATTCAAAAACCTGAATGAATACGGAATACCTCTGTTCTTTATACTCTCTTATTTTAAATACCCAAAAATTTTAACCAATATTACCCAACTCCTTAATCTCCGAGACAAAAGCAACCGGAGCAAAATGGTTGGGACGAAGGAGTAGTACTTTGGTTAGTCCTATCTAATAGTGCTCATCAACCTCTAAGAACTTCAATTTCAGTAATCGTCTACATATATTCTCTTCATCGACACATTCTTATCTATTGTCATATACTTCTACTTATGGTTTCTAACAATGCTATTTTGATGTCTTTGGCAGGCATGATACCTCTTCTAAGAGTAAGGATATAACACCTGCTGTAGAGAAATGATATGTGCAGTGTTGCACAGCACATTCAGATATATATTCAGTACAATTCCTTGCTGTAATAGTCTTATTCTGTAGAATTTAGTACATGACTTGTGAAATTTGAGCACCCTGATTTCTGACTGATGATACATGCTGCCTAACAAAGGCACACCATTAGATGTTTTTATAGAAGTATATGCTAAGTAATATAAAAATCTTTACATGACAAATGAATTTGATGGATTTGGTCCAAGTTCTAGTGTAAGGCGAGCACTCAGTAAGTGAGAGCAAAATTTTCTAGTGTGAGTACTATAAGGAAGGGTATTGTCACAATTAGATTAATCGGGTTCGGTCGGAGTGAGGTGCATGGGTCAAAACTTTAACGAGTCGGGTTTGCAAATCTTTAATGGATTGTGGCGGGTCAATGCTCATGTAGACTTACCCTGTCCCAACCCGTTTAAAAAAGTTTATCTAATGATCTTTTAGTCTGATTTTATAGCACGTTAGGTCGACCTGACTATATTTAAAATAATGTCATGTAAAAATTAAAAAAGAAAAAAGACGTGAGAATAATTTTATGGCAATCAAGCCTAATAATGATCTGATCTGACCCCTTACATCAAAGTCCGATAATAACTCGACCCGTTATGATCCATTTAAAAGTGACCAAACTATTAACCTGTTTGGTTCCCTATAAACACCTCTAATCACATTTTATGTGGGAATTCATGTCATAGTCCGTCCATCCATTGCTTTTACTATGTTATAACTAAAATCTCTCGTTCAGAAGAAATAAATAATAATGTAGTAAATTTTATAAGACAAAGACAATAAGGTCAAAATGAGGTCTATTTGAACATATACAAGCAAGGCAACGTCTTTTGAAAACTCACGAGACTTTCCTACTTCTAGGTACTCATGCATTGCATGATTGCAAATAAATAATGGTTATACTAGCAAACTAGCCTATTACAGGAACCCACAAACTTATGGTTATTATATACTTTCCAAATTAAGTGTACACTCCTATTCAAAAAGGGAAAAGGCTCTATTTGATTGTTAGGATGATTCTTAGGAGAGGTGTTCGTTCGGGTCATTGAGTTGATTTCAAATAGATGTTTTGAGTCAGTTTAAATTTGGGTCTTGCGTTCATGTTTTACATAATTGTTAATCAATTTTTAATGTCAGATCAAATTGGGTTTGACTATAAGATTAGGCATCAGGTCTGTTTTGAACACATTTTATTTGCCGGAAAACAAATAACAGGAAGAGTGAGTCAGTAATTAAGTGAAATTTAATGAGAGGATGAAATTGGTTCAAACGTTCCTAATTCCATTCGATTATATCTCTTCAATGACGTACTTAAGGAGGCTGTGAAGGAGATTACTACAAAGGGCATGTGGGAGAAACTTGAATCCCTATACATGGCTAAAAGTGTCACCGCTGGAAATGATTAGAACAAAAGTAGGTCCAAAATGATTGGTTAAAAGACGAGTTGAAACTGACTTAAGATTTTTTACCGAAGAAAAGTCGAGTCAGACTAATCCTATTGCGCATAGAAAAGCCGATTTGATTTTTGGGGCCATATATACTGCGGTTTAAACCCTAAGCACTTGTGATAACAGCAGATCGCATATTTGCTGCACTGATTTAAAACAAAAACGTAAAAGGAGTTATATGTTGCGATTTTCTGAGAATCGCAACATATAGAGTTGGACTGTATGCTGTGTATCTAGGTGAACCACAACATATGGTCCTTTTTTTTTCCAATTTATATAATTTCACCCAAAAATAATTGTAACAATATGCATATACTTATAACACTAATAATCCTTTAATATTTTCTCAATCATCACTAAAATTTCCTCATACCAAATCAATCATCACTTAATATAGATCGAAGAAGAATTTTAACTAACATATAACATATAATAATATATATTTTACAATAATTGTATACACAATTGCTTATATATATATATATATATATATATATATATATATATATAAGGGAGGGATTCATTGAGAAGGGGTTGAGAATGAGAAGGGTAAGAAGGACTCTACACCCTTGATTTCACTAAAATAAAAAAAAATCTATGGTCACAATTGAGCAAAAACTCATAATTGTAAAAGTAACAATATTACACAGAAAGGTAACTATGAAACAATTTTTAAAATGTTCTTAATTTATAACATAGTATCATTTTTTGTATATATAGTAACCAAACAAAATCAAACAAAAATCCTTCTCACCCTTCTCATTTTAAAATCTTTCTTATTTGATCCTACATATATATATATATATATATATATATATATATATATATATATATATATATATATATATATATATATATATATATATATATATATATATATATATATATATATATATATATATATATATATGTATATGTATATGCAATTTTTTCCTTTATAATATTAATTAGAACGTAAATAATACTCTCTCTATTTCAATGACTTTGTCTCATTTGGTTTGAGCACGTACACGTTTGCCAAAGCAATTATTAAATTTTTAATATCTCTAATTGTACATGATTAAAGATTATAAAAAATTAAATTTAAATAATCCTTGTATTGAGACGAATCAATCAAGAAACCACTTGATTATATTTAAATTTATAGATTAAGAATAAAATACAAATTAAAAGTTAAATACAAATGGGACAAAGTCACTGAATTTTAACTGTATACATTAGATTTTTAACATAATATTAATTTATTACCATAAATATAATATAAGAACGTTAAATACATACTATTTCAACATATTCTACTCCAACTTCCTTGACAACTGATAAGATATTGTGCATAAATCTTACAGTGTTGTAGCCAAAAGCCACAATCAATATTATTTGATTGTTGTGTGCAGTATTAGATCATAGAAGAAATTACAAAAGATGCAAGTTAAAATTCATTGAAAATAGACAAGCTCATAGTCTAATAAAGCGAACTTAATTAGAATACGTAATTTAGCACATATATCATACAATAAAATTTGTAAAGAAGTTGCATTTGCCATCAAATCTTCACAATAGGTCTCCAAGAGTATCTAAACTTATTATATCATATCATACAATATAATAAAATAGCTGAAAAAATTTGATATGATGGCCTCACAATACATAATGATTTGGCAAAATTCTATTGGCTACTTATTATTGGGGTGTTTTGATAAATGTCGATTTATTAATAACTATATAATAAATTTGTTCTGTTACAAAGTTTCTCCTACAAGCATAATTTAAATTTGTTTTTGATAGAAAGTAGGAGAATTAGTAATAATTGAATATATATTCTCATTAATAGAACAAACTAATTTTTTTTCCATTTTCTTGCGTTTATCTTTTTTTTTATTATTTGTATTTCCTCCGTTCCTTAAAGAATTTCCCATTTGTCATTTTAGGGTGTTCAATTTGTTGATTCCATAAGGAATCTTTATAATTATATCACAAATTTTGGACAAAAATAATCTTGTTCATCCTCATTTTAATATTTTTAATAATGCTTATAGTCTCCACATATTTTCCAATAATTTCATTTACAATTTTATATTTGTTATTTCCCTACATGTTTCGCACTAATTTTATAAAAAATATTTTTTTATTGATTGTCGTCTTCATATTTTTTCCACTAACTTTCTTTTAATATTTTTTATTTTTCCTTCATCAAATTTATTATTTAATAAAATAATATATTTAAAATCTAAAAAATTCTATTTTTCTTAAATCAAAAGAATTACTTCCATTGAAGATTGAATGTATAATTAATTGATGTACAAACATTTTTTTTTTTATCAATTATTCCATGTGTACTAGTTGTACAATATCTCAACTTATTAAATGTAAGAGTTAAAGTTCTCTTCTTCATTTTTTATTATTCATTTTTGTTACTAAAGCATTAATGAAAAGAAAGTTTCACTCGTAAATTTAATATAAAATAATTTTTCTTAGATGATAGTAGAAGTATCTTTCATAATTAAATCTCACTAAAACAAATTGTTTTCCATATACTTATTACTTAGTGTCATTTAAACAATAATGCTTTTTAATATCTTTATTTTTAAAACTTACCACAGTCACAGTGTTATTATTAGTTTATATTTATTATTGCATTTTATTTATATATTTTTACACACTTATTCATGCATTATACAGACATATATACTAGTATACCAATAAATTAATAAATATGGTGTCAAATTTACCTTAATTATAAGATAATATCACATGTCTCCAAGGGAATTTACTTTTAAAATATGGGAAAATTTTATATAAACAAACATTTTAATAATATCGTGGCTTTATTTTCATTCAACAAGTAGCATCTCTCTTTAAAAGATTTTTTAAGGTACGTCTCCAAAACTTTTTTCAGGATAATTGTATAAGGCACGAGGTATTCAAAGAGAAGAAGCGAACTAAGGAAGAAAACACAAATCTAACTCGATATTTATATTAATAGAGTGATACATACTTTAAATGATAATTTGATTTTTCTCATCAACTTTATCAACAAATTACGACATAAAATAAAATTTATATTTCCTTTTTAATAAATATCATTAAAGTTTAAAACAATCGGTGTGTCTCACGGGCTTAAATCAAGTTGTTATAAAAGAGAACCTTTTCTCCATTTGAAAAATAAATGCAAGATTATGAGTATATATTAAAATCAGGCCCTCTCTTGAGAGACCGCTTATAATATAGACGCCTCTTAAAAGAGCCCCGCCCACATTCTTAATAATTAAAAAAAATCTAAAAACTAACGCCTGCGGTTGAGCCGATTTGGAGTTGGTGTTATAACTTATTGAAGTTGGTGTTATAACCTATTAAAGTTGGTATTATAACCTATTAAAGTTGGTATTTGGAGTTGGTGTTATAACCAATTAAAGTTGGTATTATAACCTATTTGGAGATACCAACTTTAATAGGTTATAATACCCACTCTAACTAGTTATAATACCAACTTCAATAGGTTATAATACCAACTCCAAATATGATCACACAGCGCACATTTTTTTAAAGTTATTTTTCTAAGTGAAAATGGGTCGGCCCATTTGAAACGCATCTCTTATAAAGACGGTCTCAATTAAAAATTTGTGTATTAAAATAAGTCAAAGAAGAAAAAAGAAAATCAAATGACTCCACTAGACTTGGGGTGGCCCACTTCTTTGAATCTTCAATCTTTGGTCACTTCCACTCACCACCCCATTGTCCACTCTAATCTCTTATTTTTAGCTTCCTTCCTCTCTACTAAACCCCATTATCTCCTCCATTAAACAAATGCTCTCTCCTCTAATCAAAATTGAGATAAATAATAATATACGATTTGATTTAGTGATTAAATACTTTTTCTTTTATTTTTCTAACAAAGATTTAATTCGATCACTATATATATAATAGATCCATTATATTTTCCATTTCCCTATTATATGTAGGGGTTTGTTCATACTTAAGATCACATGATAAAAAAGATGAAAAATAATTAAAAATTAATCTAAAAAAGTAAATTTTAAGGGGAGTCACAATATTTTATCCTTTATAAATGTAATATTAAATTAATAAACAGATTAAATTGTGTAGATGATATTAAAGTGTGTATTACTCCCTTTGTGTCTATTGATGTTCTCATAAAGAATATTCACGAGAATTAAGAAAAATTAAATTGTTTAGATGGTGAATATATTAATTTTATTGAATAGTAAAGTTATTGGAGAAATAGTGGAGATCATAAGCATTAAAAAATATTAAAATAAAGTTAGTGTAAAAAAAATTAGGGACCATAATTATATAAAAAATATTTATATAAAGTTAGCAAAAAACATATAGGAGCATAAACATTAATAAAATATTAAGGTTAGGATAAACAAAATTAATCATGTCTAAAATTTATAATATAAAAAAAATTCTTTAAAAAAACAGCAAATATAGAATAACTTAAAATAACAAATGGGAACATCATTGAAAAACAAATGGAATACGTTTCAAGGATCTTTTAAAAGTTAACGAACTCAGAGATAGAAAATAGGGTTACATAGATCATATTTATATTTGGAACAACTTTTGTATGAGATTGTTTCATGATGAGATAAGTTTAAAGTGACTCTTTTTAAATAATGTGTTTTTATATCTAAACTTTCAGATATTAATTTTTAAAATCTAAAATGACTTGTTAAATATCTATCTATCATAATCATATCATAATTACTATTAAAAGAATTGTAGAATTACAAATATCAGCACATTAGATATTTGCCAAAAATTGCCTTTTTATAGGTTAAAAGGTATTTATATAGCATTTAAAAGATTTTACTACATCAATTATGATTTTTAAGTATTAAAGGTGTTCAATTATTTTGTAGAATTATAAAATTTTTATTTTGTATAATTATTTTATATCAGATATTACATGTTATCAAAGATATTTAGTTTGAATGACAATAATATAATTTGTGCTCAGCTTTTTTAAAAGATTACATATTATATATATATATATATATATATATATATATATATATATATATATATATATATATATATATATATATATATATATATATATATATTCATATTAAATTTTTATGCATTATCTAAGTTTCTATACTATTAAAATATGCTAATATACAGAAGCAATTTGATCACATGATGATTTTTTAAAGCTTTTTTTCCTACCAAAAGACACTTTCTAATTTAACTATTTTAATCATTATATTGATTGAAATCTAATGCAGCCATATTGTACATAATATATTTATTGATCAAATTGATGACATGTATAATTAAATTGATTAGCGAATTTAAAATATGTTATGCAATCTATTTAATACATTATTGACTTAAATAGCAGTAAATATATATATATATATATATATATATATATATATATATATATATATATATATATATATATATATAATTCAAATTTACATACAACAATTCATTTCATACAGTACTGAATCAAAATAATTCAAGAGAAATATCATAACAAAATTTAAGAATATCTGAGTGAATTATCTTGAAGAAAGCAATCTTACTATATGAAATACTAAGTAATATATTACATATAGATAACAAAAAAAACCAGGATCTCTCAAATAGCCTTTTAATTCATGTGCTTAGGGATACTGATATTTGAAAAATAAAAGCAAATAATTTATATCTTTAAAATTTGAGATATTTTATATCGTAGCAACAAACTTTTATGAAATATCAGTGATAGCAAATTTTAAAAACAAATTCCACTGAATAGCTTTGTAATATTGTACTTAAAGCTACAATAACATCAATGGCCTAAAAACGTTTAATTGATCGTAATTAAGTTGTGAATAGGGATGGCAATGGGTATTGGACCCGACCCGGATCCGTGGATCCGTATTTGTTTTCACGGATCTGGATCCTTAAAAAATAGACCCGACGGATCCGGATCCGTTTAAATTTCACGGGTTCGAATCTGGATTTGAGAAAAATACCCAGACCCAGACCCGCGGATCTGGAAGACCCGTTTTATTTTTTTTATATATTAATTTTATTAAATATATAGAATTTTCTAATTCTATCTTCCCATCATCCCATATCACATTTTCCCACCCAGTACTCCCAGCCCACGTTCAAAGGGAAAATTCAAGTGCACCTGCAACCTGCCTCCCATTTTTATTTATTATATTAAGTTATTTTGAATAAAAGATTATGTATCGGCTATGTTTATTTATGTAACAAACAACTTTAATGTGTTTATTGAATATTTTCAAGATAATTTTAAGTTGTATAATGTTTTTTTGGATGATCGATTGTGAAATTATACATATTATTATCATTAGTCTATAAATATAGCTTTATTGCAATCTCAACACCATTCAAAAATACAAAAAAAGCAGAAACAAGTCAGACCTGTTTTGGGCCCGAATCCCGGTACTGGATCCGCAGTATCCACGGATCCGGATCTGGGTCTTGCAAAACTAGACCTTCAGATCCGGATCTGGATCTGGATCCTGTTCTTGAAAACGGATCTGGATCGGGGTCCACCTGAACCCGGTCCAGATCTAACCCGTTGCCATCCCTTGTTGCGAAATATCTTAAGGATATTCTATATGGTAGCAACATACTTTTATGAAACGTCAGTGGTAGCAAATCTTAACTAAAATCTTAACATACTTTTAAGAAAAGAAGACAGGGGCAAATAAAATATTTCACAATTTAGGCCAATTAAATGTTTTTAGTTCATTAATGTTACTGTAGTTTTAAATACAACATTACAATGTTATTCTGTGAAATTTTTAAGATTTGCCATTACTGACGTTTCATAAAAGTATGTTGCTGCCATATAGAATATCCCTTAAAATTTTCAAGAACCAATTATTAAGAAAGTTAATATAATTCATTTTGTATTAAAAGGTTAAGAGGTAATCTAATTTCTTTTTTATTAAAAAATATTGTGTGTAATTTTATGTGGTACTAATAAATTGTTTAGTAGAAAATTAAAATTTAAGCTAATCTATATTAAAGTATTTTACTTGGAATTCATGGGGAAAGAGTGGTTCAAAAAGTGTTATATTTTTTATATTCAAAAGAATACAATTTACAGGAAATATCATACAACTAGGCACGAGCACAGTATTATTTTTCCAAAAATTACTATAAAATTTACCAGGAATAATATAATTTTTTGCTTATTTCTCTACAATAATATCGATTTTTGATTAACCATGAATAATACCAACTTTGAGGGGTGTTTCCCTAGAATATATACCTAACATGTTAAAAATCAAACTATAAGAGATTATATGACAAAAAAATTTGGTAAATTAAGTAATAAACTAAAGTTGGTATTATTTTATGAAAAAAACCCTAAGTTAGTATTATTCATGGTTAATCAATAGTTGGTATTATTGTAGGGAAATTAACAAAAGATTATATTATTCACGTTAATTTTTCCTATATTATATTATGTGATGATATAATTGCTCTAATAAACGTTTTAATTTTATACAATTTAATGATGTACTGAAACGTTAATTTGTAATAAAGACCTTAATTATTTCTAAATAGTTGGATTATGATAATTATATTTTTTTGAATTTTTTAATAATTTATATGCATATTGATTGGTTAAGTTATTGACAAGACTGACCTGGACATAGGCAAGCTGAGCCTGTACACAGGACCCACAAAAACGTAGTTTAATTAATCAAATAAACTTTTGCTTTGCAATAAGTATAGTTTTTGAGATTTAGACATTGTTTTTTTTGGATTATAGGGTTATTTTTGTCATCTAATATTGTGATTTTGCATCAAAAATTACTCTTAGGAAAACCTTATTAGATTTTATGTTATATATTGATGCACACTTAATTTCTAACATTGAAATTTTTTTTAATATTGTTTATACACTTCTTTCGTTATGTTTTAGTTACATATGATAGTGACATTTTATATGGAGAATTGAGATCATCAATAGCAAGTATTGTTAAACGGAGGAAGTATTTCATTAGGGGCCTTGAGCTTATCATTTATCTTTCTCCCCGGACCCTTAAAATCTAAGGGTCGCCTCTGGTTATTGAAAAAAATCTCCATGAACATTTAAATTAAGAAAATTTAAGTTCATATTCTACATCATCTATACATATCAATAAAAATATTTATGAATGATAAATAACATTCTTAGAAGAGCCATGACAAATGAAATTATTTTACTACTTAATTTAGAATCTGATTATTTATAAAATCATACATACTAATAAAAATGATAGAAAATGACAAATGTCATCCTTAAAGGAGCCATGACAAATGAAATTGTTTTACTGAATAATAGTTGATTACATTAAAATATTTACCTAATTTAGAATTTGTTTTTTTTTTTTAAAAAAATTATACATACAAATAAACATGTTACAAAATGACAAATTTCATCCTTAAAGGAGCCATAACATATAAAATTGTTTTATTGGATAATAGTTGATTATATGAAAATATTACCTAACTTAGAATATGATTTTTAAATAAATTGGAGCTAAATAAGGTAAAGTATTTAGTATATTATTTATTATAGTAATTCTATATACCTAACCTAGAATTTGATATATTTTATTGAATAAAAAATTATAATATTAGATAAACAATTAAAAAAAATTAATATGTAATTCTTGCTTTAAAAAAGTCATGTATTCGATAAATTCAACCACGATAATATAGTGCATTATTCTTTGAAATTATATTTTTTTTTATTTTCTATTAATAAATTAATGTATTGCATAAGTTTATACAGTAGTTCTATATAATAGTTTATAATGTAATCTTTAGTTTTAGGAAACTAAATAACTACAAAATAATTATCAAATCAAAAGATTTACAAAATATACAAGATATTATTTTATTCAAAGATATTCTATTTTAATATATATATATATATATATATATATATATATATATATATATATATATATATTTATATATATATATACATATATATATATATATATATATATATATATATATATATATATATATACATATATATATATATATACATATATATATATACATATATACATATACATATATATATATATATATATATATATATATATATATATATATATATATATACATATATATATATATATATACATATATATATATATATATATACATATATATATATACATATATATATATATATATATATATATATGAACGTTTTAAAAGTTTTTTTTGGAAAATATTTTTAAAGTTAATAAGTTTAATAAGTGTTAAAACAGTATAATCATGTTTAAAAAAATAATACATATACTAAACAATTTATTCGTCCTTTTGTAAAGCTATTGCATGTAAGAGTAAGACAACAACAAAGTTTTTAATCGAATGCCTTTTAGGTTGGATAATGACGATGATCATTATATGTTTGATTTTATAATTTATAATTTTATTTGTGTATTTATTGCATTAAACTATAATGTAGTAAATTACTCATTATAAAATATATTATGATACATTTTAGTTTGTATATTTATTTGGTTAGTATATTAACTAACAACAAAATGACACTTTTTAATTACTGTGCACATTGTTGTTAAAATCGTGATCGTAGAATCGTACGATTTTACGAATCAAATCGGACCCAACAACTAAGATCGTTAGTGGAATCAGAATCAAGTGAGATCGTTGGTAAGATCGGTTAGGATCGATCAGAATCGGTTAGGATTGTTATGATCGGCTAAGATTGTTGGTAGGTTCGTTAGGATCGTTGGTTTCGATCCAATTATTTTAAATAACTTGATCCAATAACGATCTGATCCCATCAGTTGATTTCGATCCTAACAACCTTGACTGTGCATGGCACATGTATTTATTTATTTTTTTTTTAAATAACACATGCATCTATCTAGTTAAATAATAAATCATAATTATTTTAAATATGAATTATGTATTTTAATTATATTAATTAAACCTTATAAAATTGTTTCAAGATGAGAAAGTATTGTGAGAATTTGTGTCTAGTGGGTTTGAAAATTTAAATAGGTATGACTATGGGGCCCTTTTGCATTCCTGACCCTATCTCTTGTCCAATTTTTTCTTTCTCACTATTATATAATAAATTGAAAAAAAATACTAAACCCCTAAAAGCAAAAATTAAGCCAACCAAAAGAACTGTTCAAAATCCCTTTTTTTTTTTTTGAATCTTCAAAATTCCTTTTTTATTTATTCCATTAGTGTATGTTAATCCATCCAAAAAAGCTACTCACCATTTACTCATTTTGCAGCAAGTTTTATTCATTTATTTTTTTGTTGCTCATCCACCATAACCCTAACTTACTCTTTCTCTATCTTTTCACCCATCTGTTTTCTCTCTCCTCAAATCTTCAAAACCCATCCTGAAAATAGAAAACCCACATATAAAAATGTGTTCTTTGAGCTCAGAATTCAAACCACCCAACTGGGTTTTATGGAAGTAAAAAGGGACCCACTTTACAGTTGCTGCAAATGGGGAAACCAGATGAAAATGATGAATTTTCTCTCTCCTCAACTGCTAATGGTGCAAATGCTGAAGGAACTTCTGGGTCTAATTCAGATAGTAGAAATTGTTTTTGTAGGTTTTTTAAGCTCAGATGTTTGCTCCCACTTTTGCTTGGAATTTCAGTCTTTATTTCTGCTCTTTTTTGGCTTCCTCCCTTCTTGAATAACACAGATCATGGTGATTTGGATCTGGATCCACGTTATAGAGGTTGGTAATTTTTTTTTGCTTCATTTTCTTGAGCATTTTTATGGAAATTAGTTTATTTCTCTTTAATCTAGGGTTTTATCGTTATGAAGGTTAATGTTGTAATTTTTTTGTATAATTGGGAATTTTTTGATGCTTTTTTAGTGGTAATTACTGGGACTTTTTCGTTTGGTCAAAATTTTGTCAGTGTAGTTCAAATCAGTGACTGTCGGTGATAATTGGGGTTTTCAGTGGTAATTTGGGGATCTATTTTTGTGAATCTTAATTTGTTGCATAATTGGGGATTCTTTTTTGATGGGTTTCTAGTGGTACATTACTGGGACATTTTGTTTGATCAAAATTGTTGCAGTGTAGTTCTGACTAGTGACTGTCGGTGCACAGTAATTTGCATTGTTAATTTGATTTTTAGTGTTGATTATGAATGAATTAGTGTTCTTTTGAATGGTTTTAGTTTCTTCTTTTGGATGGAATTGGTGCCATTGTTGATTTATGGTATTTGGATGTAATCACTCTGAACTATGGAGGATTTGATCTTTGTGTCTTCCCTTTGGAGTTAAAAGGATGATTGTGTAGTTGCCAAGGTGTTGCTCTTGACCCAGAATGAATTCCGCTCTGTTCGGGTTAATTCTCAAATCTCAATAAAATTTGATGGGGATTTGATAGAAGAAGATGGATTGATGACATTTTTTAGTATTGCAATGGGAGAGGATCTGCATGTCAATGCAATTAGTTTGGTTTTGGTTGGTTTGAAATTCAAATGAGTAAACTGGAAATTGATTCTGAGTTGTATGGGTAGATGGGTACAATGTGGTATTTTGTTTCACCACATGTAGTCATATACGGGAACGTGAGATATGCTTATCGTCCTAGTAGAAATGCGATTTACAACCCTAGAGCTTGTCATACTGCTATGTGTGCATTGTAATTACAAGATCTTCGGCACATGGGAGTCTAGTCATAACACGGCTATGAGAAGGACAAAGAGGACTTGAATACATAGCTTGAAAAGGCATGCACCGCCTTAATCCTTTTCATCTATGCATATCTTCTAGTGTTACAATGTGTATACAAGTTCTTTGATATGTAAGCATGATTATGTGAGATAGAAGGATGATATTTGTTAATTGAGCTTTTCCTTTTGGGTTTGAATATTGGGGAGACTTCTTCATCTAATGAAGTATTCCAGAATTGATTGTCTTAGTATTTAGGTGATCTGTCGGAGTAAAGAGGTTAAGTGTTTTTAGTGTGCAATTTCTTATACCAGAAACTGCGTTAATTGCAATGATCCAGTTCCCGAATACCTGGGAAGGTACTTGGTCAACTTTAAACATGTAAGCATACAATGGAACGGTGTTTCATTAGTTCGATTCCTCAAAGGTGTTATCTCCTGGAAACCTTGTTTCTGGATCTTGACAGAATTTGAATGTTGGTATGAGTAACCTCTGGCAAGTACTACTACAATTGAACATCTAAGTATCTTTACCCATGCCCTATGAGCAAGCCTTTGTACGGTTTTCTTGAATAAGTTGGTGCATAGTACTAGATTTGGGAGGGGCAAAGTATGGTAGAACATCGACACGGATAGAAAATTGGATCTCTTTGGACCTTCATATTTATAGGGTCAAAATAAAACAATCTGGAATTAGTTTGGATCCTGCTGATTTGAACTTGAAGTTGGCGCCATGTAGAATACTACATCTCGCATTTTTTGAGCTTGTTAGGTCTATTTGCATGTAAGCGTATACAGGGATGAATCTTCCATTGATTACTGTTATTTAATTTTACCTCATATAAATATTTAGTAGTGTTATTTCAGTGTGTCGTTTGTTCCTGACTCTCTTCGTTTCCATGTGTTTTATTTATAAAGAACATGTCTAACATCTGAAAGAGATGATTATCGACTATTAGTGGTTTGCTTCAGGTAAGCTTAACATTTGAAACTATGGTTGGTATCTTCTCTCATATTTGAAGGATAAAGCTAACCTTTATGATTAATTGTCAACTTGATTTCTTAGGATCAAGCTAACTTCAATATTTGAATTTTTTTGTCAAAGTTCATTTGTTCATCTATGTGAATTTTCTTATATATGTACCTTCTTATGAAATATACTCTAATTAATAAAAATTTTCGATGTCTAGGTCATACAATTGTTGCAAGTTTTAAACTTCTGAGACCAGTGTCCGCTTTGGAAGACTATGCTCAACCACTCAGAGCTGACCTCTTTGAAGTGTTTGGAGCTGCTAATTCTAAAGTATAACCTATTACCATTTCCATATCTCTGCTTCCTTTTTTATTTTTTATTCACTTTCCGTCATACTTATGATGCTGCTTTTGTTGATTGATGTTTAGGTTTCCATCTTATCGATGGAAAGTTCTGGATTAAATTCTTCAAGCGTTGTCTTTGCAATTGATCCCGTATCTAAAAATTCAATGTCTTCACTTCAACTGAGTTTAATTCGATCAACTTTTGTACTATTGGTTATACGACAAACGGATTTTGAGTTGAACTCATCTCATCCTCTTGGGGACCCATCTTTCTTTGAAGTGTTGAAGTTTCCTGGTGGAATTACCGTCATTCCTCCCCAAACTGCATATCCTCTGCAAAAAGTTCAAATTCTTTTTAACTTTACTCTAAATAACTCTATTCTCCAAATACAAGAAAATTTTGAGGTGTTGCGGAACCAACTTGCACTTGGACTGCATTTGACGCCTGACGAGGTAAAATTTAAATTTTCTGTTTGTATGTAATTTGCTTTGTTTTTCCAATAATGAAAATTGGCTTAATCAACGCATTTTAATTCAAGTCAATATTATTTCTTCTGTGCAGAACTTGTACATTCGCCTGACAAATTCTAGAGGTTCGACAGTGGCTCCTCCCGCGACTGTTCAGACATCTGTTGTGCTGAGGGTTGGAGTTCCATCCCAGCCGAGATTGAAGCAACTGGCTCAAACCATTAAAGATTCGCCTGCTAGAAATCTTGGTCTTAACAATACCGTCTTTGGTAAAGTCAAACAAGTTAGCCTCTCGTCAGTTCTCCAACATTCATTAGGCGGTGAAGGTAGTCCGACACCTGCTCCCGCGCCTTCTCCTCTTTCTTATCACCACCACCACCACCACCACCATCATCACCATCACCACCACGACCATGGATACCATGACACTTTACCTCCTGTTAGCTCGCCTTCATATCCGCCCATGGAAGCCCCGGAACCCGTCAAACCTGCTCCTGTGCCTCAGAGTAGGGCACCTCCGCATGTGAAACACCGTCATACTTTTCCCTCATTTGCCCCTGCACCAGCTAAAAGCTATCTGGCAAGTCCTCCAAGTGCTCATCCGCCCACCAAAAGCTATCATGCGGCTCCTCCTGCCTGTAAGTTTAGATTCAGGAGTACACATTTCAGAAAAAGCCCCGAATACCCTCCTGTTATTGGGACTGGTCCACCTAGTATGCCTCCTCGCCATTCAGTCGCCGCGAGTCCTCATCCACAAGCTAAACCTCCATCTCCCATTGTCCATCAGATTTCACCGTCTCGTCCTTTACCCAATGTTATCTATGCCCGTATTCCTCCTCCATCAGCAGGTGAGATGGATCCAGAACCTCCCGATAAAATGCCTTCAATTGCACCCTCTCCATGTAAGTGCTGATAATTACATTTCTGATTAGCTAGTACTTGATTTGTATTTCTATTTATTGTCGACCAATCCTTAGGTTGGTTTAGTTAACTTGAAAGTGGGATCTCGAGCATAATATTTATCATATTTCACCTAGTTGGATGTTTTTGCGATAAATTAGTGTCCAACCAACTTTTGTTTCAAACAAAGGGAACTTATGTCCCGTTTTTAACTGATTAAATCTGGTAAATCTTGTTTCTCTAATTTCAGCGGCTGGAGGTCGACTTAAAGCTACCTATTGGATATTCTCTCTATTAGTGGCGCTTTTACTGCAATGTCGGTAGAACGGTCCCTTACCCTCTCAATTAAGTAAGTTCTACTCTTGGAAATTTAACGGAACTTTGTTCGTAGCATCCAAAACAGAAGAAAGGAAACAAAACCAAAGCTGGCGGAAACTTGTTATAGTGGGAGCAATGCAAAAAGAAGGCATTCCCCGCATTCGCATGAGTGAATATACGGTGTTGTTTTTGTACATGTATATATACAATCGGAAAAAAGTATTTCGAGTGGCAAGCGGCATTCTTAGGTCAAAGTCGCAAAAGTGGCGGGCCTCTAAAAATGAGAATGCCATAGCCACTCGCTTGTGTAATGAAACTATCTTTTGCAAAAGTGCAAGGTCAAATTCAGGAATTATCGGTCATCGAATACATTTTTGCCTAAAAGTGTTAGTATTTTTTTTATTCTTACAGTTCATTCGAAAACAATCAGTAAGATTACGTACATCTGACCCTCTCAAACCCTACTGAGAGCTACGCCATACTGGTCTTTACTGGTATCGGTAGGAGCATGTATCCTTGGCGTTTTGACATCGCAACAAATCGAACTTTTAGAATTTGAATGGACGTTTTACTGGTCTTAAGGATAGCCTGTCTAATGTCTAGATTTGGTGTATGAAATTGAAAGTTACATTTCCTTGAAAGTGACCATATTTTGTAAGGTTGCATTCCAAATATTGTTGGGGTTGGTGTTTGATAGAAATTAGCTTATTTCTTGGTGTTTTTAGGGGAACAAAAAACACTTTTCCAAATTGAGCATCTTTTAGTTTTCACATGTTGATGGCCAACTGGCTTTGCGTGTATTCTTATATTCTTAAGTTGAAAATTATTATTTCTATTTCTTTTTTCCTTTTTAATACTCCATTTGTTTTGACTAACAATTGTCTATTTTTACAAGTTTTCGAGTATCTTTAAGATGCAGCTTCATGGAATACTTTCTAGCATACCACTACATTTTTCTATGATGACCAAAATACTTTTTTGGTTTTCTCATTTGTAATCTAAGGAGTGTTTCAATTAGAGGTGTTTATTCAGATTATTGGGTTGATTTTAAATTAGGTGTTTTCAGTTGATTTATAAAAATCGGATCTTGTGTTTACATTGATTTTCATATAATTTGTAATTCATTTTGAGGTTGAGTCAAGTCGAGCTCAAATAAATATCTGGTCGTTGGATCTGTTATGAACACCTTTAGTTTCAACTTTCAATTGACATATCTTTCTATTTTCTGCATATAATTTTGGTCACATTTATCTTTAAATATTACACATTACATGATTGTACTTAGTAATTTGTTTTTGCAAAACCTCTTTTTGCGTATTAGATTCCTTTTCATTACATTTAATATGACCAAAATTTTGTTTATATGATCCCCATTTATAGTAAAATTAATACTCCCTCTATTTCCCAATGTTCTTCCCGTTTAGAATATTTTTTTTGTTAGATTCGTCTTAATGTATACTCTTTTATCATATATTTTTTTATAATTTTTTGGGAAAATTACAAAAAAATACCTAATCTAATTTTTTTTTTTGCAAAAAACTACCTTAAATGACATAAACGTTTGCAAAAGACTACCAGATGACGGAATCAGTTAGTTGACCATTAGTTGACCAGCACGTGTCTCACGTGATTTACTTAAGGCTTTGATTTATTTTGTTTAAAAGTACGATTTTTCCCAATTATTTCCCCTATCCCCTTAAAATCATAAGAACCCTAATTTTTCCTCTTTTCCTTTTAATCCCCAATTAAATTATGGCTTCTCCTCACACCAAAAAATCGAAGGTCGACAGATGTGCTTGCGGATTTCCTTTTGCACAGAGAAATTTGTGGACTAAGGAAAATCCTGGAAGACGGTTCAACACTTGCAAATTTTTTTATCCTGACATGAATTGAAGGGGATGCAACAAGTTCAAATGGATTGATGAACCTGAAATGGTTAATTGGCAAAGACAAGTGACGAACACACTTGTTAAGGAGAAGCGACATTTATCAACAGAAATTAAGATATTGCCTTCAAGGGTTTGTTGCTTGGAACATGAGAAGGAACAAGCAATTTCAAAAATTAAAAGGATTAAGAAGAAATTGATGAACGAGAGAAAGCATGGAAAAGAGATATCAAGCTTTGTATTAGGGTTTTTATTTGGTTTTTTCTTGGTGTTGATTGTAAGAATCAGTGTTATGTATTAGTGATCGGGGAATGTAATTGTTGTTTGAAAGCTTTTGTAAACATGATTATGATGAATGAAGAGGTTGATTTTGTTCATTACATTGTTGCTAATTATCTAATATCAACAGTTGCTCATTACATTGTTAACAAAAAGAGCTCTTCCATAACCTAGCATAAACAAACTAACGTAGACAAAAAAAGTTGTTCCATAACCTAACCATAGTACTTCCAACAAAAAAAGTTACAAATTCTTCATTACATACATTGCAACTACATTTTTCTACTTTAATTTTGAGAACTTGAAGATGCTTGGGTTGAAATCACCTTTGGGGCTGCACCTTTTGCTCCTTTCTTGTTGCATCCATACGCCCAAGATTTCTTTCTACCTCCCTTTGATGGGGAGACCATTGGTGTAGGCATTTTTTGAAATGAGGTGGCAACATTGTTTGCAGGGGTAACAGAGCTTGCAGTTGCTGTTGGCACCATTGGTGTTGAGCTTTGAGTTGTAGGAGGGGTTGTGCTTGTTGTTGCAGGACGAGCTGTTGTTACAGTTGCTATTGGCACCATTGGTATGGTTGATAAAGAGGACACTGAAACGTTCTTAGGCCTTCCTCCCTTTGATTTATCCATGGTGGAAGGGGCTTTGGGAGGGTTTTTGCACTTCTTTTTGTTATGTCCTAGTGTGCCACAATTGCCACACCTCCTTTGCTTATACTCCCTCACCACAGAGCCTTGTTTTTTCCCAGCTTCATCAACCTCCAACCTCCTCTTCCTCTTATTAGGCCTACCAGGCATTTTTCTAAAGGGAGGTGGTAATGGCTTAGGGTTTGTGGAGGTAGGCCATATTTTATGCCCTGGCATTCCATGGAACCTAGGTCCGTATGTCTTGGCATATGCCTTGACATGGTAAGCCTCATGGACAAACTCTGTATAGTCCAATTTTCTATGCATAATGAAAGTAATGGCATGCTTACAAGGGATTCCAATTAGGGTCCACCTACCACAATGACAAGTCTTATTTGTCAAGTTTACAATATAAGACTCCTCTCCATCATCAACCTCAAACTCAAAAATATCAATAGGGATAACCCTAACACCATGACATGACTTCTCATTGTTTTCTATTACTTTCACCACAGATGGCATAACAACCCCCTGAAACTTACTCAGCCCCTCCCTCTTAACTGCACTCCTCTGCATTACATACCCCCTAATCCATTCCATCAATGAAATTATTGGTTTTCCCCTAGCTTCCCTAAGCACATTGTTGAATGACTCACAACAATTATTCAATAACAAACCAGATTTGCTCCTATTTAGGAAGGCATGTCTAGACCAACGCTTTGGTGGAATTGCATTTAGGTATTCAAATGCATCTACAAAAATCTTTTTTATCGCATTCATTTCTTGATCAAAAGATGACTGTCAAAGAAAACTAATAGTATATCAAACAATATGTGAAATTCAGTCAATGCACTTAAGAAATTAAAGAACATTGATACCTTGTTGAAAGCTTTGACTGCACTCCAAAAGTGTAGCCTAAATAATTCTCCTGCAAACTTTATTTTGAAATTTGCCCAAATATGTTTACAACAAAATCTGATCTCAGCATGTGGAACTACTGAATTGAAAGTCTCCAACAATCCTTACCAATTAAATCATAACAGACAAATGATTAAATGACAGCCCTTTTAGAAGTAATTTAGCAAGAATAAACAAATGCTACAACTGTACCTTTTGCCTGTCACTAATGAAAGTAACAGACTCTCCCCTTTCTTCATTCCAGCTAGTGGATGATGCAATAGAATTTAAGTTATCATTTAGTAGCTGCAAAAACCATGTCCATGTTTCCTCATTCTCTGTCTCAACAATAGCCCAAGCAACAGGAAAGATGTTGTTGTTTTCATCTTTCCCAACAGCTGTCAACAAGATGCCAGGGCGTTGACCCTTCAAATGAGCTCCATCTACTCCTAGAATTGGCCTGCAACCTGCCATAAAACCCTCTTTGCATGCTTGTAGACACACATACATTCTTTGGAAGAGTGGAGGTGGGTTCTCAATACCTATGCACTTGACTATGGCTGTCCTACCTGGGCTCTAATTCCTAATAGCCTCTGCGTAATCCCACACTCTACCATACTCCTTGTTTGCATCTCCAAATATTAACTTCATAGCAATCCTTTTTGCCTAAACTACCTAAATCCCGATTCACCCTTTTTTGAAAAGCCTTCACATCCAACAAGGATTCTCCCTCCAATCCTCTAAGTACTTCTCAGCTAAGTACAATGCAGTAACCTTATTATTGTGATGTTGGTGACCACAACTGTGATCAGGAATATATGTTCTAAACTAAAAAATCTCTTCTTCCTTTAACTTAGTTGCATGAACCTTAAAGAAGCACTTCTTCTCTTTCCCCACAAACACAGTTAACTATCCTAGCTCTTTCTTTCTTGCAATCACATCTATTGTAGCAATACACAGTCACCCTAGTACTACCATTGTGCAAGTAATAATAGTTATATCCACATTCAATGGCATGATACCTCAAAGCTTTTCTAAAAACAGAATTGGAAGGGAATTTCAAGCTAAGGGACAGATTAATTTTACCTTTGAAGTCAACCTCAGGATTGAAGGTTGGATATGATGTTTTCCCCTCCTCACAATCCTTTAAAGTCTCTTCATCATCACTGCATACTTTATCATCACCTTCATTTTAGTAGATATCCCTATTGCTTTCCTCATTCACCTCCTTATCCACAGTCCGCCTAAATTCTTCATCACCTAACCCTACTTCATCAAACCAAACTCTAAATTCTCTGCAAACATATCAGCATCATCATCATCCTCTGACTTACTCCCAAAACAAGCCCTGTAGTTACTGTTTTGTAAAGTCTGTGCACTTGTTGTTCGGGTATTTGGTGTTTGAGTACTTGTTGTTTGTGGAAGGTGTTCAGAGCATTGAAGTAGGGTTAGGGTAGTTGTCTGTGTTTTAGATCTAGGGTTTGAGTGTAATGATACATTTACAACCTTGTCCTTTAGTGGTGGTCCCCTTTTTAAATGTCTACTTGGACTCTCCAAATCACCACCAACCTTATCTTCCACATCACCTTTATCTATGTCCAAGTCATCACCCAATCTGCACACATCATCATCAATGTCCATGTCATTTGCCACATCATCTTTAGGCATTTTCTTTTTTGATTTTTTCTTATTGACTTCTTCACCTCTGTCATCACCCCCATGAACAAAATAAAGATGGTACCAACCATCAGGTTCAGGGCTTTGAAGGAAATCTGGGATGCTCTTGTCATCCGTGATTTCTACCCTACCTGCAAACATAGTGTAGCCATACCTCTTGTACCAAATTCTACCAACATCAGCATAAACTAGCTCATTTCTAATCCAATAAGCCATTTCAAAATAACAAACCTCTTCTACATTTGGGTGCAAGCTAAGTCCTAAATGTCTATATTTAGTTTTGCAGTTTTTGGTAACAAAAAACCCACCAAAATATAAACGAATGTTCATTGGCTTCATCATCTCGTATGTAGAATAATAATGTGCAAAATTTCTAAAATTATGAAATTGCAGCACAACACATAAAGATATTAGATCACAACACATATACAACAATCAACAAGCATCATTAAACTCAAGCAAATAAAATGCAATCAGAAACCCTAGAAAATAAATTCAATTTTAAAAGGTTTTGGAAAAGAGGAATTTACTCTTGCTTAGTTACCCACTTGAAATCAACCCTTTTTTCCTTTGACAATCTCCTTTTTTCCCATAAACAACAAATTGATTCAACTATACATAAAGGAACGCTTTGAAATTTCAAACGAAAAAAAGGAAGATTAAGAGAAGAGAACAGAGGATTGAGATTGGAGAGTACATTTATGAAGTAAACCCACGCATTCAAGTACTGATTCAGAGCATATAGGAGAGAAATTCAAATTTAGGGGTAGATTAATGAAATAAATAGCAATTAAAGAACTTAACAGTTGACTGGATGAGATGATTAATGCTGCATTTAGGTTTTGATTGAGTGTTGAAGGATGTCTTTCATGATCTGTGAGAGCATGAGGGAAAGGAAAAGATGACGGAAATTAAACATTTCATAGCTTTGAATGAAGTCACGTGCAATTCACGTGTAAAGTCAAACGTACAACTAACGGTCAACTAACTGATTCTGTCATCTGGTAGTCTTTTGCAAACGTTTATATCATTTAAGATAGTTTTTGGAAAAAAAATTAGATTACGTAGTTTTTTTTGCAAAAGGTGCTATAGAATAGGTAGTTTTTTTGTAATTTTTCCTAATTTTTTATAATGTGTATTTAGAGATATTAAGGCTCAAAAGTTTCTTTAAAAATCGTGTAAAAAGTAAATGAGAAGAAAAAAAAACGAAGGGTATATAATTTATCAATCTTATCGTCACTTTCAAGTTGCTCAAAGTTCTAGTTGTCTCGTTTTAAGGGGGATTCAATATCAACTTCGCAAAGAAATTTGGTTGGTTTTACTACTATTAATAAGAGTGGTATAAAGTTATTTCTTATATCTTTTTTGAGTTTGCACTAAAAAATTAAATATGTAAGAGCTTTTTAAATTTAATTATGCAAAATCAAAGGACATAAGGAACATAAGTTATCTTTTAACAAAACAGGCTTTGTTTATAAGAGATTGCTCTATTGAACACTCAACACCATTTATAACTGATGAATTAAATAAATACTCATGGACTATAATTGCTTTTTAAAATAAATGGAAAAGGAAAATTTATATGAATGATTATTGGACGAACCTAAATGGTTCATGAGAGTCGTCTTTAATCTTTTAGAATTTCCTTATGACATTTTTATATTGGTTGTTGTTGGATCATGGTTGCTTTGTAATCTTAAGGGAAACTACAACTAACAACTTGGAGACATTGTAAATAATAAATACTAGAAACAAGAGGAATTATTCGCTTGTTGTAAAAGTCATTTGACTCGACTTTAACTAAAGATTCAATTTGACTCCAAGATAACTTAAATCAAACCCAATTATATTTAAGTCAAGCCTAACCTAAAGATTAACCAAAGTAAAGTCAATCAGTAAAATTCAAACAACACAAATTCAAATTATTGCGAAGTAAATTCAACTTTAAGTCAAATCGTATTAACCTAGTTTAATTTTGGTTAAATATGAATTTTATCCTATAATAATGACACTATATAGTTTGCCCTTATTTTTCACTAATTAACGAGCTCTGTTTTTAACCAACAATCTCAAAGATTTCATCATGTTTCTCTACATCACATTCTTCAAAAGCTTACTCTTTTATCATTTTCAAGAATATTTTAGCGCATGTTTGAGAAATATATTACGGTGAAACTATTTTACACAATAATTTATGATGACTTGATCATAGACTTTTCTTGGCTTGGTGATGGATCAAGGCCACGTGATCTTAGGTCTCCACTCTTTGAGCTCAACGTGGACTTCCTTAAGGTATTCCACTTGCGTTATTTCTCGACCCTAATCAGACTAGGGTTAGATTTAGGAGCTTGAATTTAAGTTACATACCCAAAACATAAAATCCAAGAAATTAAAAGCTTGGACGAGATTACAAGGCCTTAGGATTATTCACAAGCAAATGACAACTTAAGGAGACTCAACCAAAAACTGTATCGAACTTTATTAAGGAAAGTAAAAACAACGTTCATAAAACAGAAAAATCAATGTTACTTGATTATAAAATAAAGCTTAATGTACGTCAAGAATAGTGGGCTCCGAAATCATAAATGAAACTTTGGAGAGTTGACTTTAATTGCAGATTCTGTTGGGTGCGGAGTAAAAATGGACAATCTTTTTAAAGACCTTGCACAATTTTAAAAGTTATGATAATTTTTTCCAATTTTGTTTCTTTTAATACTTAACACATACTACGCAATTTCATATTGAAATCCCTAATTTTTCAAGGCCCTGTGCAGTCGAACATGTTGAACATGCTCAGAACCTCCCCTGAATTTTGTACAAAAATTGATAAACCAGTAAAATAAAAAAAATTTGACATATTTAATACATTTCTTGTAATAATATATTAATAAAATAACTAAATAAAAAAATGTTAGCTTATAAAATAAATTTATTACATTAGATATACTTTAAAGTAATAATATCAAAATATAGTTTTGCCTTCATAAATGACTAAAAACGTACTTTATAAATCTTCTAAATTAAGTGATTTTTAACTTGAATGATTGCAAAATATCTTATCAACATTAGGAATGCAGGCGGGGCGGGTCTAATAGAAGACCCGCCCCATCCCCGCCCCATCGGGGCGGGGAGGCCGGTTTGATGGGTCATGGGGCGGGTACGAGTATAAAATTCATACCCACCGCGGGGATGGGGATGGGTTTTAGGTGATACCCGCCCCATCCCCGCCCCGCCCCGCCTAACGAAATGTACAAATTTTGAGAATTGGAATACCCTAAATTATTTTTCAAATTTCTGAAAACCTTGAATTATTTTCAAATTTTTTTAAAAACTTTAAAAACCCCGTTTTTATATTTCTTTTAAGGTCTAAGATCATGTTTTTTAGAGTAAGGTTTATAATCATGTTTTGTCTATTTTTTATCCTTTTTTCTCAATAAAATTTGTTTATATTCATTACGAGTTGTGTAGAGGTAGGCGATATTAAGTGATGATTAGATGGGGATTTGAAAATAAATATGTGACACAGATGGGTATTAAGCGGGGATTTGACGGGTGGTGGGGCGGGTAAAATGGGTATTAGACGGGGATGGATACCCAGATGGGGATGGGGATGGTATTAGGTACAAACCCATCGGGGCGGGGACGGGGAAAAAAATTATACCCCCCGCGGGGATGGGGATTGATTTACCAGATGGGGATGGGGATGGGGATGGTAACGCCAATACCCGCTCCGCCCCGCCCCGCCCCGTTTGCATCCCTAATCAACATGAAACGAGAAAGGTATCTAGGTACACATCTAACAATTGGCTAGTTAGCCAAAAAACATGGAAACTAAAATTATAAAAAATAGTTTTATAAAGTTAGTGAGAAATATATGGGGAGCAAAAGGAATATAAAAATGTCAAAAATAAAATTAGTGGGAGATATGTGGGAACATAAGCATTGTTAAAATATTAAAATGATGATGAACAAGATTATTTTTGTCCAAAATTTATGATATAAATAAATTTTTTTAAAAAAAAATTAAATAAAACACCCAAAATGACAAGAGAACTTCTTTAAGGAAGGGAGAGAATAATATAAATTGCCAAACTAATGTATTCTACTATGCTAATTTACATACATTAAAAATTTAAGAAAATTTCACGTGGTGATCCTGAGTTTTTGCCTTTTACACAAATATTTTTTTAAATCCGCATGGTAACCTTAAGCTTTCAATTTTCCATTTGGTAATCAAAATGTGAAGTTTTTGTTTAATTAAATATTAATTTCAACTGAATTTCGAAATATATGGTCAATTAGGATGATTTGATGTTTGTTTTTTTTTAAAAAAGTCATTACGATAAAAATAAAGCAAAGTTAAAAAAAATCTCTTTTATCTACCAAATAAATTTTAAAAAAAAAATTATTTAGTACATAAAAAAGCCGAAAATTAACGGTTACCTGAGAATCTCCCAAAAATGTAATATCAATCCTCAAAGAAATATGGTGTAAAAAACGACCCCGACGAGACGAATTTGTCCCTCTTATAACATCAATGAGACCCCTTCTTTATTCTTTCTTTGTGGAGAACAGAAATGGCTACAGCAATATTTCTTCGAAGGTCGCCATTGAAGCTACTCTCTCAATGTCAAAGCTCCATCTACTCGCTCTCTTCTCTTCCTTCTGCTACTTTCTACAATAATCATCACTATCATCTTCGCGTCAATGGTTTTCAATCTCTCTCCAACTTTTCCGACGAGGCATACTTCTTCTCTCGCTATCTCCCTCGAAAAGTTCTGTATGATTAGTCAAGTTTTCCTTGAACTTATACACTTCATTATTTTCTTCCTGTTGTAATTTATGCCTCAAAATTTGTTGTGATTGATGATTTGATTAATGTTGTGATTCAACTTAGTTTTGTTGCAAGCAAGAATCTTGAATTTGGCGAACGAGAATACGAAACTGAAAAAATTGCCTAATTGTGTTGATTTGAGGAAGTGTTAATAACCTGAATTGAACGATATTTTGTGGATGAAATCATGTAATTACGTGCAAGTTGAGCTATGAATTTTATGCGATAAACGATTTTTGTCACTCAAAATGTATTGTTAGAAGTTGAAATTAATTATTGATGTGATCTAGTGTTATCGCGTTACTAGCAAAAATTTTGACCTTCTGCATAAGGGTCACAAGAAACTGAAATTTTCACTAATTGGTGATGGTTTTAAAGCAGAGAAATTTTCGAGATGAGAATATGAA
Source organism: Amaranthus tricolor (assembly GCF_026212465.1). Lineage (NCBI taxonomy): Eukaryota > Viridiplantae > Streptophyta > Magnoliopsida > Caryophyllales > Amaranthaceae > Amaranthus > Amaranthus tricolor. The sequence continues at coordinate 2,653,459 of NC_080049.1, read as the reverse complement.
AGGGAGAATATAGAGTTTTTGATTAGAGAAGCTAGGATAGAAAGTATTTGCTTAGAGAAGCTAGGATGATTTGAATGAGGAAATTATGATCCAAATAAGGTAATAGTTTGATGCAAATGGATCATCCAAAAAATAGCCAAAGATAGTTTATTATGAACATGGTGAGATTACAGTGTAGAATAATTATTTTAGTGGAATGTGGGATTAATTTAAGTTATTAGTTATGCTAAAAGTAATGCTTATTGTTGATTGTGAAGTGGACATGAATCAATGCTCAAAAGTCAGTACCAACTTCTAAGTTTGAATTATTTGGGGGTTGATTTGATGTCTGAGGAATGCTATGACCAAAAAGGTATTAATCACTATGTCTTGGCTTGTAATAAATTGCTTTTTATCTTTTGCACGAATTGGATTTATAGAGTATATAATCTTGGGGTTTAAACAATCAGTTTAAACTTTTGGTTGAGTTGGTTCCTGAACATAATAACCTTCATGTTTTCAAACCACACAAAGCATTTAGATGAAATGTCCACTAGAGTGTCATTGGATTAACACTCATAAGGGTTAAAATATTGGACTCTTGGAATAGATTATTCAGGAACATGGAGGTACCTAAGATGCATGTTAGTAGATGAATGTACCAACTACAAACACTAAAGCATAGAATTTGAAATGAAGACATTAGAAAGGGTCTTGGTGTTGCTTGAAGGAAAAATGAAAGAAAGTCATTCACATTTATTTGGTCATGTGCAAAGAAGATTTATAAATGAACCATTTAGAAAAGTTGAAAGTTGGAACACTAAGAAGCTTAGAAAAGGAAGAGGTAAACCGCAAATGACTTGGTTAACCAAGTGAAAAGTTACAAGAAGAATAGAAATAATTGAAGGAGGGGAACATATATGTGACTGGTTATTGTAATTGGTTTTTCTTAAATATAGATTAGTATTAGATGGGGTTGAATAAAATATAATCTTTGTTATCGATATTATCACACATTGATTTGTTAGTTCATGACTTCATGCAGCCGATCCCATATGTTGGGTTAAGGCTTTGACATGTTGTCGTCTTTAAAGAAATTGTTGCCTATATAGTCCCACTTTGTTATCATACTTCCATATCCAATTGATCTTCTGGTGTTGGATAATACCTTCCTCTCCATTTGTAGGATTTACAGTTAACCAGCTTGTATAATTTGTTGTTTCCGGGCTGTTTTTCCTTACCTGGATTACTCGAGATCTGGGACAGTTTATAGCTCTAAACTCCATGCCTTTGTTTTATCTACTTGATGCTTTATCTATCTAGATCGTAGATATGAGTTTTATATTATATTAGCTACGCAGCATGAATAATGTTCCTGATTGTCTTTTCTGGGCCTTTTTTCAGGAACAACTGTCCTCCATGACATCTATTTTTGACGGCCTAAAGAGGTTGTATGAACAGAAGCTGAAGCCTTTGGAGCTGACTTACCATTTCAATGACTTTGCATCTCCATTGTTAGTGAGGCCCCATGTCCTAACTGTCCTTTTTATCAGAAGCCTTCCTCATTTTCTGTTCTCATTGTAATATTTCCAGCTGACAACTTATTGTCTAGTGTGATTCCCATCCTTTTACCAAATTTCCTTTCTCTTGGCAGACGAATAGCGACTTTGATGCAAAACCTATGGTCATGCTTCTGGGGCAGTATTCTACTGGGAAAACAACCTTTATCAAACACTTGCTCAAAAGTGACTATCCTGGTAGTCATATGATCTCTCTCCTTTCATGTCTTCAATGGAGTATGTCTTACATTTTTTCTGATCAACTCCGTTGTTCTTTGCAGGGGCACACGTTGGGCCAGAGCCAACAACAGATAGATTTATTGTCATTATGGTAATGATACACTAGTCTATATTATTGTATTGCTGAAAGATTTACTTTTTCTGTGCTGTGTTTTTGTTTGATAATTGTTTATATAAGTATCTTTTCTTGGTTAATATATCAAATTTTACAGTCTGGTTCTGATGAAAGACGTATACCGGGAAACACGATTACTGTTCAAGAAGACATGCCTTACAAAGGTCTGACAATCTTTGGGTCTGCTTTTCTATCAAAGCTGGAGTGTTCACAGATGCCACATCCGGTAAGTAGTAGCAGTGTACATAGACATTTACATCTTCAATGTGTACAGTTCAGGAAGTGAACTTTTTTTTTTTTATTTGTTGAAGATTTTGGAGCATATGACTCTCATTGATACCCCTGGGGTATTGTCAGGGGAGAAGCAACGCATAGAAAGAAGTTATGACTTCATTGGTGTGACATCTTGGTTTGCTTCCAAAAGTGACCTAATTTTGCTCCTTTTTGATCCTCACAAACTTGATATTAGTGATGAATTCAAGCGTGTGATCTCATCTCTAAAAGGTCATGATGATAAAATACGCGTTGTTCTGAACAAGGCAGATCAAGTGGATACCCAACAGGTGATTAGCTAATAGCAAGTTGACATTCATAGTATTCCCTCTAATCTTTATGTTCTCAGATTAATGGAAATTAGCTAATTGCAGCTTTACTTCCTTTTCTCCTTGATCTTTTGGGTTTATGACAGTTGATGAGGATTTATGGAGCCTTGATGTGGTCATTAGGGAAAGTTCTAAATACTCCTGAGGTTGCCCGTGTGTACATTGGGTAAGCTTTGTCCAGTTAAGCTGAATGTAAATGTTTTATAAAAAGATGGAAGTGCCTATGAACACTGACTGCCCTTATTTGATCACATCCAGTTTCCATTATGTTTAAGAGCCATAAATCATAATGTTCATTTCATAAGGTTACGTTACACATATGCAGCTCTTTTAATGATGGGCCTTTAAATGAAGCAGTTGGTCCAATCGGTCAAGATTTGTTCTTAAAAGAGCAAAATGATCTTCTTGCTGATCTTAGAGATATTCCAAAGAATGCTTGTAATCGAAGAGTAAGTTTGTTGAATTCATTGATTAAGATATTACTTGGAAATTGGGACAATGGATTTATTAATGTCTCAACAAAAACGTTAACATGAATGAAGCCTTCTAAGAATAAGCCGCTAAGTTGAATCTTGACCACAAATACTTGAAAGATGTATAGGTTCACAATTTTGGTGCATTCACTTGTTACCAGGTGAACGAATTTGTGAAGCGAGCTAGGGCAGCGAAGATCCATGCCCTAATCATCGGTCATCTAAAGAAGGAGATGCCTGTTTTGATAGGCAAGGCCAAGGCGCAAGAGACTCTCATTGAGAACTTGGAGATTGAATTCAAAAAGGTTATCGCTTACGCTTGTTTTGAATTAGCTTATACAGAAGCCGAAATCCTGGTTTTATCATCAATTTTTGTTGCAAATACTTAAGTTGATGAAAACATTTATTCTGTTTAGGTCCAGAGGGAATACCGTTTACCGGCAGGAGATTTCCCCGATGTGGAGCATTTTAAGGAAGTCCTTAGAGGTTACAGTATAGATAAATTTGAGAAGTTGAAACCAAAAATGATCCAAGCTGTTGATGAGATGTTGGGTTATGACATCCCAGAGCTTCTCCAAGAATTTCAAACTTCAACCAATGATTTGAATTAAGATACAAACTAACTTTGCTTGCATAATGAACACTGTTCAGAATATCAAAACCAAAGAAGATTTTGGAATTTTTTTTGACATGTTTCGCATTTTTTGGATCAAGGCTTTGACATTGTTGTTGGCAAACATTTTTGCGCCCTTTTACTCTTGGGGACTTGCTGCTGAGAGGGTAGGCTTACTCTTGAATACTGACATGAAAGGTTGTGTACAGTCCAAAAATAAACGATCATAATGAATGGAATTATGGCATCTATATTCATTTATGTACATTATACTTCGAACAGGAGAAACAAAAATAATCGCCCATCTTAAGCACTCAAAGATTGTGAATCATTCTTTGGAAAAGAAACGTGCTATTTTAACTGCAGTGGAATTTGGTTTTTTCGTTCAATGATTTTAAATTCAGGGTAGTTAAAGTGAATGCCATAGTAAGTGAGGATAGCAAAGGAATGATATGATAAGATGGGATTACGGAAGTAGTCTCCCTGTTTGGATCGTTGGTCAAGTTTATCTCCCTGTTTGGATTGTTGGTCAAGTTTTGAGTCAAGTGTTTGAGGTTAGGTGCTTTTCAGATTTTATCCCGTGCAGTTAGGATTTCATTCGGTTTGATTTTATGTTTCAATAACGATCTAAATGAGATTGAGCTGGGGTTCAAATGGGTTACTTTTACCCAATTAATCTGCACTGAATTTTAGTGCGGCTTACCGTTTAGTTGCATGATTTAAGGTGGTGGTTTACATAGGCAATATAAATCCGAGTGCACTTGTTGGCAACAACAATCTCTCCGTAGAAAGATTGGTGCTGAGCTACTCTCTCACCCACCAAGATCCCTTTTACCCGCTAGTTTAGTACATAAGACCATCTCCAATGCAATGTTCAAAGGAGAGAAGAGGAGTGTTTAGTGATGCTATCATTGTAAGTAGATGGTTAAGTAGGATGCTCAAGTTACAAAAACAACCATAGATACTTATCAATTGTAATTTTGTATGATGATATTTGGGCACTATATTAGTTGAAAATTAATTTGAACATTCAGTGAAGATGTCATCGTGGGTATACAGATGCTTAATGAGATGTTCAAGTTTCTTTTAAGGATCCACTCTCAGGCATTCAAAAAGAGATGTCATATGATGCCCCAAGGAGATCAAAACTATTAGACGAACACTGACCATACTCTACCCGAGCTAATAACGTTGCGAAATATAAGGGATGATGTACATTTGGAAGGGTTTTCTCAATATTAAAGTGAAAAGTGAAAAGGGACATATTGGCAAATAGTTATTGGTTTTTTTAATTAGTTTATTTGGCCAGTTAAAAGTAATGATTGTTTTCGTTAGTTTTTAAGCTCACTAAATAAGCCAACTTAAAATGATATTTAATATATTAAAGAAAAAGTGAGTCATCAAGCCTAAATGCAATAAAAAAGCCAATCAATATAACTTTTTTATTTTAGTTTAAAAATCAGCTTTTTCAAGTCAACACAAAAGTCATTTACAAATTTATTTTTTTCTTTTTAGTTTTTTGATCAACTAACAAGTCAAAAACCAATTCATTACAGGTTCCACATTGTACTTAACACGTGGAAAAGTTTGCCGTCTATGATTTTAAAGCTCCTTTCCACCCCTATTTAGTGTATAGACTATAGATATAAGTTGAATTGCGACATGTTGAAACACTCCTTCGGTTTCTTTGAGGATAGGAGAAATGAAAAGAATTAGTGAGTACACCATCACCATTGGTGGGTAACACTAAATGCTTAAAGATTGGAAATTTGCTGGGGATAGAACCACGTGATAGGAGAAAGCGTTGTCCTATACCACGGTATAATGAATGAACCGATAGAACACAATACTTAAACTTGGTCTATCTGTATTTTTAGAAAAAATATATAGGAGAAAAAACAATCAAACTAAGAAAAAAAGTTACTAGAAGATAAAATTCAGAAAATATAATCTGTTTTCGAGGGCACAAGTAGTTGTAAAGTGATGGGGAAGGAGGAATGTAGACATTAGTCCCTTATTTCGGTAAATATTTACCCTAGAGTGATGAAGAGTAAATATTTCCCTCCCCAAAAATAAGATAATTTCCCTTTCCTTCATCCATTGTATCATTTTCGCTTCATCCTTCTCTCCAATCCACATATACTTTTATTTTGATAGTTAAACTTTTATTTTTCCTTAATACCATGCACCCATGCCCTTACAGAAAAACTAAGCCATGCTCAGTCTTATAAATCAATAACCATAAAGATACTGATATACACATCTAAATTAATTAGATGGTTTGACTATTATGGCCATTGCATATCTAAATGAACAGAATATAAATTACAAATACCATTCAATTGTCGAAATTGAAAGAGCTATAGAATTTAAATTTCTGGGAATAGGCAGGTTAAGGGAGCTTTGTGTCGAAGCTAATTGCTACAAAAGGGCTGTACTTATTTTATCACAGAATAAAATAGGCAGTTCACTTGATCCTGCATTTGTTTATGTTTCAAAAAAAGGCTACTAAAGTTACATTGTTTCATAATAGTTAATGAGATAAGATAAATACCTAGATTTGCCAACACCGTTTTACAAACGATATCTGTGCAGAATGGGCCTATTTTCTCATTTGTGTAAATAGCTCTGGTGGTGCTGGTCTTCCTCCCGCAGCCCCACCAAAAGCAGAAAACCCAGTAGCCCCTGGTTTACTAAAGGTGCTGAAACCACCAGCTGCAAAATGGAATAGAAAGAATTAGCTACAGTAACACAATGTATAAACAGTAAAAGTGTTCTCGGGATGCTCACCACCACCAGCAGCAGCAGCAAAACTGCCTCCACTAGGGGCAGCAGAAGGGAACCCGCCAACACTTGGGGCAACAGAACCGAACCCGCCTCCAATTGTGGCAGCAGAAGCAAACCCGCCACCACTTGAGGCAGCAGCAGCAAACCCCCCTCCAATAGGAGCTGCAGAGGCAAACCCGCCTCCACTAGAAGCTGCAGTTGCAAAACCACCAGCAAAGCTTCCGCCTGAAGAAGAAATGCCTGAAAATCCTCCACCAAGAGATTGAGGAACCCCAAAACCGCTACCTGGTAAGACAGTACCAATTTGCCTTGATTGTCCAAACGAACCAAGAACTGAACCCAAAGCCTGTTGTCCTGAGCCACCAATCTGTGATGGCTGGCCAAACCCACCTCCTCCTGAGATCTGTTGAGCATTTGAAAAACCAAATGCACCAGAAAGAGATCCAATATTTGCAGATTGAGAAGGTTGGGAAGCCTGCAGAGATTGAAAACTAAAAGATGCAGGACGGAAAAACTCTCCAGAAGGAACAGTTAGAGATATAGAACTTGGCATCGTTTGTGGTGCACTAGTAATTGGACCGCCAAAAGGATTAGATCTTGGAGCAGTATTACCGGGAGCTGATCCAAGTCCAAATCCAGAAAGGCTTCCAAGAGAAAGATCGGTTGTTTGGTTTGTCTCAGGTGCTTCTTCCTCCATTTCATCTTGGTCAGCTACTGTAGCATCACCATTCCCCTTTCCACTAATGGCACCTTCAAGTTCAGAAGGAGATACAGGGGACGATATGAATGCCGCAGATGGCTTTTCTGGAGCATTTGACACAGAAACAGATGCAGGTGTGACAGTGTTCATCATATCAGAGCTTGAGGCAAGTGCTTTTGAGATTTCAATTGAAGATGATTTCAACTGTGAATTCAAGTCAGTATTGAAACGAGGAGCCAACTTCTTAGGAGACTCCGGAGTGATTGCTTGATTGTTCCCCACACTTAATTTTGTAGCACTGGCTTGAAGCTCTGTCTTCGAGACTTCTTTGAATGGATTTATGGAAGATCCAGTAGAATCAGATTTTACTGTCATATCATCCTTGGAAGATAGAGAAATCACAGGTGTCATTTGTGACATCGAAACAGATTTAGCTGATGTAGGGCATTCTAATACATCCTTTGAATCCCCGGAGGCTACAGCGCTCAAAGGAGCTGCAAATGAAGAAGACACGGAAAAGCTGGAGGGGGGAAATTGTAAAACATCCTTAGTAACATTAGTGGACAACTTTGTACTGGTCATAAATCCTGTTCCGGAAGTGACTGGTAATGTTTGCATGTTCAGATTAGGTGATGAGGTAGAGCTAATTTGTGGGAATACCGTAGAAGGTGAAGATTCAGCATTCTGCTTACTAGTCGAAAAATCAGAATTTTTTTGCCCACCAAAAGACATTGTTAATTTGGCATCCTTACTACTAGAAGGTTGTGCCTGGCCATCTTTCATTGAAAAGAAAAATTGTTGCGGCTTTCCTTCACCAAACTGTAACGCAGAAGATTTTGTGTCCACTGAGGCAGTACCAGAGTAACCAGACCTAATTCCTATCTGCGTCCCTTGTCTTTCAGCAGTTGAGAAGTTGTTTTCTTTCTTCATATTTGGATCAGCAAACACCGAAGATGATGATGATGATGAATACGATAATGACGATGATGAAGATGATGATGATGATGATGAGTTCAGAGCAGCTGAAAAACTATTTTCTTGAAAAAGCTTCCATCTAGGAGGCTGCTCAGTAGCCTGAGACAATTCAGGGGTTCCTCCTGTCCACTTGAATTTTGTTGCTGCAGCAGTATCAGAGTTGACTTTTTGTGGCATGTCATTGCATCCTACACAAGCATAGAAAAATTTAGTAGCAAGTTGCATCTTTATTTCTTTGGAAGCGCAAAAGTAGGGAGGTTTGGGTTGAAGGAATCACAGAGGCGGGTGCTTGTATGCTAATTTCAAGCAAACTAGCTAAAATTAGAAATCAGTCACCATAATTGCCATTGCTTACCGTTCCTAGTCTGGACCGCAAAATCCTTGGAATATATAGGAGATGACTCTTCCAGTTTTTGAGGGCCAATAAACTGCTTATCCACTGAACCAAACAAATTGCCGACCTTCTGGCGTTCATTCTGCACCACCATCCTTTTGACTGTTGTTTTGAGAGCCTCAAAGTTTGCCCAAGTCTACAATCAAAGATCAAAAAGCAACTAGTGAGTTGTGAGATATATGGATAATAAGAAAAACATACAAAAAAACACCTGAATCATTGAAGGTGCTCATGGTAGAATAGGCCAGCGTAACATGCTAGAATGCAACAGAAACAATGATAATGAGCAGACATGAACTGTACAAAACAAAGACGAGCAAGTCATGCTACTAGTATTTTAAAGTTTAACAAACTTGAGCAGGAATAAATAACCGGACTAGAGCTAAAGTCAGGAGTATTTTACAATGAATGATGCCCTCCCAAGTAGAGAATTTTACTTGTATACTCATAGCTTATTAAACTTAACCATAGGCAAAGCTCATACATCAAAATCATTGTTAATACTTTATAGTTCATTAATCACAATAGCTCATAGTTCATTGATCATAAGAAGTGTTCAATAATCATAATCATAGTTCTAGCTCATTAATCCTAATCATTACCATAGTGCATTGGTCATAATCATAATCTGAACTTATTAATATATTCTTAACCCTAGTTCATCAACTATGATCATAATTAAAGCTCATCAATCATAGTTTACAGTTTTTTAATCATAACTAAGTTTATAAAACATATCCATAGGTCATTAATCCAAATTAAAAATTCACAATCATGTTTCATCCACACAGTTAATTAACTTTTAACCATAATTTAAACTTTATTAATCAGTTTATATTATAAAAATCATAAATCATAATCATAATAAATTAATCATAACTAATACGCCCATACCTCCATACTCGAAAGAAAGTGGTTGCTTAAAAAACAATCATTTGATTTTATTTTTATGCTCTCTCTAAGCAGCAGAAAAGAGGTCTATTTATTTACCTAGCTCATGTGGATTTCCCTCAACATAATCCACATAAATCTAATCCCTTTTTGTTAGGGTATAGGGTTAAGGGTAAAGGGTGTCAAGCTTTCAGGCCTGCAAGAAGAAGCACCAGCATAGCAAAGAACAGAGTACAGCAAGAATACAAGCACAGACAGAATTAAGTAGAAGAGAAAATAGGTAGATTAAGAGAGAATTAGAGAAAGATTGACTCAGTAACTCCCAAGTGTAAATACACCTCAATATTGTACTAAAAGCATACATACTTCTATTTCTCTATTTGGTTATATAGACAAGTACAACTTCTAGAATTGTACAGCTCATACATGTAAAAACAGAAAAGATGCCTTTGCATAACTGACTCCTAAATGCAAGGCATTTACTTTTTCCCCTTCTTGCGCAAACCTGCTGGATTTTGGGCCTTTCTTTATTCATGACAAAGGGCCTTAGGATCAGTTTGAATCCAGTCCAATTCATGGACTGATCAGGGTTAAAGGCGATTCATTAGGGTAAAACTAAAAAAATCTCAAAGTTTGTAAAGTTGAACCTGAACTGACCCGATTTCTTGACCAGGCATCTTAGACCAAGTTTTTTTGTTTCACGGTGAAGCCCGTTAGGAGTTAGGACTGGCTCACCCAATGACCATCCACTTTCAAACATATTTAGCTAGCTTATTACAGTAGCCCAGCAGCTCATTCTTAAATCCTTCCATCTGTATGTTGACAGATTGTATCAACCTTATTTTCTGTACACTAAAGATCCTTGTTTGCAGTTCACTTGGGTAAAGTAATTGCTTAGCATCAAATAAACAAAGTCATCACCTCGCAACTAAACAAAACCAGACCCAAGGAGACTCTGGGCATGTATGATTATGAGTATTGCAATGATCGCACGTACCATCTAAATGAGAATTGAAGAAAAAACTTCTGGAGAATCAAAGTGCGAAAAGGCATCACTTAAATTTTTAAAAAAATTAATAAAAATTAAAAAAAGGCACGACTTAAAGACCCCATTAAGTCCCCTTTGGTAGCTCTAATGCTCCTAAAAGTAATGGCGTCCACGATACTAATGATCCATCATACTAAGTACACGGTTCTCATTCAAAAAAAAACACACCACGCAAACGTTTTCAATAACATGTACTATAGCTCCATTATGAGGGTTCCAAATGTATTAGAATTTCATCAACTCCTAAGCCTCTGCCACCAGTAAAAGTGTGAGGGACGCAACCTCATTGACAAAGACATCAAACTCACCAAAAATCTGGGTCATACCCACGTGTTATTCTCAATTCCTCATTTGGGAGAAAGATAGGATGTACTTTTTTCCAAACAAAAGAGGTAAATATAAATTTAAAAGAATGTACTTGAGGCTACATATCATCATATTTAACAAGGAATCTTCACTGGACAGAACATTAAAAAGCATAGCACATAGGAAATAGAATGTCAGACGTAGTTGAAAATATAATTTACCCTATCTAGTGAATCTCTCCTTCTCCTTGCAGTTTCAAGATCTTGACTGCTCACACCACTTAATTGGATCCTTCTGGAACCACTACGAGTTTCACCTGAGCATGAACCCAATTGAAGCCTATTTGGTGGTGAACCCAATTTTTGTAAAGTTTTCGGGGAATGAGGAGAGTCATCAGGATAAGGTAAACCAATCGAGTCGAATACTTTTTTTTTGACATTAGCTTTTGTTGTCGGAGATTTAATGCTCAGTACTGCCATTTGTTTAGACAGAGAGTCAGAAAGTTGCTTTGCTGCAGCTAGCTGTGAAATTGTTGCATTATGGATAGCATGCAAGGACTGGTGCCTGCAAAAATATCACCGAATAAACTACCATTAATGTCGGCCTAACTAATTTACCAGTACATTGTTGGACGCCTTCTTTTGGCACAGTGTCAGAATCCTTAGAACAAGATAATTTCATCTCAAGCACAACCATAAATTTAGATAGAAATATTATATCAAGACATCCCAAAGTTTAACCAAGTGCCAATATTGAACTTTCAGGGTGTGGAAACGTAGAGCAAAAAAACAGGACTTTCCAAATAGAACTATCAGAAACCACTACCAGGATTACATTACTACGAAACCACGGCTTTGACTTTACAGTGGCGGATCTTGGCCCATAAATTAGAGGGCGCCAAAGTAATTTATTGAACAAAAAATAGGGGGGCCAAGATTTGAACCCCCAACCTATAGTTTGAAAACTATACTCTTAACCACTAACTCATATTTTTGTAATTGTAGTTATTTGACATTTTGCTTTTATAAGATGTTCCAAAATTTTTCAAGGGGGTAGAACCTTTGGGCCTCAACTAACCCTACCACAAAAACAAAAACCAAGAATTTGAAAAATTGAACCCTGTGGGTTATTACTCTGGTTAATAAGTACGATTACCAAATCATCTGTTGTTTCCCAAACATAAGAAATACAAAGTGGTGAAACATATTAAGGCATAACGCAGTGGAGTTTCCGGCATGAAACCCATTAAGCACGATCAATCTATGTAAGCAGAAGTATTTGACAAAGATTCTTATATACACCAGCAACAACACCTGGGCATTAAAGCACAGAAGGGCAACAAGAAAATGGCTTCCAAACAGGCTATTAGTGAATGTAGTGGATAAGTTTAGAGTTCTATTCATGATACTCGTCAAAAAATAAATAAGGGCCTTAAAGAATAACCCCTCTGTTCCATTGAGTTCGCCCAATTTATTTTATAACTAAGAGTTTTTTGGGATATTAGGTGCAAACTCAATGGGACAAAGGGAGTAAAGATAGTTCAATAAATGTAGTCAATACAACCACCTCATTGATATTAATGAATCCTGAAAGTCAATTAATGACACTTAAGAACTCTTATTGCTGCATGCAGCAGCATTTAGGTCTTTTGCGAGTTGATATTTAACTTCAGGTGCCAGGACATGCGCTTCTCACGTGAGTTGGTAATCCTTGTCAACACCTAAGCATCTCTTTTACTTAATAAATATTTATAACAAATGCATGTTTTAGCGTAGAGCTCAATAATCAAAGAGACCAGCAAGAGGCATGACAAAATTCAAGGAAAAATTCCATTACTGCATGGGGCAATGCTGAAGCATGGGAGTTTGCTTAAAGATTAGGGAAATGGGGATGATTTGGATTCTTGAAGAGGAATTCATTATCAATTTGGAATAGAAAAGTTTTTTGTCCTAGGTAGCGCGGAAAGGCTTACCTACTGAGTTTGGACTTTTTGTGCTAATTCTGATTAATTAGATTAGTTTAAGTTATCTATTTCAGTTTTCATTAGGAGTTTGATTTCACTGTATCACTAGAACTAAGATTTATGAGTCTAATAGGATCACTTCTATGTTTTATTATATAAAGCTGGATAGAGCTAATGTAAAAATTCAGATTTTCAGAAGTTAATCAAATCTTTAGTTTTTAATTTCCAGTTCATGTGAGTGACCTAATAATGATAGTTTGGTGGGAGTGAATCATCGAAGATTTGTAGAACGTAGGGTGAGAACACTTGCGAGTAATCCAAGTAGTTGAGCTATTTTTGTGGAGGCTAGACGAGGAATCCCTTTTCAATGCTAAATCATTTTCAGGGAGAGAGATGCATCAATTACCCCCGCAATTTATTACCAGCTACTGCTCACTCTCACTACATACTCCTATTAGAATAGCATAAAAATGCAATCATGCTCACTCATGCACCATAGTTGACTTTTCAATTTTCACCAAATGCTTTCTTTAGACTAGCACCGACAGGCTACCCTAAGGTTAATATGTCCTCAACTTTCACAAACCCACTCACTCCCACTATATACTTCTATCATGATGCTGAAGGTATCAGCCAGTCCTCTTTTATGGAAAAGTGTCATTTCTACCAATCCTATCACCCACAAAAACAAAAAAATCATGATCGCCACATATACTCTGCCTCTTACGCCTCATATATTGGACCAATGAAGTGTCCAAAACAGTAATAGAATGACGCAGTGATAATAAATGATGGCAGTCTTCCAAAGTAAAGCAGCCGGATTCCTGTGCAAAGCTAGCAGTTCCTCTCAAAATCCCACAAGCAAAGGTTTGGTGCACAACCACGAACACTCATGAATCTTGATAACTTCAAACACTGCAGTATGGAACTTCTCCACACATCATTTATTAAAAAGAAAATGACTTCTTCTACAAAACATTTACCAACAGAATAACGGCCAAAGGAAGATAAATGGGTAGCGGGAAGGCTCAAGGCTGGTGACATTTTTGATGGTAAATGAGAAAGCAGTAAAAATAGCAGCAAAAGAACAAAAGATAGTGAGCATAAATTTATAACACTAATAACAGTACCACAATAGATCCTCTGCTATTTGTCATTAACAGTAGCAAAAATCTCCAATCTCATAGAAAAAGATAAAACATAGACCTGAGATCAATTTATTTCATGTGAAGCAAAAGAAGTAGAATTAGAACCACAATTATATGGAAAGGCGTCGATTTCAAGAATCTTTAAGTTTCAGAAAGAAATATATTTAGTATAACAAACAGTAAAGCAACACTACTAGTTACAGATCCTATCACTAATGAACTGGGTTGTATACAAACACTAGACAGGAATATGAATATAACAATTCATACCTTGATGGTACAGATTTAGCACTGAGAGCCCGAGAAACCAAATTTACTCTGCTTCTTTCACCAAATATATTCATCTCAAGGGTGTTAAAGTGCTTTTCGAGTTCGATCATCTGGTTGATCAGATCCTGTTCAATAGATGATAAACCTATTAAGCTATTACAACATGATAATAGCATATAGTAAACCTCAGCCAAATTAAACAGCCAGCAGGCTCATTGCTGATTGCTCTTTTGTTTTGGATTTTAAGTTACAAAAATGTCCACTTAACCTATTTTGTCTTTTCTTTTATAAAAAAAAAAAAGCACACATTTACTGTAAATTCAGATGAAAGGATCAATTGGAGACAACACTTCACAGGAGCAAGGTCACATAAGTTTGAACCCTTCTGTCTACAGTATTATGTATGACAAGAGTCCTGAGGTGATGCGAATAATAATATTGGTGTAAGTGCAGAATTTTGTACAGTATCCTTGAGTTTTTAAGAGATTGTATCTTCCGTTTGAACTTCCTTCACCTAAGTTTCTAAGACAGGATCTCTTACCATGGCATGAAACTAAGGGCAAGCAGTTGAAGATACACAAATCTGTCCCACAAAGCGCAGCTTAAATGTTACACTGCAAAAAATTCTAATTCCCTCCTAACTCCTAAGTCCTAACCATGAAATCAGAAAAAATGATTGAGCACATAAATCTCTACAGAATCTTCCTTCCATATTTCTATCTATGCAAATTTGACAAAGTTGAAGACCAAAACACCCATTGGATCCTAATATTTCTGAAAATGTGTGCAAAGAGAAGATGCCACCTCATAGTCAAAGCGTATATATTATCGCCCTATTGAGAAAAACATAAATCACAAGCCTCAAGCAGGCAGAACTATTGTCGGTGTCTATTCAAAATTTAACATAAATCTAGAGTCCCTCCCGAAAAAACCATGTATAGTTCACCTTCTCAAGACTTTGGATCACAAAAAGAAATCGGAATCGGGAAAGAGCATACAACTGACAATTATACAAAGCATCTACATAAAGAGGATTTAGGTGTACTTGTAGCAAAAACCTAATCCTTATCCTTCACTGAGGCTTCCACATAAAGTGGATACAAGTTACAATGTGCTCGAAGCAAAAACAATGTATTCTTTCGATCCTTATTCTAAAAGACCATGACAGCCAACAACTTGACAGTAAAAAATCAAAGACAGTAGAATGAGTTATTAAATTTAATTAATTACTTCTACAGTCCAAATCCAAAAACTAGTGAATCTTTCAACTCCATTCAAAATTTGCCAAAGAGATGATTTCTGCACGGTATGATAGAAAAAGGACAGGAATGGAAAAGAGTGCTAATCACCAAGCCCCGATTCAGTCTCAGGAAGCTGAAAGGAGTGTTCATTAGAGACAGAATCTGCAAAGAAGGAATGTATATTAAACGATTCTGAAGTAAAACTCCTCTTAGAAGCACCCTAATCCCTAGAACGTTCCAATTAAGCTATGTGTAGGAGAAAAAGCAAATACACAATGAAAAGCACTCTTCCTCACTAAACAACACATCTCCACCCCAGCTGTTATGGATCATCAACTTGGAGCATCTTCATTAATATCACTACCTTGCAGTGATTACAGAGCAATTCAATTTTTGAAACATTCCTAGGTCAAATACTAGTATAGCTTTTCTACACTTCTTGCCTTTAATAGGATTCCTTCCTAAATGCTATCTCTGAGAACTGGAGAAAAGGCACTCACCTTACATTTAATTATCACAAGAGTAAATCCAACTTTCAAAAATCATGGCCAGCGGCTCCAACATTAATGACAACTGAGGCTACGTTATTGTGGTATTTACGTGTCAAATTGTACTTAACACTTATTTCAGAAGAACAAATCTTTTACTAACACAGTTCCAGTAAATCAACAACATCAATTTCTTAGGAGCCATGAAGAACATGTCCTGTCAGAATCTAAATCCCCAAGGTAACAACGAATTGGAGGTTTGGTGTGCATGTCAAATCTTCGAGGTGATTTTGCTTTTCCAAGCTCAAGAAAATACTCATACCTTACATCTGGGAACAGCAAGACACTATTGAACACAAGGCTAAAGAACTGCACTGTGTTTAAACAGACATATCAGAATGCCCAATAACAACTGAGTTTGGTTGTACAGTCCAAAGAGTAAAGGCAGCCATAAAAGCCAATCAAATATAAGAATGCAAGGCTACAGATTTAAAGAACATATGAAATTGTTTGTGTTTCACTTATGCTACAGAGAAAACAGAATATATACCTGATTCCTATTTATTATGTTGCGTTGCTTCTGATCAAGTTCCAAATTTAATTTTTGACGATTCCACAAGTCCCAATATTGGCCATCAGAAGCTTGCCTAACAATGCCTTCCATGTGTGTTTTCCTCGCTAAAACTACAGCAGAATTGAATCAAAAACAGAATGTGCTATCCAAAGTTAGCTCAGAAATAAAGGACGAGTAGGATGATGTATGTTTGAAAAACAGAACAGTAGATTACAACCAGACATCAACTGAAGTAGCTCATTCATTGCCTTGAGAAATTTGTAATTTACTAGCATCTCCACATACAAACATTAGATAAACAACAGCACCTTTTCTGTTCATGAAAGTCTAGCCCCAAACATAAGTCACAAAGATTACATGAAAAGAAAAAACCAAGAGCATATTATGACTTGCAAACCAAAAGAGAGTAAATACATACATCACCCCAATTAGTTAGCATTTAGGACCCAGAGGATACCTTGTACAGTCTGATCAAGAAGTTGTTGAATCTCTTTACTTTGTTCCTCCATAAAACTCTTCAAAACAGTGAACAATTTGATTTTGTAAGTAATAAAAAGAGGGTAAACAAAGGGAGAAAATATTAGCTATTAGCATCATAAGATGAATAAGAATAAGTATGTCGTGAATTTTAACATGAAGCCAAAGTCCAGTGCATCAAAAGAAGTAAATTACAAATACAAAGGACAACTAGTTATCAAAGATTATATCACACAAGTTCTCCTAGAGCACACAAAAAAGGTATGGCAGATAAGGGTATTTGTTCAGTAAAGGAGAAAGAAAGAAGATGACGAGGCTTAAAAATTAATAAGTATACAACTCATCTTGTATGAAACCGTCTCACTATGAGAGAAACCCATATAATTAGGCCATTTCTCTAATTGATCTCTTTAAGATTAAAAATAATTACTCTAAGATTATAAGTGATCACCTTAAGATTATAAAAAGTAATCACTTTAAAATTGCAAACTTTAAGGTTATAAATGATCACTTTAAAACACTAAATGTACAAGAGGACAACTCAAAAGAGATGGTCTAACCATGAAACCATCTCATTTGAGAATTTTAAATAAATACATGGCTGAAAATGTGATGTTTTGGGGAAGAGGAAAGAACATAACACAAGATTACTAAGTGTTCAACAGAACATAAATTGAATCCAGAGTTAAAAAAATTTTAAATGAAGTATCCCATATCTAATATCTAATACGAAAATGCATGAATGTGATTCACAAATTTCTGATCTGGTCGAAATATTTAAGTGCCAAGCATAGGAAAAATAGTGGATGTCATCATGATTGCAGTGATGGTCGCAATGTCACAGGCGCAGCACGTCGCGGTGTTCGACCGGATTTGTGGGCAACTCAATGTGAACTGTTAACTAGAAAAATCCATAAGTTTTCTAAAAAATATGTATGTAGTAGACCTTTTAGAACTCAATTCACTTTTTAAAAAGATAATAATGGTTTATATATCAGAATAATGACGTATAATGGTTGTCACTCGATTTTTTAAATCACGGGTTACGTAACGGGGTTTTGCGGTTGGGTAGGCTCAAAACTCATTGTAAATTGTAAAGCGATTATTATGCAACGTAAAAGCCTCATTTTATTCCATGGAGCCAAGTTTGCAATATAATCCCAATTTCTCCTCAATCCTAATCCACTATTACCCTTTTCCTGAGATAAAAGACCCAAATACCACATCAGCTTTGCCTATTTCACACTTTTTGGCTCAAAGGAAGCCATCGCTTGTAACACCAAATCTAAGTCAACACGATGTCCTTCCTTGGTTTGACTAAGAAAAAATATTGCCGTGAAATATGAGCTAGAATTTTCAAAAGGATGGCTATAATACCTAGTTCATGGGAGGTTCAATTCAGCTAAGAGGACAGATGTTCCCAAAACTTGAATCCAGTTGTAGACAGATCTTAGAAACAAACTAAAAGGTCTTATATTGATGCAGCTCAACAATAACAGGAATAGGTTGCTTCTCATGATCTCAATATTGAAACTTTAAACTTTAAAGCCCTAATATTCACACAAAAACACCATGATCTGTCCTTGAGCAGGACAAACAGCTTGAGAAGGCATTTGTAGTGGTTTCAACTAATATTTGAATTCAGGGCAATGATGAAGTCACAACCTGCTATCCTCTTTAACTCCCTCGCGTGCTCTCTTTCTAGGGGAGGAGGTAAGGAAAGTGAATGCATGGAAGCACTTTTGATGGTAGTTTGGAGGTACACAAGAATAGCAATTTCCCCTCAATTCCATCCAAGTGATTCAACTCAACAAGAATCATTCTCCTTCACAGCATCAAATCATTGACCTCCCTAGTGTTAGGATCATTGTCACCCATATAATATATCTACAACAAAAAATAACATGGAACATAAACACAAAAATTAACATAAAGTCACACGGGAAGATTTAATGGGAAACGGTGAAAGACCCTAAAACCTTCAGACAAAATCAACAATCAAATGGTGACTCACAAAGATGCCAAAATCCCTCATTGTTAGTGTCAAAGCCTTCCGTGTCGTTTATTCTGCCAATGGCTCTATTGTGTCCACACGCTACTGTGGAACCCCTAATGCAGCAGTTAGTGCAAGTGTTCTATATTGAGTATTGCAAATGTAGGGTTGATTAAATCTATTTGTATTCTTCATGACTTCTACACTGATGTTGCTTACTGTTTGGTTAGTATTTAGGCTTATTCGAGTATTAGGAAGCATGTTTTTGATGCATAGACTCGTTTCAGCATATAAAGGTCTACTTTCGATTTATAAAGGTTTACTTTATTATTCTTTGTACGACTATTCGCTCAAAATAGCTAGAGCAATGTACAATATGTACATAGTGTGGCTTCAAGTCCCACATAGCCTAAACAAGGTTGAGGCTTTTGTAAAATCATTTGTTAGAAAAGTCTACTTTACATGAGAAAGGCGTTACTAATGAGCATAAAAAGGTACACTTAGAAACTTGAGTGAAAAAAGGTTCTTTGTGTTTATAAAGGTATAATTTATAGGTTCTTAGAAAAGCTATTAGATCAATATAGGTAGAGCAATGTACTTGTACATGGTGTGGGTTAAAGTCCCACATAGCCTAAATAACGTATGACATTTTTTACAACAAGATTTGCTAGAAAAGTCTACTTTCTATTGAAAAAAAACTATTAATGAGCATAAAAGATGTACTTAAAAACAGGAATGAATTTAAAAGTTTACAAAAACAGTCAAAAAAAAAGGAAAAAGTTAGAAAAAAAGAGTTACAAGTGAGATGTATTTTCATATTTTAAGCACTTCTAAAGGTATTATTTACCTTATAAAAGTCTTCTAATAAGCCTAAAATATAAGTTTAAAAACAATATCAGATTTGTCTATTCATTCATTTTGAAAATGCTTGCTCGTATAAAAAAGTTTACTTTTCACTTAAAAAGTTCTACTATTGGGCTATGACTTTCTGCCTCAAAATCTTTTTTACCAAAAAGGTCTACTTTTCATATAAAAACACTATTGATTGGCTTAAAAAGGTCTACTTTTAAGTCAAAAAAATTTCCAAAAAAAAATATATTTTTTCCAGAAAAAAAGTACGAAAATGCCATTAATGACGCGCACGATATGAACCATCCGATCTTGATCATAGGGTGGAAAATGAGTTCTCATGGTTCTCACCATAAGAGAGTTCTCACCTAAACTCTACCATATATAGGGTCAAGTTCCAATGAGAAACAAGCTTATATGAGAACCATGAGAACCAATCTACATAATAAAAAAAACTATTACTTTTTATAGAAAATGTGTTATTTTTGGGCAAAAAAATATTACTTTTTTTAAAAAAATGTTGTTAATTTTTAGCAAAAAAGTGTTACTGTCAGAAAATTTTTCAAAAATCAAATTATACAAAGTAACACTTTTTTTCCGAAAATTAACACTTTATGTAAAAGGTAACACCTTTATGTGAGTTTTGTTCAGAATTTTTTTTGAATGTAACACTTTTTTATCGAAAAATATCATCTCATTTTAACAAAAAAAATTACACTTTTTTGCCAAAAAGTAACACCTTTGTAATAAAAAAGTAACATCTTTTTTGTCAGATAGATTGGTTCTCACGGTTCTCATATAATGATGGTTCTCATTGAAACTTCTTCCTATATATATATATAGGAAGAAGTTCAAGTGAGAACCATGCTTATATGAAAACCGTGAGAACCAATAATAGTGTTACTTTTTTACTAAAAAGATGTTACTTTTAGGCAAAAAAAGTGTTACTTTTTTTTGAAAAAAAAAAGATGATACTTTTAGTAAAAAAAAAATGTTACTTTAAGTAAAAAAAAATTAAATAAAACTCATAATAAGGTGTTACTTTTAACATAAAAAGGTGTTACATTTCGAAAAAAATATGTTACTTTGTATTTATATTTTTTTTTTGAAAGTAACGCTTTGTTGCTAAAAAAGTACCAGATCTTTTTAAAAACAAAAGTAACATTTTTTTGTCCCAAAGTAACACCTATTCTGTGAATAAATAACACATTTTTATCGGAGAGATTGGTTCTCACGCTTCTCATATAAGCTTGGTTTTCACTGAAACTTAACCATATATATATATATATATATATATATATATATATATATATATATATATATATATATATATATATATATATATATATATATATATATATATATAATATATATATATATATATATATGTATATAGGGACAGGATCAGTTGAAAACCACTAAAGTGGTGAAAACTAAAAACTAGACTGAGATATACATATTGTGGCAAAAGGTGTACATAATATCTTATAGGTTGTACATATTTTTGTACAACAAAAAGTTCATATTATTTACAGAAATGTCATCCGAATATGTACACCTTTTAAGCATGTATGTACACGGTACACTTATTAGCAAATGTCCAATTATTTACAAAATTACCACTGGAATATGTACATCATTTAAGCTTTTATGTACCCCTGTTTTCAGTTTTCACCATTTTAATTGGTTTTCACACGATCCAAATCCTATATATATATATATATATATATATATATATATATATATATATATATATATATATATATATACATATATATATATATATATATGCATGCTAATCATTGGACAAGTATGGATACGATAAATAATTTGAAGAAGAAATTGTCAAGTATTCACATATTGCTACCCTACTACAGATATGCTCCTAAACATCATTAGGGTTATAAGTATTCACATATTCCCAAATCTAAGAAGATAGAAAAGGCTTTGAGAAAGATTCTTTGGAAAGCTTGTAGACCTGTGATTACCAACTCATATCCAAGTGCTTATTTTATGGTTTTTAACCTAGTTATTGGGTTTCCACGTAAAATTTATTTGCAACACTCATCGTTTATGTTTCTATTATTCAATAGTAGTTTACTTCTTTTCTAATTAGTTGATTGCTGCATTGACAACTTCACATAAGCTAATGCTCTAGGCCAAGAGCTAATAATTCCAAAAATGCACAATCCTTATACATTATGAGGTCAAAGGTGCCTAGATGGTCAAATTAAAATTGGATCCACTCTTAATCTAAAAGACTAAATAGAAAGTAATTACAATTTTTAAAGCTTTAGAATTGAGAACTACCTGCCAAATTCTGTTTCTCTCTGATAATCTATCCATGCAAACCTCTAAGGCTTCTAGTGAGCTTTTGTGAGCCGTTGTACAAGCATCCCTGAAACCTCCTATTTCTTCTATAGAATCCAGAAGTTTGTCCAACTCCTTGGTCATGTTTTCTACCTACAAAGAATACAGCATTAATACAAGAAACAGTTGAAGATTCACTATGTGCATTCAACGAAAGCATGCACCAGCACTTAACAGATATGTTCATATCATCATATGTATTCAAGCACAAGACGTCTCCAAGACTCTCCTCAAAATTTATGAAAAGAGCAAGGCAGGAAAATCAATCAAGCATAACCAAAAAAACAGTAGCATTCACAACCATAACCAAAGAAACAGAAGAATGAATTCACTGTCTCATAATCTACTTTTAATAAACTGCCACTTCCCCCACTCGCCAATGAGTTAAACGACAAACACAACCATAAGGGAAGATGGAAGCAGATATAGACAATTAGGGGAAAAAATAAAGAACTGAGTAACAAAGAAACAGTAGCAAAGATCTTACATTGGAGAATTGTTTGGGTATATTCTGCTCAAAGTTGATTTGCCGAAAAGGAGAAGATTTCTTATCATTCCCCAATATTGGATGTGTTCCTGAGGAAACACCACTTATTGGTTGTTGACTGTAATTCGCGGCTTTTTCAGCTGTTTTACCAGAATAAAAATTTCCAAAAAAGCCTCCAGTACTATTTGCTTTGTCTGTAAATGTATGAGGACTCCCAGGTAAAGTACTTCGGCCAATAACTGGCGAGGAAAATATAGATTTCTCGTTATATAGAGCTGAACTTCCTAAAGAACTGCCTGAAGTTGTGTGACTTGGAGTACATTTGAAGACATCAGATCCCACCTTTTCTTCTATGCCCCTGCCAATACTAGTCGGGTTTTTCTCAGGACAATTATTAGAGAGAGATGGAACATTTTCAATCTTCCCTTTTCCAGTTGCAAAAGAACTAGAGCTATCCTGCAAAATCTTGAATGAAGACAAATTTGATGTTTCCTTTCGAGACAGTTCTGCCTGTTCAAAAGGCTTGGAGTTATTGGCATCTACCATAGCCTTCAGATCATTTTTTGCAGCAAGTAGTTCCTTCCCGATGTTGTGATCAAAAGTTGGAGCACCAAGGGTGTATTTGTTCTGCTCCGAAGGTTTTTGATCTTTTTTAACTGGAACTTCATCAAGTGCAGAGCTGATTTCCTTTGGATCCAGAGCATGAGATTTCAAATCTGAAGTAGAACGTTTGGTTATTTCCTCTTCCAGTTTCAAAGGACTTTGTTCAAGATTTGAAGGTCCAACCACAGATATACTTTGTGCATTAGAAGCAGCAGAAGATAAAGCCTGACTAGAGCGTTGAGATACAGCAGTGCTGAAGAGAAAGCGAATGTGAAACTCAGAAATCACACGAGATTTATAACATACGTAAAAGGCAAAGTGAAAAATATCAGCTACATCAACCGCATTGTAAAGGATATAGAGGTTACCACAACCGCAATACAGGTCACGAAAAACCACAAAACCTCCACTTCACCACAAAAGTGGTTTCAACACATTAACCAAAATTGCGACTGCAGCTGAGATTTTGCACTAAATATGTGTTATTAAAAAGATATGACATTAGAAAGTCTCCATAGACTTTCCATTGCGACATGGTACTAGAACTTTACAGGCTTTCATCATGTGAAGGCAAAACTTTTTGTCAACATTAGAGGAATACAGGTCCTCAAAACCATATACTACCATATGAATAAATTTTTAAAAGTGTATATGATAATAAGAAAAACCCATTGTCAACCAACATCCATCCATTTAGGTAGTCTGTGGCAGTATCCATATTAAAGGAAAAAAGTGAACTGCACAAACTCGACATTACTAATGGGAAGAGGACCACCGTACCTAGCAACGTAGAACATAACTAGTTTCCCCTCAAGAGTCAAACACAAAAGAAGGCAACAAGGTGGAAGTTCTGTCTCCTCCTCAAGTCCAATCTTGACTTTCACTTTTTCATAAACAGTCAATTCATCAGCACAAAGCCCAAGCACCATATTTTCGTCCCCATTTTCTGGAATCAGAAAAAAAATTAAGGATAATTACACAACCATTGAAGTACAATGGCATTAGCTTTTCGTCTAAAAGAGTCCATCAAATATGCATGCAATACCTCCAATTATAATCTAAAAGTTACAAGATTTTTTAAACATGTGTTATACACCATCATACCTCCATTTCTTTGCTTGTCCGTTGTATTGTAGCTATCAAACCAATGAAACTGTTGTAATGCATATGCAACAATCTATGTGGGATACAGAGGGGAGGAGAAAGTATGAAAGAATGAAAAATTATAAATTGTATAATTAGGTGAACAGAGATAGAATGGTGCAAGCAAAGATGGGAAAAGTGGGGAGTATATCAGGGGACAGGGATGAATTTATTACAAAACAAACGACTAAGACAAGAATTTAGAATAAAAGACTAAGACACAACAAAACTATATCAATGCTTTAATCCAAGCAAAAAGGGGTTGGCTACATGAACCAAAACAAATCAACGTCAATCTTATTGTTTAAGGAGAAAGGCAAATTTACAGATACCATAACTTTTTAAATGATTGAGCATATTGTTATCGTCATCATTCTAATCATTTATCTTCAATAAATTGTTGGTCTATAATGAAAGTTTTGAAACAAAATAACTATACTTGGCAAATTTGCATCAAATAAAGATTTAACAAAACGTGTAAGTTTTTTTTTTTTATGATTGAAATAAAAAATTGAAGCAGTATAAAGGGATAAACCAATTCAAAGGCATAGGTGCATGTTCCTTTCTGTTGCAAATCAAGGTCCAAAAAATATTTCAAAATTCGGAGGAAATTTTATTCATGGCTTGTTTTATCCAAAGACATCAACAACATCATACAAGGGCAGCTTTCGTGTGGATTATATCAAGTCATCACTCAATCTTATTTGCAATGTTCATCCTCAACAATGTTGGCATGGGCGCACCTTCTCTCATTCAACAAGCAATCTTTTAATCCACCTTTCAAAGATCATCCTTAGTCAAGCATTGTCTTAATCAAATCTGAATTTTATTTACTAGAATTTGGTTTGTGTTTATTTGAGTCGAACATTTTATGTTAAGTGTTAGCTGTTTAGTTAAAACGTCATGTTACTTCAAGTGTTTTAGAAATCTTTAGGTAAGTATGAAAGCACAAGATCATCAAGCAAACAAAGACGAACATCAAGCAAAGGCACGAAAAAGAGGTCGAAAATTTTAGTTAAGTTTCAAGCATCTTGGCGTGTAGAATACATGCTTAAAACCATCATTTTCAAAGTCCTTGTTTAGTCTAATTTAGGTAAGGTAGTTATTTGCAAAAACAGTAATAGTTACTAGAAATTAGAGTTAGTTCCTAGTAGTTATTTTCGGTTTTTTGTCCGTTTCTAGTAGTTATTTTCGGTTTTTGTAAGTAGGAAATCATGGGACGGAAGTTACGTAAGGAGTTACTCACAAATGGAGCACATGGGAGGCAGTTACCAAGTGGTTACCAACCGGCCACTTTTGGTAACCACCAAACGGTTGTGGCCGGCCATATCTCACGGTTTTCTTAGTTATTTTAGTAGTTATTTTTCGTTTTTTACTTCTCTCTATATATATTTCAGATTGCACTCCGTTTTATTCAGTGAATTAATGATAAAGAAAACCTGAAACAACTTTATTTCAAACTCTCGTTGTTTGTATGGTTCTTGGATTAGAGTCATATTTGCAAAAGTTCTTATGCTTAGTGAAAGTGGTGCCTACACTAGTGCCTTAAGAGCCTTTTTACTTGCTACATGGATTTATAGTGAGTATTGAGTTAAGCCATTATCGTTTCCTTTTAATTCTGTTCAAAAATCACACAAAAACAACAAAAATTTGTCCCTCCTTTCCATTCGACATTCATCCTATTATCCCCTTCATCGTTCTTTCCTTGTTCATTGTTAAAGAGATTGTAAGAACCCCTAAATTCTAGGCGATCTTACAACACTTTCATCTAAGTTTGTAGCTTCTATTTTTTTAATCATTCGTCTTATGATTGTAAAAACAACTCTCAAAATTAAATAAAGTAAGACAATGCATATGCAAATTATGACTTCATTTACAACAAGATCAGATGTCAAACCCTTTTAAGTATCGATGACTATATGATGTCACTCTACTTATTCAAAATGCCGATATCAAATCATCATTATTTTGAGTTTAACATTGGCATTGGAGTATTTAAACAAAGGTGGAGTACATGAAGTGTCACTTGGGCGAAGATGAGATAAGTAGAGACATAATAAAGTTCGAAGAGAAAAAAATCGTTTCAAGTGGATGCTTTGAATACCTAGCGTTCATATTCTAGAGCAATAACTCGAGATATCTAACATGATATGACCCATAGGATTAAGTGCAAGTGGCAAAACTGGACTAAAATATATGTGATCGGGGTATAAATATATAGGGTAAGTTTTATAAAATTATTAGATTAGCAATATGCTAGATGGAATGTTGAGTTTTTAGTAAGGATCATTGTAGGAAAATTGGAATAGTAGAAATGCAAATGCTTAATTTGGATGAGTAGGCATACTTTAAAGAATAAATTCAAAACAAAAACATAAGGAAATGTTTAGTCCACAGATTACTAGTAGTTACAAGATACAGAATAAAATCTAATTAAAAAATATATACAAAATTATCCTATAAATATATCAAAAATTGTAACTTTTTCTACTCATTACCATTGCCTTTGCGTGCGGGGGAATGAGGGCACCTAGGCCGTCAATGGTTTAGAGTTTAGGCGTCACATATATTAAGGATAAAATGAAAAATAATTATTAGAAATTGTTTCGTATGTAATGACAAACTATTGATTACTAATACAATATACAAATGAGACTCGTTCGAGTGAAAATGTTTATGCTACTTAAAGACGGGGAAAGTATATGAGGGTTCAAAAACTCTAGATTTGACAACTAGTCAGCAAACCTAAAGGCAGGCATAATCCTGTATCTAAGAGCATGAATCGAAGAGAAGAAAGAGAAAGAGGATTGTGTTCGTTAACGCATTTACAATTAACAACATGGTCAATAAGATGTCATGCAGCCTTCTTTTTGCACTATGCAACACACATGCTTGAACGTGAGCATCATAGCTTATTTATCGCTATATCTATCAAAATGTACCGCTTTCGCTAGTAACTAGTAATGCATACAATTTGATATATAACCATACATAGAGTGCAAAATAAATCCAATATAAAATTAGATATCAAATTTTCATTTGGCTTCAAATAAGGAATGAGAATATAACTGTACTCCGAAATTAGACATTTTTATCTTTAAAAATTTATATAACAAAAGAAACAAAAAGGACAGATAGTCAATTCACCCCAGAATAACTACACAATTTCTCTTTCTAAATATCCCATAGTTTATTTATAATATTGATTAACACATGCTATGGCATTGGGACAATGAAATCTTTTCACAGGCCTCAAGACAGTGGCACATAAAATTGAACAAATTGACATACAAACTAGTTGTACTTTTTCATAAGCAGTTAGTTCATGTAGCGACCCTAATCTTTTGAGATCAAGGCTTTGGTATTGTTGTTTTTTTAAGCAGATAATTAATTCAATGGTTTTTTATGGAAGTTTGTAAAATGTAGGGTATGGAAAGTAATTCACCAATTTCTACCAAAAATTATTTTGATAAAACAATACATCTATGATCTTTTTCAAAAAATAAAGAGGGCATAAGGAGTTAATGTTCACTGTTTCACACAAATCTGAATTTTGTTTGGAAGTGTAGGGTTTATACTTGCCAACGTAGTATTCATGCTTCCTAGATTCTATTCATGTGCGCACCTACAGCATAACTGATAATTCCATATACAATCACCAATTAAAATGCTACATACCTTGAAGTAGAATTCTCGGAAGCCAAGTATCTCTGACAATCTCAACTATAGATACTTGGTTGTGCCCTTCCGGCCAATTAAACAACATAATATGGTCATCAGTACTTTTTCTATTAGAAACAAAAGCCAACTCACTGCAAAAAGTTAAAACAAGATTTCATTAATCTCCTGACTACTAATAATTAATAATCAACATAACGAAAAGTACAATTAAGTTCAGGATTAGTTACACACACAACAAGAAAGTGCTGCCTATTTCTTCAACACGGAGAGAGGGAGAGAGAGTACTGACCTCGATACACTAACTCTATAGGCACAGCCATACAGCTTCAAGATACGCAAGGCTAAACAATTACGACGAATCCAACATGAACAAGATTACACAACTAAACCAACCCACTAAGGATGAGCAAACTAGCCTGAAATCCTTTGACACTAGAGGCTACCTTCCTATACTTGATACAGACAGACACTTGGCATTCTGACCAAATCAAACAATTAACTATGAGGAAACTAGATCTAACTACATACTAACTCACGTACTCAGCAAACCACAGATAATCCAACACTTCAGGGCCCCAAGACTACCAACCATACAGAACTACAGAAGTCAAACCATCCATGAGACATAAAAGCACCTAACTTCGGTACTCGGATATCGCGGCTTCCCAGCAAGAGAAGAATTCTCTCAGACGTTAAGTCAACAGACAAGATCGGAGTTGGGACACTATAAAAATAAAATATAAAAAACTTCAAATCAAATAGACTTTGCAGGATACTAATACAAAATAATTATTTGCTCGCATTCAATAGATTCAGGTTCTAAATACCTTTTGGGTTCAATAAAATTTCAATAAATAAAGCTCAACAGGTCTACTCTAAGCATCAACAATTCAACATCAGCCAGAAGGGAAATACAAGTGAAAGTACCAGTTTTCCAAATAGTTCACAAGTAGATACGGCCCACAGCCACATGGCATAACATCATCAACAATTCCAGGAAAAAGATCATCAAAATCCACTGAAGCGAGTTTTGGAGAATCCTACAAGCAATCGGTAAGGATTTCAAAAGTCAGTACGGGGAAACAATGAGGCTGCGAAAAGTAAGAGCATTCAACCAATATTTGCATTCCAAAATCAGAATTGAATTCAAACCTACAGAATACCTAATCTCATAATTTTGGAAATTCCACTTTGACCTGTTGCAAAAGCAGTCATTCAGAGGCCTGATCCACTTTGACCTGGAAATTCCACAGCATTTAAACTTTCGGTTCTTCTTGATGTTGATATTCACACTAAGGATTCTTTTAATGAAATCCTATGGAGGCTCCTACTTATATTACTAGTAAAAAAATGTGTTTTCAGTCACAATTGAAGTGATCAGTCGCTACGATGAGATATCCCTTGGACCAACCTAAAACACAATTTTTTACACCTCTATATTACGGGTTCATAGATTAAAAAACCTTTACAACATGGCCAGCATGATAAGATATAGCCTTGTTTTTTCACTAGTTTACTACCCATCCACCATGGCATCGTACCTCGACTTGCTTATCTTCAGAGTTCAGATTATAAACTTTTCTGAAACTTGAGTAATACAATACACATAGCTAGGCTCGTAGTTCACAAATAGCATCCCCTTCTTTCACCTCTAGAGAGACATTACATTCTTATAGCATCCTAGATACCTATGCCAATATATACCCATACATAGAACAAAAAAGAGGTCAAGTCATATCTCATCGGCATAATGCAAAAACAGGTCGTACAAGTTTGAGTTCAATGTGACCAAAATATAGCTTGCATTGACCGCGAACTCATCCGCATTCACCACAAAATCCATTTTGCGTATGTTATCGCGATCGTGAATGATATCGTATTTTTGTACTAAGCTTATCGGGTGAATCACCATGGTTTCAAAAACCACCAAACCGATATTTATGGTACCAGCTAAATTGTTAAGGTTATAAAATCTACCAAACCGATACTAGCTAGGGCTATAAGTTGTGTGGTGAAAAACCGAAAAACCAAACCAAATTGAATTAATAATTTGGTTGGATTCTTTAACTAGGATTTATATATATATATATATATATATATATATATATATATATATATATATATATATATATATATATATATATATATATATATATATATATATATATATATGTTTTTGATCCTATAAAAACCAATTAAAGAGGTGAAAACTAAAAATAGGTGTACATATTTTGGTGGCAATTTTGTAAATAATTGGACATTTTTTAAAAGGTGTACATACATGTTTAAAAAGTATACATATTCGGAAGGCATTTTGTAAATAATATGAACTTTTTCTTTAACAAAAATGGGTACACCCTCTAAAATAATAGGTACACCTTTTGTCACAATATGTATATCTCAATCAGGTTTTCAGTTTTCACCTGATCCTGCCCCTTTATATATATATATATATATATATATATATATATATATGAGTTTTGGTTTGGATTTTGTTTTCAATAGAAAAACCAAAAAAAAAATCAAACTAAACAGTTTTTACGAATACTTAGGGTTACGAACATTTTTCAAAAGAAAAGACACATATTTAAGCTTTAGATAATATTTATTAATAATTCATCTAAAAATTAATTTGGTTTATTTTGGATACTTTGGACATTGAAGCTTTTGCTATATCGAACTTTTCATCATTTATTCAAGATTTAGTTAGTTCTTATAGTTTTTTATATTTAGTTGAGCTAATTTGGTTATATGGTTTGATTTCGTTTTTTGTAATGTAATTCAATTTGAATTGAATTGGTTTAGCGAAATTATGGTTTGGATTTGGATTGAAAGATGAAAATTGAATTTAGTTAGGTTTATTTGTATTGTATTAAAACCAAACCAAAAACAATACTTATACTCTAGATACTACCCATATCATAAAAACCCTTGTTTTGGGCCATTTCAGAGTCTCATGCTTTCAATTGATATTGGTGGTACGATAACCGTATGAACCCCATTACTACATCTCTATGGTCATACTTGTGACCAATGTTGCACAAAACGAAATTTGATTCAATAAGAATTTTAGGAACGGAAACGAGAAACGATAATTTTAAGTTTCGAAAAGGAAACAAAATGCAATCCTATGTTAAATTATATATAATATTAAATTCAGGTAAGAACACGACAATTAATACATAAAAAGATTTGAAAGTAAATATTAGCATAATTAGATAATAAAAAAATTAACAAGTAAAAGGAAATTTACAAACAATAAATATTTGTTTCAAATCAATTAAATTATAACTTTCATTAATTACAAAAATCGAAAAAAAGAGTAATGTCACGTGACATTCAAAGAGAAGACTAAGTAAAAGAGTACATAGTAAGACAAATGAGTGAAAAAAAAAAAAGTAAATTGAGGGGAATGAAAATATAGGACAGATTTAAAAGGACAAGTAAGCAATAAAAAAGGGGGCAAATGAGTTGGAAGAGAATGTGTGGGGATGGCTTAGGAAAGGACAAATGAATAAAGAAAGTTAGAAGTTATGTCACTCTCAATATTCATGACCTTTCTTCTTCCTCTTGCTCTTTCTCCCCCATATTCTTCTTCAAAAAAAGAGATTTTGTCTTATCCTTCCTTCTTCAGGCTTCATATATAATAATGATGGGTTTCAAGGAAGTGCATTTTTGCATATCATAACACCACCCCGCCGACGTCCAAGGTCGCATACGGTACCAGTTTTGTAAGTATGGTTCAAAATGAAACTAATAGGGCATTCACCTGATCGCAACCCAAAACCGAATTTTTATATACTATGTTTCATTTAGAAACTACTTGCGCAAATCATGTAACATATCACTAATACATAGGCTAATACATTCTCCAACAAAATTACATGTGTAAATCATGTCATGTACCTAACGTAGGCTAATACATACACAAAACCACCATTGCACAATCCCACAAAAACTCACTACTTTGAAGCTTTATTCTATGAAAAAATTATCATTACTTTCTAATCAAAATACCTAAGAGGCAACCAAAGAAGCTTCCCCCTCTCATACTTGTCCTATTCTAATTTGAGTACAATAAAGGATATATAGATATTAAAAGTCTGGAATCAATACAGACAAAGATGGCTGCAATCCTCAAATTTTTCCCTACCCTTGGGCTTCTCACGAAAACTCATAAGCGCTAATGAAGATGCCAAACGGATCCCCATTTAGCAGAAACGTGTTCTGCAAAAATGTCAGCTCATTAAGTCACAATACAGAGCATTTTGGCGTCCAAACTCCTCACTGCTCAAAAGTAAAACTCTAAAACTAAAAGAAAGAATCTTGTAGGATCGCCTGTCATTTACTCTTTTTGTATTAATGAGAAAAAGATCTAAAGGATCATCCTTTCTACAGA
Organism: Amaranthus tricolor; assembly: GCF_026212465.1. Classification (NCBI taxonomy): domain Eukaryota; kingdom Viridiplantae; phylum Streptophyta; class Magnoliopsida; order Caryophyllales; family Amaranthaceae; genus Amaranthus; species Amaranthus tricolor. Next base: position 2,621,091 of record NC_080049.1, on the reverse strand, counting down.
ACACTAGTAGCATTTTAAGTTCAGCCAAACAAGTCGAGAACAGAAAAAGAAACTAAATGGAGACCACTTCTGACTGCATCTTAGAATTCTTTTAATCAAGGGGAGAAGGAAAAGGAGTAACACAGCCTAAAGAGTAGGTACTAAAAGGAACTACACATAAAACAACAAAAGGTCCCCCAATCAAACACTAGATATAACCCACCTGAGCTTGCTATAAGAAGGATGACAATTTAACGCAAAAAAAATGAAACCAAGACTAATAACAGATTACTAGAAGTGACGCAGTTAAAGCTAAAAACTTCCAAGAGATTCACTTACATCTATGATTTGGCCATCTTTACTTGTGATTACTTGTATGAAGTAATTCTCCTCCCTGCCATCCTCGGTTTTCTGAAAGCATCCTACGACAATACTATCTGAGCGAACCCACTTGATGCTGTCAACTGTCATGAGTTCATGCAAGAATTTAGATGGATGCCACATAGCTCGTCAACATAACCATACATGTTGGAGCAGAATTGTCAGCAAACAATAAGCAATCATACACACAATCACAGCCAAGTTTGATAGCCAAGAACTGCAAAATCATCCAGTTGATGGAGAAAAGACACAAAAATAAATAAAGCATCCATTCATTTTACCCATGCAATTACATGTACAGGGTTGACATACATTGAGTCATAGTTTGTACCCAAAATAAATCAGTTTTCTCAAAACACATGCATTTTTAGAAACAAATAATAAAATACAGAAGTGTGTTCAGCCAGACAAGAATTAGAGAACACATTAGCATCATGAACATAAAACATTAATTTTTGTAAGGAAATTTTTAGACTTATGTCAGCTCCAAAAGTCTAATAAGCTATATGGAGCATGGGCCAGCCCAAATGAAAAGAATTAGGTCTTTACCTTTAATTGAATCGCTATCACCAGTCCATTTATCTATCGGAAGCAAAATTTGCAAAATCTCTTTGAATTTTGGAGAAAAAATACTAAGATTATTTTTTCTTGCTACAGCAACATGACTTCCGTCCATACTCCTTCCAACTGCACAAAAAATAGAAACATAGCAATAATTATAACTGCAATCCAGATGCACTGATTCAAATGAATATTGTAAGCAAGAAAATGTTGGCATCAATGAGCAATGGACTAATTTATAATTCAAAACGAGCACTGCAATTATGTCAAATATTTCAAAGCTAAAGAAGTGGGTGAACTGGCAACCTAACTTACTCTACTCCAAAAAAAATTAAAAAAAGTAATAACGGGGTGTCTTCCTCTCTCTTTTCCTTTTCTCTGGCTTCTAAGTTCTACCATAAAAGCAAAGGTGGGCTTTTTTTCTTTTTTATTTTTTTCTTTATTTTTCTTCTTTTCTTCGCTTCATTGTAATTTTTCCTTTCTCTGTATTTTTCCCTTCATCTTCTTCACTAGTACTCCCTCCCTTCATCTTCTACACAAGCTTCAGCGGCGAAAGTAAGTATGACAACAGGGTTTGAGAAACTGTGTCGTACCCTTGTGCAATCTGGTTTACCGGGCCCGTATCCAGCACTGGTATATGTAATGGCCATATCAGACAACGGTGAGCCAAAAAAAAAAGTTTGAGTAACATAGTGAACGACTATTGAATGTAGTTGCCCCAATCTTTTTGAATTAAGGCTCTACCATTATTGTTGATGATGCAAACTAAAATAAAACAAATAACACAAATAATATCCTTGAGGAGAAGAAGATACTAAAAATAGATCATGGTTTGTTTTACTTATTCAAAAATGTATGATGAATTAAGGATATTATTAATTGTATTACGAACTAACAACAATGTATCATGAATGATGAAACAACATTAATGTGTCATGATAATGAAAACACGTCATAATTTGCTTTCCGTTGAAGTGTGGTACATGGTTTTTTCCTTGGTATATGAGGCACCATAAGGATGAGTAATGAAACTAAGGTAACCATATAATTATGCTTCGCCCACAAATTGTGGTCTCTTTGGTTTTTTTTTAATAAAGCTAAGTAATACATAAGGTTCCCAGATAGATTTATGCCTCATCAATGTTGGCATACATTTTGAATCATCTTAATGCGGATATTGATTAGGATGAATCTCATGACTAGGTTGCGCATTCGATTGTTGTTGAAGTTCGGGGTCAATCAGTCTGTTCAAATGAGATTTGGGTCGGTGGAACTTCGGGTTTAATTTTAAAGATCAAAATCAGTTAAGGCTAAAACTTCGTGGGGTCCTTCATATTTGGCTCGATGGAAGAGTCGGGTAAGATTATGTTTCATGTTTGCATTTCTTGATTAAATCGAGTTCAATTAAGCATAGTGTAAAAATGAGGCAACAATCGCAACTCGCAAACACGATAACGAAATGTTGATATGGTAATAGTCTAATGCGGTTATCGTAACACCTAAATATCGTTCGAAACCATAAGATATCCCTTGATACAGCCCAAAACGCGGTTTTTAAACACCTTTACAACTCTAGAAAAATAGGTTCTTTTATTTTAAAAACCTTTACAATGCGGCTGATGCAATGCGATGCGACCTTATTTTTACACAATGCGATTAAGAATGAGCTCGGACGGTAATCGATTTAGGGTCATAATAAAAACGTTTTGTGATCGAATCACTTTATGTAAAAAAAATAAGTACTAATTTGGTTTAATGTTGAATAAACCACTTGTATTTTTAAAAAGAAAAAACTCAAATATTGAATTAAGAAATTAAAGTTGCTAATATATATATATGTGTGTGTGTGTGTGTGTGTAATATATATATATATATATATATATATATATATATATATATATATGTATATATATATAAACGTATATATATATATACGTATATATATATACGTATATATATATATATATATATATATATATATATATATATATATATATATATATATATACGTATATATAAATACACGTATATATACATATATATACGTATATATACATATACATATATATACGTATATATATATATATGTAGATACACGTATATCTATGTATATGTATATATACGTGTATATATATATATATACATATGTATATATACGTATATATACATATACATATATATACGTATATAAATATATGTAGATACATGTAT